>NW_021604576.1:19965350-20007313 GCF_004785775.1 Grammomys surdaster
GAACCGAATCCAAGAACACATCAAAACAATCATCCATCATGATCAAGTAGGCTTTATCCCAGGAATGCAGGGATGGTTCAATATTCAGAAATCCATCAATGTAATCCACTATAGAAACAAACTCAAAGAAAAAAACCATATGATCATCTCACTAGATGCTGAGAAAGCATTTGACAAAATTCAACACCCCTTTATGATAAAAGTCTTGGAAAGATCAGGAATTCAAGGTCCATACCTAAACATAGTAAAAGCAATATACAGCAAATCAGTAGCCAACATGATGGAGAGAAACTTTAAGCAATCCCACTAAAATCAGGGACTAGGCAAGGCTGCCCACTTTCCCCCTACCTATTCAATATAGTACTGGAAGTCCTAGCCAGAGAGAGCAATTAGGCAACACAATGAGGTCAAAGGGATACAAATTGGAAAGGAAGAAGTCAAAATCTATTTGCAGATGATATGATAGTATACTTAAGTGACCCCAAAACTTCCATTAGAGAACTCCTAAACCTGATAAACAACTTTAGCAAAGTGGCTGCTTATAAAATTAACCCAAGCAAATCAGTAGCCTTCCTCTACTCAGAAGATAAACTGGCTGAGAAAGAAATTATGGAAATGACACCCTTTACAATAGTCACAGACAATATAAAATACCTTGGTGTGAACCTAACAAAGCAAGTAAAAGACCTGTATGACAAGAACTTCAAGCCCATGAAGAAAGAAATCGAAACAGATCTCAGAAGATGGAAAGACCTCCCATGCTCATGGATTGTAAGGATTAATATAGTAAAAATGGCTATCTTGCCAAAAGCCATCTACAGATTTAATGCAACCCCCATCAAAATTACCACACAATTCTTCACAGAGATAGAAAGAGCAATCTTAAAATTCATTTGGAATAATAAAAAAAACCAGGATAGCGAAAACTATTCTCAGCAATAAAAGAACTTCTGGGAGAATCACCATCCCTGACTTCAAGCTGTACTACAAAGCAATAGTGATAAAAACTGCATGGTACTGAAACAGAGATAGGTAGAAGGATCAATGGAATAGAATAGAAGGTTCTACAAGAGAATGCATGTCCTTTAATGTTGATATGTCAAACAGGACTTTTGACAGTCCCCTGCCTTGCTAGAGTAGAATTTCTGTGGAGTGTACTGAGCTGATCTGAATCCTTTGTTTGGCTTTTGCTTTTAAAAAGCACGGAATTGGAACACAGGAGCCTATTGAGTACAGACTGCTAAGACTGCTTCCTTAAGAACTTCTGCAGCATAACATTTATGCTTTATAAACAAATTTAAGAATAAAAGCTGAATTCAAAACAATTAAACAAAATAAAAAGGGCAAAACTCTAGGAAAGCTGGTTAAACACCTAACTTGTTCTTTGTGACCTACCTCTGACCAGTCAACAAGGTTAATCAGCCGGCTACACTCCAGGTGCAGTTTATATGCTATGCAGATGTCAGGGGCAATATTTGGAATGCAGCCTTCCTCACTTTTCAGTGCTTCATTCTAAAAACAGATTAAAAACTATTAGAAATTATTAAAAACAAAGATATTAGTTGAACTACATTTAGTAAATCAGAAAGTAGAATCTTGTCATTTCCTTCCTTAATACTTCAAGTCTCGGCTATAATCCTTCTAGCTCTCAGCCACTCTCTCCATAAGACTTTTTGTTTTTTGTTTTGGTTTTTTTGGAGACAGGGTTTCTCTGTATAGCCCGGGCTGTCCTGGAACTCACTCTGTAGACCAGGCTGGCCTCGAACTCAGAAATCCGCCTGCCTCAGCCTCCCAAGTGCTGGGATTAAAGGCGTGTGCCACTACAGCCTGACAACATTTTTTTTTTAAATCTTATTTGCAAATTATTATTTGTGGAGACTCTCAGGACTCTCATAATACATTTCAGTTTGCTGTGAAAGTTTAAAATTTTCTGGAATGATTACTGAATAAAATAGTACTTCCAACATTTGTTATAAACACAATTCTAACAGTTATTATGTGGCATTAACGAACACTTCTCATTAGTAATAGTAAAGTAAATGTCATCTCCCAAAGAAAATACTGCTCTCAACACTGCACTTTCTCTCATGTGTAAATGGTCTCCACATGGCCTGGCGTAGTTATCATAACCTAACCAACACTACAGAGCTTTGATTTTTTTTTCCAGATTTATTTTTGTTTCTGTGCATGAGTGTGTCCATGTGAACAGATGCTGCCCCTTAAGTACAGTCATCTGCACAGACCAGGAGAGGGTACCAGCAAAGAGCTGGAGGCAGTCACTGAGCCCTAATACCACAAGCCTACAGAAACTGTCAATATTGGTTTAACTTACTTGAAATCAAGTTTTATTAAGAAACAAAATCTTATACATAAAATGCATGTAAGACCACGTCAGTTTGTTTCTGTAACTCTTTAACAGTAGTTATTTTTTTTAAAACAATTGATTTGTTGTGCATAGGGGTGGAACATGTGGGTGTTAGAGACTGTTGGATGAAGCAGGCCTCCTTCCCTCTATGGCTTGAGACTCAGAGATTAAACTTTGTCAGGCTTAATGGCAAATGTTTTTACCTACTGACGGAGCTATCTAACCAGACACTGCTGTTATTTAACTATGAAACTACTGAGGCTGGAGAGATACCGCAGAGGTTAAGAGCATCTGCAGCTGTATGTAACAGAGGACCAGAGTTTGGTTCCAGGCTCCCTCCCCACTCTATGCAGCTCATAACACCTTTAATTTCAGCTCCAGGAGAATCTTACCCTTCTTCTGGACTCTTTCTTGTAAGTACTTTCTGCACACGAGCAGCTACCCAAACAAATAACTAGCCTTTAAATATGAAACTGTCAAGCTCCTGGTTGCCATCATCACTGAAAACCACTGGTCTATACCTTGCTATTCAGTGTTCTCCCCAGACTTCAGATCTGTGTGCCGTTTGCAAGGAACAGGCAGTAGTTTGAGCCACTTTTTTTTTTTTTTTTGGTTTTTAGAGACAGGGTTTCTCTGTGTAGCCCACTTTTTAAACTAAAAATATAATCACTATGTATATGTATGATGTGTGCCTAGGCATGCATGTCCTGTGTGACACATGCCAAGGTCAGAAGACAACTTTTTGGAATCAGTTCTCTCCTTCCACATTTACAGGGATTCTGGGGATCAAGCTCAGGCTATTAAACTACTTACTAGGTGATCACTGTAGCCCCTTCATCTACTGAGCTGTGCTGACAGCCTACTTTACTTTTTTCAAAGTCTCAGTAAGTTCATACTGGCCCTGAACTCAGTGATCTTCTTGCCCGAACTTCTGTAGAGAGCTGCAATTACAAACATGCTACCACATCTATCCAAAAGTGCCTTATAAAGCATCTTTTCTGGAAGGAAAACTTCCAACTTCCTGAGCACACACATTCATCCATGCACAAAAAAAATCCTATCCACTTACTTAATAATATTCAGTGTCCATTTTACCTATCAAAACAAAGGTAGTTTTGAACATTTGAAACTGAAATTAGTAACTTTTTGGATTTTAAGCAACTGTTTCTTCCCTTGTATGCTGCCTTAGGAGTTTCTGCAGTAGTACTCTGCAGATCCTCCCAGAATAGATTGCTGTTAAAAATCCATCATGAAATCCCAGGGTGTTTTTTGCCATTAAAAATACGCCCTTGGGATTTTATATACTTTCATTAGGCCTTACTGCCTGACCACTGACCTACATAAGAATCCTTTTCTGCTGGGCAGTGCTGCTGGTGTAAGCCTTTAAACCCAGACCTCAGGGAGCAGAGGCAGCTGGATCTCTCTGAGTTTGAGAAAAGTTTCAGGACAGCCAAAAATACATAGAGAAATCGTGTCTGGGAAAAAAAATTCATTTTTTACAAGAGTAAGACACTATATTCTAAAGCTTTCTACCTAGGATTTGTTCAAAATTTTCTTCTGTGTTTGGTCCTGAACATATAGGTCAGAAGACAACTTTTTGGAGTCAGTTGTCATACCAAACTAAGGTCATGAGGGTCAGTGGCAAATGCCATACCACTGATTTTATCACATGAAAGGCAGTTTAAATAAGGGCAAATGCACATAGCCTCAGCTGATTACTGACTGCTATTATTACTGAGTCAGAAAGTTTTATCTAAAAATCTAAAAGCTTTTTTTTTTTTACAAAAATTTGAGTGGCAGCCCCCAGAGCTGCTAAAAGTTGTGCTCATTAAAACAGAACGGCAAGTGAAGAATGTTAGCGTGGTGCTGATGTCTAGGACTTGAGCATAACTGGGAGAGTCAGGCTTCCTTCTTACCTTTAGGTAATAATAAGGGTTGTTGAGTGCAGTGTGGAGAGCGATTCTTGGAGCAGCATTTAAGTGCTCACGGAGTGTGTTGGCAGCACTGAAGTACACTACCTCATGCAGAGGCTGGCTCTCAGGAGGCAGAAGATAGTCTCTGAAATGGTAAAATCGAGTACCAGCTTTTGGATTTGTACAGGTTGGTTTTCAATTCCAGTTTTGTCAATCTTTCTGCTACTTAATAAACAGTTAAATCAGTAAACAAACAAAAGCCAAGTAATGGATCCTGTATAGTTTCACCCAGTTTTATATGTCAATGCTACTTTAAAAACTTCCTCTGTATTTGTGATGTCTGGAAGTAATGTTTTACCCAGGCAGCTGAGCACATCTGTGAGGCATTTTTCTTAATAGGATCATTTGAGGTGGGAAGACCCACCATAAATCTGGGCCACACCTTCTCATGGCAACCTGTGCAAAGGACAGGGAAGAAAGTGTTTGTCTTTGGTTTTGCCTCATTCTCACCGACAAGTTCATACATCTTTTGCTGAGGGATTCCTTCACTGGTTATTAGTTTACCTCTTTAGGACTCTGACGTGTGCTGAAGACAAGCTGGACAGCCAGCATTGTGGACTGAATGACCACTGGACTGGGTTATTTCTGTCAGGAGACAGCCTTTGTTGGACTAGGTAGACCACAACCTGTAAGGCATTCTTAACACCCTTTATATACATCAAAGCAGTGCCTCAGTGTAGCCACCAAAAACATTACTGCTACTTCTGAGTTTGCTTTTCACCTAGAGAGGATGCCACTCCTTAAGAAAGCCCCATACACTTCTGTCCTGCTGCTGGCTCAGTGACTTTGAAAAGAGAGGAAGTAAAGAGGGCACTCAGCATGAATATCATTTCTCACTACCTCCTCCTCCTGAGCCTATTAATTCTGCCTCCAGATGCTGGTCTTTCTCCACTTGTATATCAGCATAGATTTTGAATTGGCATTTTGTTTGTATTTATTTTTATTCTGTTCAGACCTAGAAGCTCTGTCAAACATCTGTATTCTAGGCCCTGTGGAGAATAGGCAAAGGGGTTGTGACAGATAGGGGCCTGTGACAGGAGTCCCATTCTCTCTTTGGGCTTTTGCCTCATTTCTATTTTCTTTGCCTTTCCCTTTAACAAACTATAATCTTAACCTCTTTCCTCCTGGGAGACACAATCTTGGTAATAACACCAAATCTCACTGTGGAAAGTTTTTGTGGTTTCACAGCAAATGTCAATCACTCTAAGCATTATTTCAGCAGCTCATGAAAGGTTAAAGAGCCAGATTATAATAGACAAGAAGTCAGAAGGCTGCCCACTGGCATTTGTTGGAACTCATGGGCCTGGTACTGGGCTTGGAAACATGTTAAACTGATGCCAAGGTTTATAGCTTGATGAAAGGGAAGCCTAAGGAGCAGGAAAGGCTCCCAGGGCTGAACAGTGCTGAGCAGCAAATGCTGTGGCTGTCAGAACGGACGTGTCTCTCCTTACCAGGCCTTCAGTACAATTTTGAATGAATCACTTTTTTTTTTTTTTCCGAGACAGGGTTTCTCTGTGTAGCCCTGGCTGTCCTGGAACTCACCCTGTAGACCAGGCTAGCCTCGAACTCAGAAATCCATCTGCCTCTGCCTCCCAAGTGCTGGGATTAAAGGCGTGCATCACCACCGCCCGGCCTCTTTTTGTTATGCTTTATTGCTCATTTTACCTCTTTTTTAGCACCACATTTTTTTCTTCAATAACTAATAATAACTCTGTCCTCAACATTCCTCAACATTGTCCTGGGAAATGTAAATTTTCACTTTCTGGATGGTCACGACCATGATATTCAACAAAAACCTACTCTGTCTTCCCGAACCATTTCTATTCATGGCCTCATTGGCTGACCAGTTTGAACTGCCTTCATTTAAAAACACTTTTCCTACTTCCTTTTTAGGCAGGGTCTCAGTAGTCTCAGTGATGTAAAACTTAAGGTCATGTTAGCCTGGAATGTCCAGTGATTTTTCTTGCCCTAGTCCCTCAAATGCTGGAGTTACAGGCATGGACATCTACATTCTGCACTGTTTCTAACCAAGTAAGTCATTTTCTTTGGTATACTTAATGTTTTTAAAATCTGTTAGTTTCCATAAAGTCACCTGGATGATTGATTTCATGAACACACATAAAGCTAGCTTATGGGAAATACCCAGAATGATCTAGGCTCCCAAAGAAAGACTAATAAACAAAGTAGACAGGAGACTTTGATAGTTGCTGAGTAGATACTGCAATATAGACTTGGTGCTGATATTTAGTTGTCATGATAAAATATTCAGAACAAAACAGTAGCGTGGCTAGCATACAATATCTGTTTCTGGGCTGACCCAGACCCTACTACAGGCAGAAAAATGGTAAGAGCAATGCAAAATTGAGGAAACACTCTGAAAAGTCCTGTATTTCCTCACATGGCCTAATTGACTAGATGAAGTTTAATTGACTAGATGAAAATTTGACTTAGACTCTCTTGAATCTCTGATCAAAAAGACAAATAAGTACATTATATTCATATTCTTTTTTTTTTAAACAATATTCCCATTTTCCCTTTACAGTGAATTCTGTTTTCTTCCTTCCTAAACTGACAGTAAAAAATAAACTAAGTCATTTGATTAGACAACAGGGACAGAAGATCAAGAAAAACACTAAGTCTAATTAGATGAAACAAACACCCAGGATTGGCTGTGGGCAATGAGTTTACTGGTCTCATTTGGAAGAAGAGGATTACTGTTAGTTCATCAGAGCATTAGACTCACCTCACCAGGTTGTCGATGAAATTCGTAACATTTTCTCTGAGCATTTCAAACTTGGTTGGCTTCTTAGTTGTTCTCCTTAACTCTTTCATTTCCAGTAAGGACTACAGGGCATAATGGGGAGTGGGAAAAAAATACACCATCTCTGACTTTGGAACGGAAACACTGTGAGAGCTGTCACTCTTGTGTAGATGCAGATGATGCCCTTTACTTACACAGAGTGCAGACAAAGAACCGCATCAAAATGTGCTTTATTTTCAGTTAAGAATCTGGGAAGACGGCCCCTCTATGTGTTTTGCTTTAAACATAAGCCAAGTGAATGTTCAAAGGAAGATGAGAGCAGTTTACTTCACTGCTCAGTTATACAACAGTGCTCACTGTTTAAACCACTGATTTTCATTTAGGAACATGAGGAAGAGTGCTAGAGGCACGAGGAAGAAAACACCCATCCATTCCCAGCACAGCTTTGGCCCACAGGAACAATAGATGTTATGATTCTAGTTTCACCCAGACTAAAATTTAACTTGGTAAAATGGAATAAAAAGGGTCATCTGGCAATCAAGTGCTTTTTTTACCATATGAGTGTTGAGTGAAAAAGAAAAAGGCTGAGGTTTGTAGTTTAGTGGCATGGCTCTAGCTAGTGGTGAGACATCCTGGGTTTGCTTCTCAGCTCTACGGGGTTGGGGGTGGGGTCAAGAAAATTTGACTTAGACTCTCTTGAATCTCTGATCAAAAAGACAAATAAGTACATTATATTCATATTCTTTTTTTTTAAACAATATTCCCATTTTCCCTTTACAGTGAATTCTGTTTTCTACCTTTAAGACTTCTGAATTGTTTCTATGTTGTCTAGTAGACTGTAGACTGTGTGCATGTACAATCTAGGATGACAGTAAGACAAACGACAGAATTATAGTACAGAATGGAACCTACCTCTAGGTGGAGACATGCCACTGTCTTCTCCCTTGAGAATTCAATGGAGGGCCTGGCTGGGAGGCTCTCCTAGTAAGGCTGGTTCATTTATCTTAAGATAATGTGCTTTTCAAGATCTGAAATCCCTTTCTCCTCTCTTATACATGTTGTTGGTGGTGATAGAGTGTGTATGTGTGTGTGTTAGTTGTGATAACCTTGACTATTATTCAACAGCTATTGTTCTACTTCGTTGTTGTTGTTATAGCAAGTCTATTCACCAGCCTGTAACCTGTCAAGTAGGCTAGGCTTCCTGGACAATGAGATCCAGGTAGCTGCCTATTTCTTTTACTGAAAACATGCCTGTCTTTTATTGCTCATGTTCTGCATTTTATACCAGGTCTAATAATAGAACTGAGGGTCTCACACTTACAGGGAAAGCACTATACTGACCAGGCCATCATATATCCAATCTCCTGTGTTTTTCTTTCTGCTAGCATTTGTCTACACTCATTCAATTAAAGTAATAAAAGCTGCTGAAACACACACACACACAAAAGATAATGTGCTTTTTCCTCCAGAAGCCCAACATCTTGTGTAGTTAGTGAAGAACTTCCATGACGTTTGCCTGGGTTTGCCAGTCTTTCTGAGTACTGACTCAGGAATAATCACTTCTGTTTCTTTTGCATGCTGGCCAGAGCCTAAGCATGCTTTTTAATGTCCTAGTTCTCAGGGCTTCTATAGTCTCTAAAGCTATCCTCCCTGCCATGTGGCTGCCTGCTGCCATGCCAGCCTATCTTCCCTCCTCTTGGCAGCTCCGACAGTTACAGCTTGCCTGCTTTGTTTTGGGGGGGGGGGTTAAAATAAAACAACACAACAGCAACAACAAAACCTAGTAAACTGCTGTCCAGCTTATCTGGGCACTTGGTTAATTTTTTCATTAATGAGACTAAGGACCCAAAAAAGGGACTTTGATTTTCCTGGTACTATATATAAAATGCCTCCACTGTCCCCACAGGAGTTACCTGAGATTAACTGTAACACTTCTTTCCTGCCTTCTAATTCTTTAATTAGCACAGAAAACCAACCCCTTCCTGCAGTTTAGATGGCATCAGTATGTCTGAGTTATTAGCTTCAGTCTGTTTGTATTGTTCCTGGTTGTGATGTAAGATATGAAAGTGATGACATTCTGGCAGAACCAATTAAAACAAGGGAACCACTCCCAATGCAGCTGGAAGGAAGAGAAAAATGTCTACCTTCTGAAGGTGATACAGGTCTGTCTTCTGCAGCCCCTTTGGCTGTGATTCACAAGCATCCTCTTCTTCTTTGCTATCTGCTTTGAATGAAAAACCAATATACAACAGAGAATAGACATTGGAAGTAGAATTTTTACTTTTTTTTAAACATGAGTGAGACTGTCAAATGATACTCCTTCCAGGAACTGAAGGCAATACATGCTACATTGTTTAGATGGTAGTGAGAACTCTGAGAGCGTTTCTAGCCAACAGAACAAAAGCCTATATAAAAAAATCATACAGACTTGAAACTATTTCCCTTTGACCTAAGATTGTAAGCATGTGCTCAACCTTCCAAAGTACTGCTTTTGATTCATTACTGTTTAGCATAAGGAAGGTGGTGCAAAAAAGCTGTAAAAGTAATTCAAGGAAGAGAAATTTCTTACTGATATAAATGTATGGCTATGCTTCAGAAGGATGTGATACTCTCTCTGACTTGGGAACCTGACAATGGTTTGGTTCAAATATAATATAAAAATTGGCTAAAAAAGAACCAAAAGATAATTCCTAATTTTAGAAAGTTATAACATAAGGTTAGGATAACTACTAGCTAATTCTTTATTCTACTCTGTTGCCATGTAGCAGAACCTTAAAACTCATTATAACACTCAGCCTGATTTAACTCTCTCCAGTTTAATTCTAAATTAAAATATGTCAACAGTATAAAGAGACCATACGTGGCAAATAACCAAATATTTCTTCTTGTGAGAAATATTAAATATACTTTGTTATTAATAATAGTTGCTTTTTTAAATAAAAAAATAAAGACAAATCAGCAGAATGGTAGTTTTGTTTTAATTCATAAAACATTCTATTCTTTATATTGTTGTCAAACATTTTAATCTTCAGCCTTTCCATTTGAAAAGTGATAATCACTTAGTGCTAATTTATCACAGGATTTCTCCACTAGGTCATGTTACATAAACTCTAATTAAAATTATGGAATCTGCAGTTTCTTTTTTTATAGAATTCCTGAGACTATTTTATATTTTTTATATTCTTCTATATCTTTGGGCTTATTTTTTTCTTTGCTTCTCACTGGTGAGATTACAACTGTGAACTGATTTTATACACACTTTTACACACACACACACTCAGCTGGAAGCCAAGAGATTGGCTATAGTCTGGGTGCTGTGAAGTATAAAGCAGTTTACTTTTCTTCCCAGATTTCAGTTTCTCATAGCTGGAATGATCTCAACTTCTAGTCTTTTAACATTTTACTTTTGTGGAATGGTTCAGGGTCATTGCTGCGGTGCTAAAGGTCACCTCCCACATAAAACTGGGAGGAAGCAAATTATCACTGCTCACCTGCCTTAATCTGTAATTGAGTACTTCTCAGATATCCCCTGAATAAGAGATACAGAGGTATGAGGAGAGATGTCCACAAAGACAGTTTTCTATAACTAATGGAATTTAAAGACAAAGGAATATCTGCCACAGGAGGGATTCAAACGAACATTCCAAAGAAGGCACTTCTATGATGCCGTGTCTAACTGTTGCTTATGAGTCAAGCCTCTTTCCTTAACCCCATCCCAGCACCCCTAGTTAGAATGAGAACTGTCTATCGCCTATTTTCACCTGAAGAATAAAAAATGTTCTATATTTCTACATTGTTTAAAACAAATCCAGAGGTGAAATACTTTGCCTACTTGCACTTGTTAAGATGCTACATTTGGAGACTGGTCTGCTGACTGATACTGAAGAGTTTCGATGCCATTCTGGTTAAAAGACTGTCAGTGAGCAGGATATTATTACACTTACCATCAAGGTTCTGAAACTGTGTCAGGAAATCCTTTATTTTCTGTGTTGTATTGCCAAGCTGCTTTTCAGTAGAGGAGTTCAAAACCTCAATACATTGCTGAAGTATGCTCATCAGTTCATCCTTTGCCAGCATTCTAGAAAAACAGTGACAGGAGATCTAGCATAACTAGAAAATTAGCACACCTAATGCTTCTTCAACATATTTAATGATTTTGTTTAACATTTATGACATTAAAAAGTATAGATTTCTAAACACTGTGCTTAGCTGAGCAAGTTTCCAAAGGTTTGTGTTTACAATCTGGCTCTGATAGGGTAAGACATAGCAAGTTCTTTACCCGTTTCTGGTCCTTAGCATCCTTATCTCTAAGTGGAAACAAAACTTCACGTTAATGGTTTTAAGAAAAAATAAAATTACTAGTCTTATTTTCAAAAGACTATTCTGTAACAGAATACGCATAAAATCAGAAAAACCAAGCAGAAGACTATTACAATAATCAAGGGAAGAAATGTCAATGACTTTATAATCTATACCAAACAAGAAATCGGTTATCTGGTTCTTGATAAATTCCAAAGGCAGCCCAAGTTCCTTTTGATTGGACAATAAGGATACAGAAACTGCTGAAAGGGGCAAGAGCAGGGTTTCAGTTTCATATATGTCAACTGTAAGATCTGTACCGTATATCCCACAAGGCCCCAAAAGCATCAGAGAAACTTGGAGGGACGTGCACTGATGAGGGGAAACCACAGAAGAAGTAATAAACTGTCAAAGGCTGGGACCATAGGAGCAAACACAGAATCAACAGTGAAGTTTAGGAACATGCAGGTTATGGGTAACTTTGATAACACCAGTTAGATGATCAAACACAAGAGCCTCATTGTAAATGTGCTTAAGACAAAACTGCTGTCTTATACGTTCCTTTTACTAGCAAAAAAAAAAAAAGAATAAAAACACAAACTTCTATCTTTTTATGGTTATAGTGATAAAAGTCATTGTTTGCCATAAAATAGATGATTTCAGTCCAGTTTTGGAATTAATTTGAGATCAATGTCTAAAGCCATCCATCTTTTCCACAAATAAAATTCTCTCAAAAATTTATTCCTTTTATTTTCTAAAATAGTATTTATTAACATATGATTCCTTGTTGTCTGATTATGCTATTCTTTTAAGTGCCAATATTCTTTTACTACAACAAAATACCAAAGCAAGGTACTTTTTAAAGCAAATAGGTTTATTTAGCTTGTAGTTTTGAAGGATAAAAGTCCAAAATTGCTGGGCACTGGTGGTGCACGCCTTTAATCCCAGCACTTAGGAGGCAGAGGCAGGCGGATTTCTGAGTTTGAGGCCAGCCTGGCAGGGCTACACAGAAAAACCCTGTCTTGAAAAACCAAAAAAAAAAACAAAAAACAAAAAACCCAAAATTGGATGGATAGTTCCATGATTAGGTAACTGATGAGGGCACCATTAGATGTGGCATCAGAAAGGAGTGCACTGGGAGGAAGAGATCACGTGGACAATAGGAAGCAAAAGCATGGGAGAGGACAGTTGTACTGGGTAACAACTTATTTTTACAACTAACTTATCCAGTGAGACCAACAGTAATTCTAAGAACAGTACTTTACCAATTTGATTACTTGGTATACCTTAATTAACTTATATCTTAACAGTTTCATAGCTTAATAAGCTTATAGTGAAGACCAAGTTTCTTTGAACTAAAGCCAAGATAAAGTTCTACTGCATTTGGCTCATCAGTTGTCTTATTCACAGTCTTTGAGGAGATGGCAGAAATCTATGGTTGATATACCTTCGATGGTACCTGAAACCAATACTCAAGAAATAGTGAGCCTCAAAATCTTTTAAATACAGCTTCCTGTCTGGTTTCATGCTAAGCCTATAAATGCCTATAGAGAATCTAACACAATACACATTCAGAACCATCAATCTTTATATTAAAAGAAAGTAATACCATTTTGGTAATAATAGTCTTAGCTCCTACATCAATAAATCTAACATACAGTAGGTTAGTTTATTCTTTAGGAAGTGTTCCACTATCATCTGAAATTTAAATGTAGAGTTAAGAAACTTCATTTAAATTTCAAAATTCGCCAGACAGTGGTGGCACACACCTTTAATCCCAGCACTTGGGAGGCAGAGGCGGATTTCTGAGTTCAAGGCCAGCCTGGTCTACAGAGTAAGTTCCAGGACAGCCAGAACTACACAGAGAAACCCTGTCTCTAAAAACAAACAAACAAACAAAAAAAGAAAGAAAGAAATTAAGCACCAAATTCAGAACTAGAATTCCACATTCAGAGTAGAATCCATGACAGCTTCAATGTATAAGTTTGCTTTTTTCAATAAGTTCATAACAATGCACTTGGGACATGTAGACTGAACAGTGTTTCATTTTTCTGTCTGTACTGTGTACTGAGATAGGCAGGCAGGGTGAATGAGGTGCTGGAGTCCACAAAAGCTATTATTACTCTTGGCTCATTTTGAAACCTTTTAGAATCTCTGAATGTGGAAGACATACCTAAATGAGATACATTTCTTTTCTGTTTGGAATGCAAAAGAAAATATGCTAGATTTTGAAGATCTACATTTAAGCTCCTGTTCTGCCAACTAGGAAAAACTGTTTTTCAGACTTTATGCAAACAACAAAAACTGTTGCTAATGTTGTACATACCTAATGTGTCTACAGGAGGGGAGACATTCACTGTGAAGCTGCAAGCTTCTCCGTCACTTCTCTTAGGTGTTGGCCTCACTTTTAACTGTCCTTGTTAGAACTGCTATGTCTGATGCTCAGTACTTAATTAAGCTCAACTTAATAAAAAGATGGAAACTATACTTGGTATTTATTGGTTTTGATTTATTTATAGCCCCTGGCTTCCACTTTAGATCTTGGCAAATAAAAGCTAAAAGTACAAACAGCTTTTTTTTTTTTTTTTTTTTGGTTTTTCGAGACAGGGTTTCTCTTTGTAGCCCTGGCTGTCCTGGAACTCACTCTGTAGACCAGGCTAGCCTCGAACTCTCGAACTCAGAAATCCGCCTGCCTCTGCCTCCCAAGTGCTGGGATTAAAGGCGTGCACCACCACCGCCCGGCTACAAACAGCTTTTAAGTCAGGTCTGAATTATGATCCTATTAGCAGTGAAGCAATCTTGTGCAGGTCACTTAGTCCCTATTTATGCTCCAGATTTCCCAGGGAAAATATGGCTAACTGACCTACTGGAAAGCTAGACTGCACTGGACTGTAAAATGTGCTCAGGGTGCTAAGGCAGGTCGTTACTATGATCAACATTACTTCTGTAATGTAGGTACTGTACCCTACTGGATTGCCATTTATGGGCCCTAACCAGACTCTGAGTTTTGTAAGCCCAGGAATTTTATGAGTAAGTTCTTCACAGATAAATGAATGTGGGAATACCTAAGAAGAGAGGGATGACAGGTTCTAATAATAAAATTATAACACAAGGAATCAATCGGCTAGGGGCTGGAGAGATGACTCATGGAGTAAAGGTGCTTACTCCTTGACAGTACAAGCTTACCTGAGTGCCTGCCATCCTGGACTAGCAAAGTTTCAGAAATCATCGATTTTAAAGTTTATAAACACACAAAAAAACAATTTAATAACTTTTTTCAAAAAAATGAAAAAAAAAGTATTGCTGAGAATTGTCATACACTAAAGGTGTCATACACCTTTAATCCCAGCACTTGGGAGAGAGGAATCACAGTGTCTCATGGCTAGCCTAGTCTACCTAGCTAGACCAGCCAGTAATACAAAGTGAGACCCTATCTCCAAAACAAAACTTTTCAGTGAAAATCAAATTTCTTTGGTGATTTATTTTTCCATATAGTAAGAAATCTCAGTTTCATAGTCACACTGCACCTAAAGCGTTTAAATATAAGAGCCATTGGGGGCCACTGTCATTCAAGCCACCACAGGCATCCCCCTCATACATACAGATAGCAGCCACTTCAGTATTAAGAAAGAGAACTAGTAGAAGGTAGGTGTCTATACAAGGTTTCAACTTTCCTCAGTAGGAAATAATGAGCCGGGCGGTGGTGGCGCACGCCTTTAATCCCAGCACTTGGGAGGCAGAGGCAGGCGGATTTCTGAGTTCGAGACTTCGAGGCCAGCCTGGTCTACAGAGTGAGTTCCAGGACAGCCAGGACTATACAGAGAAACCCTGTCTCGAAAAAACAAAACAAAAAAAACAAAAAGGAAAAAGAAAAGGAAATAATAATGATTGTATTACAGTTTTCAGACTTTGGTTCAGCTTGAATAAGAATGTCTCCTGTATGTTCATGTATTTGCACACTTGGGTATCAGGTGGTGGTGCTGTCTGGGGAGGGAGGCAGAGGAAGTCCTGCCTTGCTGGAGAGAGCACAGCATTGGAAGTGGGATGCCATCTCTGGGATCCTTGTGGCTCCAGAAGCCTGCCACCTGCTGCCATGCTGCCTGCTACCACCACTGCGTAAACCCCTGCACCCCTGAGCCAAAGGAACCTCCTGTATACACTGCCTTGGCTATAGTGATTTATCGAGGCAACAAAAAGTTATTAACTTCCTACGGTGCCCGCCCATCTGTTCTTCTGGGCATGGAGGGGATGAGGACTACAACTAAATCCAGCTAACAGACTTCTAACATGTTCGGGTTGCTAGATGTGGCATGTACACTGCCAGAGGCAGGAGGACTCTGAATTCAAGGCTGGCCTCAGCTACATGGGGAGGCATTATCTCAAAAGAAAGGAAAGGAAACAACAAAAATACCGTGTTCACATCCGAATTTGTACCTACTGAGGAAAGTTCAAGCCTTGTATAGAAACCTACCTCCCACTGTAGTTCCCTTTCTCACTACAGAAGTGGTGTGTATGGTGTTATGTGTGAGGGGGGATGCCTGTGGTGGCTTGAATGACAATGGCCCCCAATGGCTCTTATATTTGCATGCTTAGTCACCAAGGAGTAGAACTCTGAAAGAATTATAAGGATTAGGAGGTGTGGCCTCCTTGGAGAAAGTGTCACTGAGGGTGGGTTTTGAGGTTTCAAAAGCACATGCCAGACCTAGGCACTTGCTTGTGTGTGCCAAGCATGCTGGTGCTCTCTTGCACGCTCTGTCACATTCTCTGTCTCTCCTCTGCCTCGGGACCAGCATGTAGAGCTCAGCTGCTGCTGCAGCACCCGTTGCTATGCTTCTCCCTCTGCCCTACCATGAGGATAATATATTAAACCTCTGGAACTGTAAACAAGCCTCCAGATAAGTGCTTTATTTCACAAGAGGTGCCATAAACTTGGTATTTCTTCACAGTAAGAGAACAGTGACTAAGACAATGCACATGAGTGTGTAGGTAGAAGTATCGTTTATGCATGCAGGAGCCAAGGGATGACAGCAGGTGTCCTCTCCTATTGCTCCACACCCTTTTATTAAGTCTACATTACTTAGGTGTGTATTTGTGTTTGTGCACATGTGTGTGCACATGAATATTACAACACGTGTGGAGGCCACAGGACAACTTATGAATGTCAGGTTTCTCCTTTCTCTATGTGGTTATTAGTGACTTGTTCAAGCTGAAATGTTTGTGGAAGCAACTCAAAAGACAGCCCTCCACCTTAGTTTTGGAGACAGGGTCTCTCACTGAACCAAAACCCCAAGGTTTTGGGCTAGGCTAGCTCACTAGTGAGCTTCCAGCCACAATGAGGTCTGAATCCAAGCCCTCTACAAGAACAGCAAGCACTGAGGTACCCTCTCTAGTTCCTAACTTTATTAACTTTTAATCACCCGGGGAAACTGAGTCAGTTTGGAAAGTAAAACAGTACAACTGGTAAGACCTTCCTTCTGAGTTCAGCACTCAAACCTTGGAGGCCTGTACCAACAAGGGTAAGAGGGCCCCAAACCACAGCAAATATTGTGGCCCTTGTTCTTAAAGGGAACTTTTCTTAAACAGAGGCCATGAAACCCCCAAATCTCAGGCCCCCGCCAGTATATATCCCCGAGGGAGGAGAGTCAGTGGAAATGGACATGCTCCAAATGCTACAGGTAGTTACATGGTCAGCAGGTAGTAACATGGAGATGACCCATGCCTACAGGAAGAACTAAAGGAGACTGATGACTTTAAAAAGAAAGGATACATATGTGGATACCTACAGGGCCTTAAAATGCAATAGGAAGTACAAGCAAAACCATTAAACAATTTTGCCAGGTTTATCACGTATGTGAAATTTTAGACTGTTACTAAGTTCACTTGTCAAAGATTAACCTCTATTTTCCAGGAAATACTGAAAATGAGAACCAGGAGAGGCCTACTGAAAGAATAAACCAGTTGAGTACGTTCACTTCACAAGAGACTCAAAAATTAAATTCAGATATGAATCTATGACAAAAAAGCAAAGCCTTTTTTGAACACTCCCTAAATCTCTTTAAATGACTACTTAGAAGTGCCCTTTCAGGCCAGGCGATGGTGGCGCATGCCTTTAATCCCAGCACTTGGGAGGCAGAGGCAGGTGGATTTCTGAGTTCGAGACCAGCCTGGTCTACAGTGAGTTCCAGGACAGCCAGGGCTACACAGAGAAACCCTGTCTCGAAAAACCACCCCCCCCCCCAAAAAAAAAGTGCCCTTTCAAAATCCAACAAATTGTTCCTATACTGGATGTGACTGCCTGTCTATGTCTTTCATCCTGTTCATTTATGATTGATGTCTTCCAGATTCCAATCCCTAAACCTTTATAAAGCTAATAACTAAGGGGTGCCAACCCTTGACCACATGACCACCATGCCTCCTTCTACCACAGACAGTTGAATTACCTCCAGTAACACTATGCATCCCCACTTTCCCTTACTGTGAACCCTAAAGTCCTTTCATTGTCTCTACTTGGCTCCAAAGCAGCTAAGATCAGTTGTTACCCTATATCGCAAAAAAATTGGATCCTAGATCCCTGAGAAGAAAATGTTAAAAAAACAAGAGTGCAAATCAGATACATTCAAGTGATAAAGGTAAACAAAAGGTTGGAGAGCTGGGTACCCACTAAACAGCCCAATTAAAAAGTAAGGGGGGAAACAGAGAGAAAAGCAAGGCTCTAAAAAAATGAGGTCTTTACAATGAACTAATTTTGGTTATATCTGGCCCAAAATCAATAGATTAAAATGTTTTCTAATATCATATGAGCAACCTCAGGGCCAAATGTAAGGCACACTGTGCTGGTAGCTGTCAAATGCTATATGAGTTAAGAAGGTACACTAGAAGCACAGGCTACAGTAAGAAATAGATGGTTGCTACATTACCACCACTAGAAACTGCACATATCAATTCAAAAGGTGCTGAAATATTCTTACATACAGGCTACATAGGAAGCTTTCGTGCAGACAGGAGTTCTGGAGGAAGGTGCTACTGGCAGACTCAAAGTAGACTCCCCCCCACCCCCGAAAAAAAAGAACAACAAAAAGTTACCTTAGCAGCTGCAAGGCTGATGCATACTCCTCCGAATCCCATATCTTCGTTTCTAAACATGTGCAATACAGCTCCCTAATCTATAAATGTAGGATATGATTTATAAGGAATGAAAAATAATGCCAAGTTTATAGCCTACTAGTTACGCAAAACCATCATATGTATACTATTAATAAAAAAAAAATCATTAGATTACAAGGGGCTTCTTGACATATATTGGATCAGATCCTATAAAAATATAATTTACATAAAAGTCAAATTATATTGGGAGTGACCGATACCAATAAGTCACTTTAAAGTATCATTAAAGATGGGATAAATGGCTGACTGAAGGTTTGATAGCTAAGTTAGAAGACCCCCACACAGGCCATTGTTCTAATCAGTCTCTAAAACTCTGATCTAAACATCTGGAAATTAAATATTCTTCCATTCACATGCATCCTACACAGAGCTCATAGGTTTGTGGTGTAATAAAAAGGTCATCTCAGCATAATTTTGCAAAGAGCAGTACTGTGTTTGTTTTAATTCTTGGTATAATGCAAAGTTAACCACCAAATACTTTCAAACAGTTTCCATCTCCCAGTTCCCCAGGGATGGAGAACGAGCTCTCTCTAAGCACAGAACAGAGTGCCAAATTAGCAAGGCTATAGACTAAAGCACACGCACAGAGGAGACAATCCACTGGGATTCATGTGGCTATTTCTAGCTCTAACTTTCAGAACAAATCCATTTTCTATTATCAGGAATGTGAACAGCTGTAATAGATTGTTTTCTTATTATAAGAGCTGGCTTCATTTCAAAGTCTGATGCCTAAGTAATAGAGAAATCAAAACAAAAAGTACTATTAGTCTTACTTTGTTGACTCCCAATGAGAAAATTTTACTTACCTGTCGACCCAGTGGGTACTTGGGAAGAGAAGAGGTAAAATTATGAAGACATCTCAAAACAAGGAAGTAATTGATATGGTAAACATGCAGATCTTCCAATAATGATTGAGTTTTCTCCTAAAAATCACAGAATAATAATATGAATGGTAGTAAAATAAAATTTAAAAATTACTTTATGGATACATACTTTCTAGAAAACTGATGAGTATTTAGAACTACAAGTTACTTAATTCATGAAAACTTGACATATCAAATTTAGGACACAGTCCAGACAATTGGCTATATTTTAGATACATCAGAACTGTCATTGTAATTTAGTCTGTCCTGCCATCCACCCCTCCAATTACACACTTGTAATAGAGCATTTTTATCCTGTCTGCCTCTATTACCTAACTGCTGTGTACTACAGAGAGTGACATGACTTTTCTCAACTTCACCGAAATAGCACACTGTTGTTCTGGCCGTCAATTCAATGGAGAACCTCCTGTGCTTTCTTCTCAACAGTCTCTTGGTCAATAAACAAAGTAAATACAGTGGAGACCACTTACTGCATACTTTAACATCAACTGCATGACTCTTTCCTAGATGCTGTCATCCAGGGATTATAATTCTGATATACTTAGCACTTTTCTGTTAGATCATGACCATGAGATTAAGATGGTTGGACTTCTTTCAGTTGTTCAGAAGCATTAAAGCCTTGCTATTGGTGGATGGGGATTCGAGCTGTCAAATACTGCTTTACCAAACCTCCTATCCCTCTGGAGCTCATCCTCAATTTCCCCTATGCTGTCGTTGTTTTCCAACTTCCTGCTCAACTGAGTTTAAGCTACACCATAAGACTGAATGAATATGGCAGTTAAGGATGCTGCTCAACTAAGTACACAAGATTGTGTAAGAAAATGGAATTGCAGACCAAGGAACCCGCTTAAGGTCACACTTAGAGGGTAAAAGAAGTGAGAACTGTCCCATCCAGTTATTAATATTTCCTTTTTCATGCAAACTCTGGTTTTTGAGGGCCTTAACCTAGAAGAGCAAGGGAAAGAGAAGAGTAATAAACAACTCTGATTTGTTATAATCTTGCAACAAGGCCAAAGAAAGGTGCCAGGAGAAAAAAGGGCAAGCACACAGCTGTGCACCCAGGCATACTACTCAAGATCTCCCACAGTCTGTCCTCTGAGTTGTAGCATGGCTGCTTCTGTAGGTGACACTGGATTAAGAAGTTGAAGGGAAGACCCTATCATTGAAGACAACATGGAATTCAGTCATAGAACCAGAAATCAAGCAAGTACTGACCTAGAACCCTTCTCCCTGAGGGTTAGCTCTTATAGTATTTGAAACTGCCAAGGAAGAACAGTTATTGAAAGTTCTAGCTAGCCGGGCAGTGGTGGCGCATGCCTTTAATCCCAGCACTTGGGAGGCAGAGGCAGGTGGATTTCTGAGTTTGAGGCCATCCTGGTCTATAGAGAGAGTTCCAGGACAGCCAGGGCTACACAGAGAAACCCTGTCTTGAAAAAAACCAAAAGTAAAAAAAAAAAAGAAAGAAAGAAAGTTCTAACTAGCCTGCAACTGTACTACTGGCCCAGCAAGATATCCCCAATGCTACAATATTGGTACTTATATCTTGTGAGTAGCCCACTAATTGGACATGGAGAGCTCATGCCTGGTACTGCTGACCTAGCCAAGAACTTGTATTCATACCTAAGTGCAGCATTCAGTCTCATACTTCCTGCCATCGCTGGAGATTATTACTGAGACCTACCCAGATTCAAGTACAGAGAATAAATGCCAATGGTCTACCCTCAAACAAGTCATCTGTAACACAACCTACATAATCTTAACCAGAAATTTACTATATTGTTTATGAAATAAAGCCTGCAACCTGGTTTATTTTTATCTCTTATAAATCTACATATAAAAGAATCATCCGTCAAATGCTGCTGAAGAAGGCTGCTGAACCTTGAGAAGGGCATCTTTGGTTTACATCAGAAAAGTTATACACTTTGCACTGTAAGTGCACTAAATTGGTGTAAAACATTGTAATGTTACAATACCAGTTTTAAAAGTTCAGTTAACTAGTAAGAGAACCTATGTGGATACAGGTAGAATTGTAAAAGCTATTTTCATACTGCCAATGTTGCATGTAGACTGTAAATCCATACAAACCAATATTCAGATTTCTCAAACCTGAACCAACACTATCAGCCTAGTTAGAATTTCAGTACTGTGAAGAGATTGGAGCATTGCAGGTCCAGAAGTCAGTTATCTTATCTCAGGCTACAGTCTGCTCTGAAATGGCCATTTCTTACCCCCAGTCTGTGTCAGAATTAAACATCCTGTGACAATAAATTTTAAAAAGCCTTTGGAATCTATTAACGCAGCAGACCACTAGATTTGCCAACCCAAAAGCTAGGAACCTCATTAGATGGCATCTTAGTCCCATAGAAAAGCTCCATCTCACTGCACCACCGCACCAATGTATCCACTAGTGAGTTTAATCTTGACTTGATTTATTATTTTCTTTGTTTTGTAAAACTGTAAGAACTCATGAAACTGCTTCCACACTGGAATATGGAATTTGGTATAAACTAAATCCATGTTTCCCTGGCCATGGTCACTCAAAATGGCTCCAGAATATCTCTTATTTCCTTTAAGATAAGAACTATGGCTTTTTGTTGACATAATGAAGAAAATGAGTTTCTTCCTCAATTCAACAAATAATAGTATACTAGCTATACTAACAGGCAAGATGTTCCTTCTGTTGTCAACATTCACAGAGTACATTTCTTGGGGTCAACTTAGGTTTTAATTTTTAGTAGCATTTATAGGCAAAGTAGGCCCTGTTAGGTCCAAAGCATGCCCGTCCTTCTGAAGCCCATTTGAGTTAATGTGGGAGCATCCTGTTGAGAAATTTATCTCCTCTGGAAACTGCTCTATTCCATAACTACCTAGCTTCTCTTACTCTGTTAGGACACGTTCTCCAGGAATATGCTGATTACGTCCATCCTCAGCCACCTACTGACATGAGCCTATCAGCCAAACCATTTTAAGATAAAGATTCCCCTGGCCTGTTTCTATCTCATCAGATTTCACCCCCTCTACCGTGCAGCTAGTCCAAGACCAGCTCAGCTCCCTTGCCCAATCAAAGGGGCTTCAGTGGGCTGATCCATTGAGGAGCTTAGGGGAATCTTTATTTTAAAACGGTTTGGCTGATAAGATCATATCAGTAGACAGCTGTGGATGGTACTTGCCTTTTCCTCAAGGAAGAGTGTTGAAGAGATTGGCTTACCAACTCTAAAGAGATGACTCCGATGTGAGATTCTCACCGTGGTCCTGTCTGCAGCCCTGACTTCTATCCCTCCTAGGCCTACTGGTCTTTAGCCTCTTTGTACTAAATTTCTCCCTGTCTCTTCAGGTTCCTTTGGAGAGAAGTAGTGAAATAACTCAACAGTCATTAAACCACATCCTACCATTGCCTAATTCTCCTGCCTTTGACCCATATTCTAGCCTACCCAAGAGGCTCCCAAAGTCGCCATTCAGCTGGAAGTAACTAGAGGACTAACTACCATTGTGCCTTATCAACAAAAGGCTAGAATGTCAAGTCAGGAGTTGGAGAATAAAATTGGCAGTGCTGGTGACAATGTCTAAAACAGAAGGCCTCTGTGCTAGTAACCTGAAGAACTATTACTGGGTAAACAGAGGTCTAAATTCAGCATTCCTAAGGAATCTCATAAGCCAAAGACACTATCTTCCCTACCTGCCTCAAGGATCAACTACCTCAGGCAAGGGCATCTAGTGAATCCCAACAGCCTGTAGCAGCTCAAAGGCCCTACCCTGATGACTATCAAATAAAATTCTGCTTGCTTCCCCACCAAGTTCCTATCCTATATTCTTAGAAGCAAACAGTTCCCCCAACAAACTCTTCTTTCTACCCTTGTGTGGTCCATTTGGGTGGTTTCACTGCACCTTTGCTTATAGACCCCAAAGTTGATGACCATATGACTTTAGAAGTAACTCTTAAAAACAGCCCTTCTTGGAAGACTATAGAGAAAAACATAGTAGTTTTAAGAAGTCATCAAAACAATGCAGTCTCTTTCTAATTACACCCCAAATTTAAAAAAAAAAAAATGTAGTCAAAAATAAAGTCATTAACAGGGGATTAAAGGTACAAGAGACTTGGGGTAGAAATAATGTAAAATACAGTGTATTTATTTGTGAAGTTCTAAAAATAAAGTATCACAAAGAAAAAAGAGTATTATTGTAAGGAATAAGAGATACTAATCTTTTCTATCAAACACTTTAAGAAAACTTGTGCTTAGGAATAATGGCACTGTAATCCTGGGGGTAACCAACACTCTCTGCTTGAATTTAAGGCCTGACCAATAGGAAGGAATTCATGCCTGGTATTGTAAACTAAGCCAACTACTCATGGCTAATGAGGCCGAAGACTCCAGAACAGGACCTGCTACTGATATCTTCCTAACCTCGTTTCCATTTAAATTAATGTCTGCCCTGATCTTAATTATTTATCTATGTCTGCTAATTCTATGCTTGGCTCATTCTTGCTTTTTGTTGTTATCTGTTGGTAAGACCTAAAGGTAATCATCGAGCTATTTATTTGTGGTCCTGGTAGCTATGTTTCTTCTTGGGTCTGTTTTCACTGTGTAAGTTCTGGCACGTTCTCGTATTCTTTTATTTTTTTTTTCTCAAAGATTTTCTCAAGGCCTCATTCTTATTTAATATGGTGTTATTTGATATCCCTGAATTTCTATTGCTAGTAACTGCAGTGCTATTACACCATAATCTGATAGACAAAAAAAATCATGTGCTGAAAGAAGGATCACAAGGGTCAGGTGTTCACTCTCTAAACCTGAACCTCAAAGTTCTGTTTCTGGATTCCATGAGAGAAGGAAGAGAGTCTCTGCTGAAAGGTCCTCTGAGCCTCATGTATACAAGCTGCATGTGTACATGTGAATTCACACACACACACATCCTATATTCACAAAAAAACTTAAATACAGTAAATTATTTTTCTATGTTAAGTCTTGCTTAGTCTCCTAATATATGATCTACTTTAGAATGGTCCATGGGCTGCTAGGAGAATTTGTATTTTAGAGCACCTGGATACAATGCTAATTATATTATCATTCAATTCCAATGTTTCTTTGTTGTAAAATGTGTATGATTTTCTGTCATTTTGTTGATTTTGTAGTGTTTGTTGTTTCTCTGTTAACTGTTATTCCCTATGGCTCCATGGGATGTTTGTCTTCCTCTTCATTCTGAAGGATTCTTTAAACCTGATTTTAAAGAATGAAGTTTTTCTTTCTTCTTCAATTATAACAAATGATTTTGCTGAATACAGCAGTATGAGTTGGTAGTTATTATCTTTCAGAACTTGGAATAAACCAGTCCAGACCACTGTGGCTTTAAAGTTTGTGTTGAGAACTATTATTTCAAGAGGTCTGCTTTTCTACATAAATGTACTGCTTCCTTCCTGGCACTTGTACTCTAATTTCTTTCTTTGTTCTGCATATTAGTGGTTTAATTACATGTGATGCGATGAATTCTTCTCAGCTCTTGTTTATTTGATATTGGAAACATCCTCTGTCTGGTCTGGTACCTATTTCTCCAATTTTGGGAAATGATTTGTTGAAGTGTTTTTAATGCCACTAGAATGAAATTCTTCTACGCTTAAATTTGGTATTTTCAAAGTGTCTCAAATGTCTTGAAAATCCTGTTCCTACCCTACTTATTGTATTTGTCTTTTTCTTGGAAAATTTTAAATCCTCTTACATTTTGTCTTCCAGTTCAGATATGCCGTCTACTTCTTGATCTAATTTACTGGTGAGATTCCCATGGTGCTTCTCCTTTCTATTAGACTTACACTGTTGTCCCTCTCCAATATTTGTTTATTTTTCCATTAGTATATTTATCTCTTTATTGAATTCCACCTTGATGTATTGAATTTAAATTCATTGCACTAATCTGTTTATCTGGAATTTGTATCTTCTGATTTCTTTGAATATACTTATAATCAACCTTTTTGTCTTTGGGCATCTTTTCTATATAGTAGTCACAATTGTCAGTGGATTTCATAATTGTGTTTAGGATGATTCTTTTCAACAAATTATATAGCATGGCTAAGAATTTACTGTTTTCCCCAAAGAGGTCTTTCTCTGCTGTTGAAACATGAAGTCCACTTAGGATTCATGCTGAATTTTAACGTAAAATTATATCCTGTATATGTAAGCTATACACCATATCCGAGCAAACATAAAATAGCTGTTTGCCAATGCCCAAATATGGCACAAATGCACCAGCCTTTCACCTTCCACATTTGTGGTCTTCAGGTCTCTCCCTCTACTGCCCTAAGTGGCAGCTCTGTATCTTTCTTTAAGTCTTCACTAAGTTCATTTTAGGCTGAAGGTCTTGTCTAAATTCCTGACTCCCCAGGCTCAGAGAATTTGGTTCTGATTCTCACACTCACTACTTCCTTCCTAGCATTTCCACTAGCAGAAACCACTTACTTGTTTGTCTCTCTGCTGAGCGAATGGTAAGTTCATGAAGCAAGAATTCTGTCTTTTTTGTTCATTTCTATTCTTAGGATCTATGCTAATCACTGGCACATAACAGATTATTTCAAAAAAAGTGTAATGAATGAAGGCCCCATTCAGTCTCTTAAATATGAGCTATTACTTTATTATTTTGTTAGATACGGCCTAGATTTCCTAGCTTTCTACAAGGACAAAAGCCTAGAATGTAAAATTTTTCATATTGTAAACATTGGCTCCGATTTTTAAAAAGGTACAGACTTAAAAATACATTTATATTAGGATATAAACTGATACTTAATGTGTGACATGCCTTTATAAGTCTATCGTTGCCGGGCAGTGGTGGCGCACGCCTTTAATCCCAGCACTTGGGAGGCAGAGGCAGGCGGATCTCTGAGTTTGAGAGTTCGAGGCTAGCCTGGTCTACAGAGTGAGTTCCAGGACAGCCAAAGCTACACAGAGAAACCCTGTCTCGAAAAAACCAAACCAAAAAATAAAAAAATAATAAAAATAAGTCTATCGTTTCCAACTTCATAATTTTTGTCTGTCATTCACTCAGTTGCATTCCTGTGTTAGGTTGTTAGTTTATATAAGAGTGCCTATCCACAATGTCTTTGGAGAAACTAACATGTTCTGTGACCTCAGATACTTCATTTCCTTTTGCTCAGCTGTGGTTTGTGTGTGAGTTTTCTGTTGCTCCATGACCATGACAACTCTTATTTATAAAAAGTAAGCATTTAATTGGGAGGGTTAGTCCATTATCACCATGGTGGGGAGCATGGCAGCACACAGGCAGACTTGGTGCTGGAGAAGGGGCTGAGACTTCTGCAATCACAGGCACCATTCAGAGAGAGCCTGACATGGGCTTGTGAAAACTTCCAAGACCACCCCTAGTGATACACTTCCTCCAGCAGGGCCACACCTCAAATCCTTTTAAATAATGTCACTCCTTGGTGACCAAGCATTCAAATACAGGAGCCCATGGGAACCATTCTTATCAAGACCCTACTCATTGTAAAACAAAGCTGCTGGCTTGGGTCTTCTTTCTAACTGTAATTTACTCCCAACTTTAATATGCTTAAGATTTATTTCTTATTCTGAATGTGTTTGGTTAAACAAATAGGCATAGAAATACTGAAGCATTACCATGTTAGAGTAAATGTCTTCTGCATAGCTCACATATTATTTATTTATTTATTTATTATTTATTTATTTTGGTTTTTTGAGACAGGGTTTCTCTGTATAGCCCTGGCTGTCCTGGAACTCACTCTGTAGACCAGGCTGGCCTCAAACTCAGAAATCCGCCTGCCTCTGCCTCCCAAGTGCTGGGATTAAAGGTGTGCACCACCACCGCCCAGCTCACATATAATTTATAAGGGCTAAAATTATGCCAAAAGCTTTAAATATGATTTCAATACAAACACATTAATTTTCTTTAAAGTATATAGGGTTAGTAATTCAAAAACTATGTTGAGACTAAGGAAAACTGGTTTTGACATGAAGGAATCAACATCAATAATAAATCATTACTAGTAATATAAACTATGTAGCTGCCAGAGAGACCACAGCACTAAAATGAACCTTATCTTCACTATGATGATGGGACATCATTTTTTAAAATGTATGTATGCAAATGTCTACATAAATATACAATGACAAAACTATGCATTTGGGGACAAATTCTTCAGTTATAGTGGCAGCACACAGTTGGGCAGGATTCCCAGGCAGGTTGACAGGGATACCTGAATATAAAGGCTGTAGCTACCTATAAAGCAGTTTCCTGAGCTACCCATAAATTACCTTCAGAATTAACTTGCAAGAGTTTTTGAAAAGCCCATTTCTGATTTCTCAAACACTAAGAAAGAACCTTAGGCATCTCAGCTTCCATGCATTCTCAATAAAGTATTCTACAAAGGATATGGGGCTTTGATGTGAGGTTTAGATATTAATGTCGGATCCATCATTTACTAGTTGTGACTACTGCCTGCTTGAGTTCCTGCCCTGCCTTTTTTCCATTATAAACTGTGATGCAGAAGCATAACCAAATAAGCCCATTCTTCCTCATCTTGGTTTTAGTCAGGACGTCTCATCAAAGCAACAGATGCCAGCTAAGGCACTGGCAAGCACTAGGAGACACAGTGGCTGCTTCAAAACATGGAACATTGGTCTTTACAGTCATGCTCTCTAGTCACACTCCTCTCCCCACTTGTCCCTTTCTGCTCCAAAAGGGTCCTCTCTTCTACTTTCAAGGTTTTCTTTGTTAGAAATGTAAATAACAGACGAGAGAAAACATGTAGTATTTGTCATTTCATAACTCATAACTTTGTAAGATTATTTCTTTGTTGGTGTTAGATTAGTAATAAATAATATATCTTCAAATGAAATCAGTTCCATCCACTCAGCAGTAAATGTCTATGCTACCTGGCTTCTCCATGCTTTTATTTATAACAATATATATGTAATCAATACGGCTCTTGGTGGATGTAAAAGTGCTTCCAAATATAGAACATCAGAGAATTTCTTTCCTTGATAAAAAAAAAGCCTTACCTTTTAAAACAAGGTTTTGTCATGTTAGTCATCATGGAGGAGTACCCCATCCTCCAAACATTATGACATACAGATACTTTTTTATACAATTAATGAATGCTTTATTAGTGCGTATTCTTTGCATGGAGTTAAGAACAAGGCAGTAAGACACACACACACTCCTACCTTTAAAAGGGTCTCATTCGTCAACAGTGCAACTTGCTTTTCCAAAGGCTGATTTTCCACGTACCTAAAATTTTTAGTATCCCATAAAGAAAAAAGATATGTTAAACAATTATATAGTTGAATAGCATGTTAGAAAAAATAACTAGCTACATTGGTTCCCATATTTTTTCATTAATTTTCAAAAATAAATTCAAGACATCAGTTTCTTGATTACCTTAATGATAAATAGTGAAGTCATTGAGGCCATAAACCCCAGAAATAGGAAGAGTTATTTCTCAAAGATAACTCTGGAGAACTTGCAAATTATATAAAATATTAGTAAAAATAGTTATATCAAAATTTTAAATCCAGCAAAGAAATTCCATCATTAAAAGCAGCATGGCTCTATACTACAAAATGAAAGGCTTATTATTTCATTCCTAACTTCAAAAACAACCGAAGGCAAAGTCTTCATTTCATTCTAGTCTCTAGTACAAGACAAATTAAATATACTTAACTTTTACCTCCTAAATGAAGGAAGGCGCCGGATGTCTTCACATTCATTAACTGAGAAACCATTTATTCTTTTTTTGGCTTCTGAGAGATCACAGCACAGAACACTTAGGGGCTGGGAATAAAAATGTTCTAGTAGAGAAAGCTGAAAGAAATATGAAGGTATTTATTATAGTGTGACAGTAAATGTTTTATTCCTTACCTGTTAAATTTTAGGCCTTTTGTTGTTGTTGTTGGTTGGTTGGTTTGGTTGGTTGGTTGGTTGGTTGGTTGGTTGGTTGGTTGGTTGGTTTTTCAAGATAGGGTTTCAGTTCTGGCTATCCTGGAACTCACAGTATAGATCAGGCTGGCCCTCAAACTCAGAGATCTGACTGCCACTACCTCCTGAGTGCTAGGAGTAAAGGTGTATGCCACCACTGCCTATCCTTAAGACTTTTTTGAGGGCTAAAGTATGTATGGTTGGAGTTGAAGAAATGGTTCAACAATGAGGAACACTTGTTACTTTTGAAGGTGACCAGGTTCGGTTCTCAGCAACCAGAAGGCAGCTACCAATCATTGGTAACTTTAGTTTAGAGAACCCTTTAAGGCACTGCACATGTGGGGAACAAACATACTCGTAGGAAATATACCCATACACGTAAAACATAAATATTTAAATAATTATGTTACAATAACATTGCAGCAGTACTTATACAACTTTAATATTTTCAAGGCCACAGTTCTGTGAACCAGATCAGAAAAAGTAATCTCAGGAATATATACTAAAAGAAAACAACCTAACTGGATACATTACTGCAGAAGTCACTTAAAATGATTGCAAATGTAGTATAGATGGGACTAGTATATTACCTAAAGATCTAACAAATGTCTTCACCCCAAATTACTATATTGCCAGATCTATCTGTTCAAATAAATGTAATGCTGCTGTGGTAGGTATTGTACCTACTGATAAGAGTAACAGAAATCAGTACCTTCAAATTCAGTTTTATCACATTCGAGAAAAAAAAAATGGTACACTGACTACTAAGGTGCTCACACAATAGATCACTCTAGTCTCCTAATGTAATTTATTTTAAAATTCTAGTATAATTTATGAGATCAAATATAATATTATTGCCAGGCAGTGGGGGTGCACACCTTTAATCCCAGCACTTGGGAGGCAGAGGCAGGCGGATTTCTGAGTTCAAGGCCAGCCTGGTCTACAGAGTGAGTTTCATTACAGCCAAGGCTATACAGAGAAACCCTGACTTGAAAAACAAACAAACAAATATAAGATTATTAATGGTTAAGACTAGCTATAACATCCATTACTGATATCCTAACTCTATCTTCTATAGGTGACTTCTGCTTAAGAAAGAAAAGGTAAAACCTAGAAAAGAAAAGTAAAATTTCCCTTTTCTAGATCTTGCTACTAAAATGCCACAGTTGCCACACTATTCAATCTGAAATCATGTAAACTTAATAGAATTAGACAGCGAACTTTCAAACTCATCAGATTTTCTTACCTTAAGTCCTTTGATGAAGTTTTGAATTGAGAAATCGTGATACAAAAAGATGTTGATCAGAACTTGTAATGCCTTTTTACTTAATTTAAAGGGAAACCGAGGTGTAAGAAGCAGCTGAAAGAGACAGGGATGGAAGTCAGGATTCTTAGTCACCACTCCTCATGAACATGAAATAAATAACTAGACAAAGAATTACACTGTGACACAACAGATATGAACCCAATCGGAGCTATACTTTTTTTTTTTACAGCCATATGCCAACCAAATCATAAACCTTATTTATTTAAGGCTGAAAACACCAAAAAGCAATTCGTATTACAATCCCTGTTTGTTTGAGACAGGGTCCATCAGATAGCCTTAACTGGTTATCTCTGACTGGGTATCTAACCAAAAATTAAAAATGAAAAATAAAAATAAAAAATCAGAGATCTGCCTGCCTTTCTCAAGTACCACCACTCCCATCCTCAGACTACACTCTGAACCAAAGTGGACTACCAACTTCCATTAAATTCTTAATCTTCAAATAATACATATTAAATACATAACTCTTTGTCTTATACTAGAAGATACCAAAAAACGAACTATTTTCTTACCAGATAAAACTTCTTTTTCTCCCTACTAATCCAAATTAGTAAAGAGTAGCAAGCTATGTACTATCAAATGATAACACAAAATCACAAAATAAAGATTTTTCTTCTTGAAAATATAGAGAAATTTTAAATTATTTAGTTAGTGTCCAATGGTCTACAGTAACGCTTTACATCTGAAAATCAAACCTTATACTAGGACTCTTTTTAACCAAATGAATAGTTGCACAAGGACAACTGCATTTGACTACAATGAATTCCAAAATGAAAACCGTTCTCCTAACATGTCAGTAAATCAGGTTGCTATGTGTTGTGTAGCAATGTGTAGTTCATAGGTGAACACACAAGTTGTCACTGTTAAGCTATACAACCATCATAAACATATTTTAATGGAACTGAGAATGACTTTGCATGGCATTCAGTAGTCATGGTGCTATTACATAGAAACATTATAGCAGTTATACTCTTAGCTTAGTAGCTGCTGTCAAGAGCAACATGACAGCTGTCAAAGTCCACAAAAACCCTTAGGGCTGGAGAGATGGCTCAGAAGTTAACAGCACCGGCTGCTTTCCCAGAGGCCTGGGGTTCCATTGTCAGCACCCATACAATGGCTCACAACCATCCGTAACTCCAGTTCTAGAGATCCAACACCCTCTTCTGACCTCACAGGTACTGCATGCATTTGGTACACATACATATATGTGGACAAACACTCATATATATCAAATCAAAATAAACCTTAAAGCTTTAAATCACTTTATATAAAATATAAGATCAAAACATACTGGTAATACTCTGAAGTATGTAAATTTTGTGAAATTTTATTTATTACTGTCAGTGCCTTATTGCTTATTAGTAATAAGGAATTTCCAGGGCCTCCCTTTACATTACAGACAAGTGCTCTATTAGTGAGCTGTACTTTCACTCCTAAATTCATTTTAAAAGCCTAATTTCTTCAACTAATAAAAACAAAAATGAACATATACAAATGAGTGTTGCTTTCATAAAGCTTATTTTTATCTGAGAAGGCAACTATATGCAAAGAGAAAATATAATTCTAACCATAATTGAGTAAGAGCTTTAAATATGCAAATAAGTTTGTTAAAGTCTGAGATACACAGAAATTTATTGGTATAACTTATGATACATAATATATGTCTAGTAGCTTTGGTTTCACTCTCTGTCATTGGTAAGCATTTTTTCTTTTTACCTTATCAAGAACTACTGTCAGGTATTCCTTGCAAGACAGAGACTGGAACAGTTCTATACACAACAGAGATGACACTGAATGAGGAAGCAGCCGGTGGATAATAACAGGAGATGTGGCGATCCCAAAAATGAGAATGAGAGGAAACTCGTGCAGATGATGACTAGTTTTTAGAGAAAAATACAAAAGAAGCTTCTTCAGTAAATATATTTCAATATATTATATTCAAAACACTTATTTTAAGATATTAAGTTTTCTAGGTCACTCATTTTCCTTTTAAAAATAAAAAATAATAATAAACATTTTCTAGATTCTAATCCTGAAATCAAGCCATTTACAGATCTTTTTCTTTTATAAATAAGAACAGAGATCCAGAAAGACCAAATGCTCCCTGAGATTAGACTACCAACGTTAGACAACAGCATGTCAACTAGCATTTAATATAACCTCACCGACTTTCAGCCTCAGGTAGTCTTCCTTATGTTTGCCCACCAGATCTCTGCTTTCTTTTTCACACACACTTATCTTTTGTTTGTTTGTTTGTTTGTTTTTTCGAGACAGGGTTTCTCTATGTAGCTCTGGCTGTCCTGGAACTCACTCTGTAGACCAGGCTGTCCTCGAACTCACAAATCCGACTGCCTCTGCCTCCCAAGCGCTGGGATTAAAAGTGTGAGCTACCACTGCCCCATACTTATCTTTATACATATGTAAGTCATCGTTTTAATGAACATTGCTCAAAAGCATTATACTCCTTCCTTACATTATTATCCTAAACATACTGAGCATGAAACAAACAGAAACAAACGGCTTCTACTTCTCGATGGAATGGCATCATTTGTGAGCGCTTCTGCAAGTCACACGTCCTTGTCTGTATCACGGCTGATCACTTTACCTGCTTGCTCCATTTTCTTATTGTTTTCCAGAACTGGCTGTATGAAGCTCTTTCTGTTGTCATAGAAATAAAGTGCTATACACTCTTAGAGCTGTTCTAAGTTCTTTACTTTTGAGGGCCACAGTACTACAAAATCTAAGTTAAATAAATAACATATATGCCGTGCAGCACACTATCACAGGATGGTAAGAAGTTCACAAAAGTCTTAGGACTGTATCCTGAGAATACACTTCAATGGCAGAGAATTTGCTCAGGCATTCATGTAGTCCTGGGTTCTATCCCCAGCACTGGGGTATGGGTGGTAGTGGTGAATTTATCTAGAATTCATAAATCAATGGGGTAAAAATCTCATACAACCCCACTCAAGATAAGAACGTTTAGTATGTTAGTTGATATATAGAATATGCAAAAGAAAATTAACTATACCCTAACAAATATACATTGAAAACAAATGTCACAGAGATGTAACATAGGCCTAGTTACTTCAACTTTAAGTCTATAAGATTGCTTTAAAAAACTTCTACATTAAAATAATACTCACTGGAAGTATTATATAAAAATAAGATACCGTCATACAGAAAACATTTTTAGCCAGTAAAGCTATAAGGAACACAAAGCCTCTAAAGATAAAAATCAGAAAGAAAAAAGGCATGACAGAATACTACAACTTAGAGGAATATCAGTTTAACAGTCAGGTAAGGAGACAATCCTTATAAGATAAAGGACATTTTACACCTATTTACCTGAGTTATGTATGTTAACTAAATCAGGATCAACTTGTCTTGGATTTTCAACATTATTTCAAAAAACAAGAAAATAATTTGCTGGGAGATCTTTGAAAATTCAGTTACAAAAATGATTTTGAATTTCATTAAGTTGGTCTTAAAATGAATACTATTTTTTTCTAAAATAAAAGTAATGTCTTAAGAAAAAGGTAATTTTGCCTAAAAGCAAAGTCACATGTTATGAAGAGTTTAAGCAGAGATGGAGATAGAGAGATGAGAGAAAGAGAAAGAGAAAGGTCAAGCAATACCAAATGTATGAAATGCCTTATGGGTGTCTGCTCCTAAGTTTGGTTGGAGGAAAGAACCCATTCTACAAAGCTGACCTTCAACCTCTACACATACACATCGCATTTACATAGCAACAATAATAATAAATGAAATGAAAAAGAAGATAGACAATCTCATCAAAACTGTAGCAGTTGAACTACCTGCTGATGGTTATGAAGTCTTGGAGTACGCTTGTGCTGAAGCTCTCCATGCTCTTTAAGAGAAGCACCACAGGAGGAGACTGCCAGTGGCTAGACGCTGGCCTCTTTTTGCTTGTCAGTTTTGGGCCTGTCTTCTTTTAAACCAATGTGAAACGGAGGAATTAAAAGTAAGCCTTACCAGTCAAACAATACTACAATGCCATTTACTATGTATTTCTTTATATTTTACAGTAACTGCTATTTTTCCCAACTAAAAATAGTATCTCATTCTAACAGTTACTTAGCAAAATCTGTTTCTAGATATGGTTAACAGTAAGAAAAAGGTTTAGAAGGACCTATAACAAATACCAAATGGATTTTCTACTGAAAAACATAGGAAAAAGACACTTTTCTATATAACTGACGTTTTTTCTGTTGATACACATTTATGCACTAACATAAGTTGTATTGTCGATGTAAAAGCACACAGAATGTACTATAACAAACTTTTCATCTTGAAATAGATGTTAAATATTTGGTCAAACCAAACTTAAAGATAATGGACTTAAATTGCAAAGACTTTGATTTCTAAAACAATCTAAACATTTACATCAAACTAAGGTATTATTATAAGAATCCTTACATAAAGCAAGGTAAAATCACATGTATGATTTCAACGAAAACACTGAATAGAAGATGTCACCCAGTACTTGTGCTATATGGTAACCCAGCAATAAACTGGGACTATGACTGTACCCCAGGAGTCCAGGGATCTCTGTGTCATTCATTTGTAATAGAGATGGTCATAGTAGAAGGAAATTTATATTTTCTTAAATTATACTTTACTTATAGAGTGCTGTTTTGTTCAATAGACCTCAAGATTTCTAAGCATGGATCAAACTAAATTTTAAAAATTATAAAATTACTAAAGGAATAAGCTGATAGCAGGAATAAGTGTTATGTGTCTACTGAACAAAAGCAAATACTAAAGACTACCAGAGGTAATGTAAGGAAGTTACAGCCATTATTACCAAAATACAATCTGCAACAGAACCAACTGCAGATGTTTTCTTTTTGTCATTACATAGAATTCTCCCACAAATACAATGTCCTCGTAAGAATCCAAGCACTTACTAGGACTTAGTTTACATATTAGAATACTTTCAAATTCTAGTAGCTTCAGGAAAAATAGCTACCGTCAAACTGCTATTATTGCTTCACAAATACATGCTTATTAGAAGAGTGATATATGTAAAGTATTCTGAGCCAACTAACCAAATATTCAGTTTCATTTTACCTGTGTGACTGTTGAATACCAACTAGAAAGGGAATCCATTGAATAATTTGTCTTTTGGGCGGTCTTATCACTTTTCACCTCCTTGGAATTTCTATCTACACAGCAGTCCATCAACTGTGAGGTCAACTTTTGTAAAAAATGTTTCACATCTGCAGAATATAAAAAGCAAGGAAACTTACCTCATCTTTAAAACAAAATTAAAACCACTGAAACCTTTGATCAGTAGATTGCAATACTTACATGGAGTATATTTTTCTATGTTTCATCAATATAGTTAGAAATATGCTAAGTATACTACGATTACTCATTAGTACCCTGTCCTTAATATTGACTTTTGTTAGGGTTGGACACATTCAATTGATAGTGTACTTGCCTAGCATGCACAAAGTCATAAAGTTGACACCTAGTACTAAATAAACACAAATATGGTCAACCATGCCTAAAATCTCTGACGACAGGAGGGCCTGAAGTTCAAGGTCATCTTCTGCTACATGGTATACTCAATGTCTGCCTAGGCTGTATAAGATCCTTCCTAAATAAGATGTAATAAATGAGTATATTTCACTAGTTTACTAAGATCAGATCAAAATGTATGTATATTATCAACAAGTAATATCTAAGTACATAGACAGAAAATTATAAATTATTTTTGGAATTTCATGCATTTACATTATTTTAAAGAACAAAAGAATGTCATGGTCCTTAAAAACAGAAGCTATATGAAATATTTTACTGATTATATGAATTATGTTACTGATTATAAATCTTCATTTGCAATCATTTTTAAAAGACATCTTTGAGATATTAATTGTAATTCATCACAACAAAAGCAGTACATTAACTCTATTATCAGTCCAGCTGGCAACAAATGTGAGTATGACAGTGTGCACAGCTTATAATATGACGGCTTTACATGCAAACAAGTCTGAGTCTGAGACTGTGTGCGCTTCATGATTTAACCATTTTATACGCTCAAGTCTGGCTCTGCATAGGGACTACTTATTTTTTAACCATCAATGGCCTTTTCAAGTGAGAAAAAAATTGATTTAGAATGAGCAAAAATGAGTGAAACACACATAGAGTGTGGGGGAAGGGGTCAGAGGTGAGCATTTCTACTTTACCTGGACAATCCTTAGCTTGCAGTGAGACTACATATGGTGTGACATTATTCTGAAGGGTCTCTGTTAGACTTCTGAATATCACATCATGATCCGTGACATTCACGCCTATGAGATAATAACATCATGTCATTATTATTAACAATTTAACAATAAGGTTTTTTGTTTGTTTGTTTTGTTTTTGTTTTTGTTTTTTCGAGACAGGGTTTCTCTGTGTAGCCCTGGCTGTCCTGGAACTCACTCTGTAGATCAGGCTGTCCTGGAACTCAGAAATCTGCCTGCCTCTGCCTCCCAAGTGCTGGGATTAAAGGGGTGCGCCACCACTCCCTGGCAGCAATGAGTATTTTAAAGAACAAGTAAAGCACCAGGTAAGAACGATTTAAAAACAGGATTTTCACTAGAAATCAAGAAAACTACAGCACAATTGGCTCTCCTCTCAGTCTGTGATCTAAAGGAAGGTGATATGAATTACTTCCTGATTAGCCCACAGCGCATTCTCAAGCTGAGAACAAGTTAAAGTGACAATAGTATCAGCAGGAAAGGACAAAGCCAAAATATTGTTATTGATGATATGATTCTATACACATAAGGACCCTACCAGGAAATTCCAACAGCTGATGAACAGATTCAGCAAGAAGCAGGATACAAATTTAACACACACAAATCAGTACCCTTCCTCCAGATGAGTAAGAATCATACTGAGAAGACAGGAGAAACAACCCCACTTACAGTTGCCTCAAAATAACAATAAATAACAATAAATAACACTCTTTGTATTAATTTAATCAAGGAAGTAAAAAATTTGTACAATGAAAACTTTAGGAAACTGAAGAAGATACCAAAGACAGGAAGATCACCTATATTGATGGACCTATAATAATACTGTGAAAATGGCCACCCTACCAAAACCAATCTATTGGTAGTAAAACTAGATTCTTATTTTTCATCCTGCACAAAACTCAACTCCAAATGGTTCAAAGATGTAAACATAGACCTGTCAGGAGAGGAAGTAAGGAATGTACTTATAACATGGAAAGGACTTTCTCAAAAAGATCCTAGAACCAATACTAAGACCAACACTTGAGAAGTTGGACCTCACGACACTAAAAAGCTTGTACACAGTAAGGACACAATAATTCAAGTGAAGAGGCAACCTATAGCGTGGAAAAAAGTCTTCATCAGCTACAAATCTAACAGAGGGTTAGGAACTAGAATATGTAAGAACTAAGCATTAAAACAATCAACCTAAACTAAAAACTGTGGGACAGAACTAAATATTGAATTCTCAAAGTAAATATCAATAGCCAATAAGTATTCTTTAAAATGTTCAGCTGGGCGGTGGTGGTGCATGCCCTTAATCACAGCACTTGGGAGGCAGAGGCAGGCGGATTTCTGAGTTCGAGGCCAGCCTGGTCTACAGAGTGAGTTACAGGACAGCCAGGACTACACAGAGAAACTCTTGTCTCGAAAAGCCAAAATAAATAAATAAATAAATAAATAAATAAAATGTTCAACACCTTTAGCTATTGGTGAAATGCAAATTAAAATGATTTTGAAATTTAATTTTGGCCCAGTCATGGGATCACTAAGATCGGAAATGCAAATGGATGTGGGAAAGAGAAGCAGTTATGCCCTGCTAATGGAAGAGCAAACTGAAGCCACAATGCAAATCAATGTTGGAGGTTCCTCAACAGGCTAGAAACAGATTTAGCACATGATCCAGTAATAATCCTCCCAAAGGACTCTCTGGATCATACTACAGAGAAACCTGTTGATCCATGTTCATTGTTGCTTCACTCACAAAAGCAACAAAAAGAACCTAGATGTCCATTAACGATGAATGAATAATGAGTGTGGTTCATATACACAATGTAATATTATTAAGCTACTTAAAAATGAAAATATGAAATCCACAGGTACATAGAAGAAGCTGGAAGAAATAATTCTGAGTGAGGTCAGACCCTGATAGACAAGTATTTCATGTTCTCTCCCATTTGTGATGTTGGCCTTGAATCTTTAAATATGTGCATTTAAACTGGAATAACCTCAGATGGCAGAACACTAGTAAGAAGACATGGGAAGGGGTGGTTCAGCAAAGTGGGACAGACATAGATGCTATGAATGGGGGAAGGGAATAAATGGAGGACGGGTTAAATGGTGTGGGGATGGGAAGGAAGGGATGGGGTCAGGTAACATAAGGACCATGGTGAAAGGCCATGGTTTCTACTACTGCAGAAACTTCCTAAAACTTATTTATTTATATTCAGATATAAAGAGTTCCCCCTCCCAAAAAAAAAGAAGTCAGGCGGTGGTGGCGCATGCCTTTAATCCCAGCACTTGGGAGGCAGAGGCAGGCAGATTTCTGAGTTCGAGGCCAGCCTGGTCTACAGAGTGAGTTCCAGGACAGCCAGGACTACACAGAGAAACCCTGTCTCGAAACCCCCCCCCCCAAAAAAAAAAGAGTTTCAATGGCATTACCTTACAATGGGATGGGGGAGATGACAATGCCACCCTAAGTCATTAGATGCTACAAGTGCCAGGCATGAATTAACAGCTTTTTGAGTTGTTGGACAGTGGGGTCTTATATATCCCTACCCCAAAACATTACAGACTACTGTCAAGTACAATTTGAAATATGTTCTAAATATCAGTAACAGGGTTAAGGTATTAAAAATAGAATTAAAATGGCATTAAAATGTTAACTGTCGCCGGGCAGTGGTGGTGCACGCCTATAATCCCAGCACTTGGGAGGCAGAGACAGGCGGATTTCTGAGTTCGAGGCCAGCCTGGTCTACAGAGTGAGTTCCAGGACAGCCAGGGCTACACAGAGAAACCCTGTCTCGAAAAAACAAAAAAATAAAAAACAAAAAAGAAAAGAAATAACACATTGGAAGCAAACTCAATGGAACATGTTTGGAACCCTGATAAATTCTATTTTATTTTCAAAACGAAAAAACTTAAAACAGGCATAGTTCAATGGAAGCATAGATGCTGCATATGCATAAAGCTCCTGGTTTCATTTCCAACATCAAACATTATTTAAGAACCATTTCAATCTGACCTTAATTCCACCCTCTCCAGCCTCGCCTCCAGTCCTGTAGCAGCCTTGCAGATGCCTCTCCCCACACACTACCTCTATTTCCTAGGGACTCCACCAAATCCTGATGCATGGGCCCTCTTAGCTCTTCCTTCTAGCACATCCCCACACATTCTTTTGAGTCAGTTTCCAAAGAAGGAGAGACAGAATGAAGACTTATGGGGAGACATGGGAGTGGCTGCAGGGAGAGGATTAGATGTGGAGTAAAGGGGAGGATGAAGAAGGGAATATTGGGAGGAACAGACAACTAACATTAAGTGCCATTTGAGTGGTCATCTGGAAACCCACTACTGTAGAAGCTTCTTACAATATATACATATTTGAAAGAACTCTAAATGGAATCACCAAACAATAAGAAAGACCAGAGTCCCAACTACAGGTCTCTTGCCACTAAGTGAAACCTCTAGGAATAGGTTAAATCTACTTGAGTCATTGGCCAAAGAGGCCCCATGGAAACTGTAATGGTTTAAATAAAAATGGCCCCCAAAGACACATATGTTTCGATGTTTGATTCCCAGTTGGTGGATTGTTTAGGAAGGATTTAGGAGTATGGCCTTATAGAGTAGATGTGTCACTGGTTACCAGGGGTGTGCTTTGACACTTCAAAAATCCAACACCAGACCCAAACTCTCGCTCTGCTGCCTCCTTGGATTAGAATTTAAGTTCTCAGCTAGCTACTATTCCAGCAAGATGCCTGCCTGCCTGCCTGCTAGCCACTATGCTCCCTGCCATGATATTATGGACTAATCCTCTGAAACTGTAAGAAAGCTCTCAATTAAATAGCTTTCTTTAATAAGTTACTTTGGACATGATGCTTTTTCCCAAAACAGAACAAACAGTAACTAAGACAGAGACTCTCAAACAATTCAGGCTACTGCCAGGCTATTTATTGGTTGCTCTCTACAGACTGACAGTAAGGCTCTCTTGCTGAATACTTACATACCTTATTGAACATGGAGAAGTCAAGCTGATGTCTAACTAAAGACTTCACCCCTCCTGATTAGTGTTCATGGTACTGGAAGGTACTGTGTATGCTCCCAGAGAAAGGTCCAGCTACAAACCCTGCTATCTATGTTGGTTGCCTTACCTACAAGATACACTGTTGCAACGGTGGCACAAACATGAGAGTAACCAACTACTATCTAACTGGATTTAAGGCCCACTCTATGAGATGGAACCTGTGCTGGACATTGTTTCAGTGGCCAAGATCCTGAAAACAGACAGGCCATTAGGCCAAAAGGAAAACCAAATACTACTGTTCTGCTAAATGCAATAATAAATTGATTCCTAATGACATTTTGCTATATGTATAGATCAGTACCTTGCCCCACTCATAATCAAAGAAGCTTCTTCTTGCTGTAGAGGGGACTTATTTTAGAGATCCAGACCCACAAGTAGATAATGTGCACTGTGAGAAATTTTGAAACACTCTATACTAAATGGCTCATCGGGTATGCAGAAGAGGAGGCAGAGAGACTGAGAGCCAGAAGGGATAAATGACACCAAGGAAACAATGTTTTTCTAACATAAGACTGACACATGCATCTTACAGACTGTGGTAGTAGACACAGGGCCTGCACCAGTTCAAACCAGGCAGGGCCCCAGTGCTGAGAGGTGGAGGTGGACATGAGCCATAAGCTTCCGACCCTAACTAAGAAGCACCCATAGTCTTCTCCAGTGGTGTCTCATTGGGCATATTAACCACCCTTGGGCAGGCCCCACACCCAGCAGATGGCCTCCACAAAACGAACTCAATGGGATTTCTGAGACTTGTCTCATATTGCTGTGTTTGGGCATTTTTTGGTCTTATTGGTCTTTTGAGTGTATATTTTGGTTTTTGATTTTGTGTTTATGAGTTCTGCTTTGTACATTTGTGTCTATGTGTTGTGCTTTTTCTCCTTTCTTTCTTTCTTTCTTTCTTTCTTTCTTTCTTTCTTTCTTTCTTTCT
>NW_021604576.1:20007323-20048228 GCF_004785775.1 Grammomys surdaster
TCTTTCTTTCTTTCTTTCTTTCTTTCTTTCTTTCTTTCTTTCTTTCTCTCTCTCTCTCTCTCTCTTTCTCTCTTTCTCTCTTTCTCTCTTTCTCTCTTTCTTTCTTTCTTTCTTTCTTTCTTTCTTTCTTTCTTTCTTTCTTTCTTTCTTTCTTTCTTTCTTTCTTTCTTTCTTTCTTTTTTTGGCTTTTCAAGACAGGGTTTCTCTGTGTAGCCCTGGCTGTCCTGGAACTCACTCTGTAGACCAGGCTGGCCTCAAACTCAGAAATCCGCCTGCCTCTGCCTCCCAAGTGCTAGGATTAAAGGCATGCGCCACCACTGCCCAGCTGGTGTTGTGTTGTGCTTTTTCTTTGTCTTATTTACTCTGGTTTCCTTGGTAACCTGAAAACACTATTGTTAATAAATCAGATATTTTTGTATTATCCTGAAGTATAAATGTTTGCCCTAAATTAGATATTATTGATGAATATTTTTAAAAAATTATAACTTACAACCTAGAAACAATTTATACAAATTCTTCTCTATGCAATTAATATTAAAATAAAAGAATCTGAATTAAGATTTCTTTTTTTTTTTTTTTTTTTGGTTTTTTCGAGACAGGGTTTCTCTGTGTAGCCCTGGCTGTCCTGGAACTCGCTCTGTAGACCAGGCTGGCCTCGGACTCAGAAATCCACCTGCCTCTACCTCCCAAGTGCTGGGATTAAAGGTGTGTGCCACCACCGCCCAGCTTGAATTAAGATTTCAAGTGCAAGAAATATAAGTATTATAGATAAATTTCATTGAAGATATGATTTTTTAAAAAAGGTAGAAATAATTAAATCCACTAACACACTGCTGTTTTATTATTGAATTCAAATGTCATTACCCTAAAAACACACAGAAAGAAGAATAAAACAAATATAGTTCTCCCAGTTCTCCTACTAGTGCAGTGGCTAGATCAATTTCTTTTCATCTACAGATATCTGAATATATAATAAAACTTTACAAAGTATGTAAGTCAAATCATCATTGTTTTAATTTGTATGAGTTTTATCAGAACAAAATTATTTTCCACTAGTATCAATAACAAAACCAGTTTATATATGCATACATACCAAGAATAAGAGCAGCTGTTGGAATTTCTCTGAGTTTCATTTGAGAGCCCCAGTTTCTGGAATTTTTTTGGAATTCAGAATGGGACTTCTGCAGAAAGTCAACTAGGTTATTAAACAGATTTTCATTTAATTCCTCCTGTAATTGCTGCAAAGAAAACCAAATTTCATGAATTATTAGTAGTTGTATTTCTTTTCTTTCCTGGTGCAGGAGAGTTTCAATCTTCTTTTCCCTTTGAATGCTTAGTAATTTTAGTTGATGAGATAAATCAGCAATAAACCAACAGGGTAAAAGAACCCCACAGATATAAACACAGAAGGGACAGCACAAACTATATTGAGAGGGAAAAGAAGGGGAAAACCTAGAGAATATGTTAACACACGGTGAGGAAGCACACAGTGTATTGGGAGGGGACAGAAGGGGAAACACACACGTATATTAACACACAATGAGCAAGCACACACTGTATTGAGATGAAACAAAAGTGGGAAACACACGCACATACACACATATTAACACACAGTGAACAAGCATACAAGGTATTGAGAGGGAACAGAAGGGCAAAATAGCTGAAACTGACATTGAATTTTGATATGCAGAAGAAAATTGTCGTAGAGTTAAGGGGACAGGTTGAAGTTTGAGGAGTAAAGTAGACAGGGATAAGGACATCAAGTTACAGAAATGTGAGTGTGTTCCTAGCTAGCAAAGATGATCTCGTTATGCAGACAAAGTCTTCCAGATAACCATCATTAGAATACCAAATTTATCTCTGACAGGGCTAGGAAGCAGACCCTCGAGCTTTTCTTCCTAAGAAATGACCTTTCCTCAGGTAAGTGTATATTGAATAAAGAAGCCTCTTCTTGAGCCTACTGGTTTTTTGTTTTGTTTTGTTTTGTTTGTTTGTTTTGTTTTTTCGAGACAGGGTTTCTCTATGTAGCTCTGGCTGTCCTGGAACTCACTCTGTAGACCAGGCTGGCCTTGAACTCAGAAATCCGCCTGCCTCTGCCTCCCAAGTGCTGGGATTAAAGGCGTGTGCCACCACTGCCCAGCGAGCCTACTGTTTTTTAATGTTGATAAATATAAATTTCATTTTACAAATGACAGCTTCTCAGAGATGTATCTGTATCTGTAACTTCTCATTGTATTTGGAAATATACTTAAATATACGGTCTGGAGACATGACTTGGCCATTAAAATCATGTACTGCTCTTGCAGAGGACCTGAGTTCAGTCCTCCACATCCACTTGGTAGCTTATAACATCTTTCACCCCAGTTCCAGGGCCCTGACACATTTGACCTCTTCAATACACCTACACACATATGCACATACCCCGACATAGGCACATATATACACATAATATAAAACTGAAAAATAATTATAAAGAGAAATATATTTTGTGATGTTCTATTTCGACTCTTGCTGGAAAGAAAAGTATTATAGATGCAGTTGCTTCACAAGGGAAAAAAAAAAGGTTTTCCTTAAATTTCTGGAGATTAATGCTTTGGATTATATCATTTAAAAATCTCTCAGTTACTCATTCCATAACCATTCACTAATCATTTTGTGGATATCAAAGACAGTCTTTCCTCTAAAAAGGTGAAGAGATAAAAGTAGAACCATCCACTCTAAGCAGAAGAGGAAATTCATCTGAACCAAGACACGGTCTGCTGATGGAGAAGGGGACAGGAGACAAGGGTAAGTGAGAAGAACAAGCTGTAGAAACAAAGAAAGCACTGGGAGAGAGAACCACTGACATGACAGATCCAATGTGAGAAAAAGCCGCCGCTGCGAGGAGGTAAAGGTCTCGAGGGAAACAAACACCATGGGATAAAAGGACTGGAACTGTAAAGAGGACACCCAGAGAGCTACAAAGAGTGACATGACAGGCTAATTTAACACCACGGTGAAGACAGAGGATAAAGGAGGTGATGCTGGTAAGGGGCTACATGAAACCCGCCCCAAAGTCTGACCGAGAGCTGCATGTACCAGAGAGCGAGGCATGTTCCTGATATGACTCAGAAACCAACAAAGCTAGTGGCAGGTTCGAAGGCAGGATGTCAGGAATGCAGCTCAGGGAGTGTTGTGGTAATCTAGGTTAAGGAACCTTAGTTACCTCATGCAGTGTTTCAGCAGTTTGAAGTCCTCTGGCAGAGGACTGAAGTTCAGTTCCCAAGGGGTGACTTTCTACCTTGTTAACCCTAACCCCAGTGAATTCAATGCCCTCTCCTGTGAAGTGTAAAGTACTAAAGCTAGATGGGAAATGATAAGAGACTCGAAAGTAGGTGACTGGAAAAATGGCTCAGTAGGTAAATGTGCATGTTGTGTAAGCAGAAGGACCTAAGCTGGAATTCCCAGCACCCAAGTAAAAACCCTCATTCAAAACCAAAACACTATAGCAATGTGTTGATTAAGCAGAATGAGCTGTTGGCACTGGAGCTACTGCCTTTGCTATACTGAGGATATTCACAGCCAGAACATGCATGCAGTAAGCTCTGGGCCAGCCTGAGCTACTTTTAAGACTGTGTCTCAAGAAGAAACCAAAACAAAACACAGCAAAAACTGGATGCTAGCACAGATTTCAAAATGGCTTCATTTCAGACTTGTGTAACCTCTTAGCTGAATTTAAGAGTTCACCATAGTGATTTTCTTCTTCTTAGAAACAATCATGTTGCCGGGCGGTGGTGGCGCACGTCTTTAATCCCAGCACTTGGGAGGCAGAGGCAGGCGGATTTCTGAGTTCGAGGCCAGCCTGGTCTACAGAGTGAGTTCCAGGACAGCCAGGACTATACAGAGAAACCCTGTCTTGAAAAAACCAAAAAAACCAAACAAACAAACAAAAAAAAGAAACAATCATGCTGCATTAATGGAAGCCATGCATAACATTTACAACATGACACCTGTTTTACTTGCAGTACATAGGCTGTGTTTGATTGTACTTTCTCATTTTCTGTGCATACTCTTATACATTGTTAGATATGGGAAGTGATAAATACAAGACTTACACTATTTTATTATTACAGAAATGTAAAAAGGAAACTATTCACCTCTGTTTCAGATTTCATCCGTTGCCATAGCAAGTGATACGTTTCAAATCGAAGTTTACTGTCCTCAGAGTCAAGTTCTTCATTATGAAAATAGTCCTCTTTAAAAAAAAAAAAAACCTCGGAAAGTCATTTTTTTAACACAATAAAATTAAGAGACTGTACGCAGAGACACAGCATGGGGGAGGGGATCAAAACATTTTCTATGCATCCAAAGACCATGTATCTCCATATATATCTGTCTCTATTACATTTGGAGAAAAACAATATACTTTATCATTTGTATTTATTTTTACATCTTAATTTTTGCCATATTAAAAAAGACATTTGAATTTTTAAAGTTCTATTCCTTACTAAAGAATCTCTAAGCTTTTACTTATTGATTTTCAGTTCAAGGTATATATACACATTAATGTTTTCATCCACATCTTCTTTAACTTTCTATATTAAATAATTTTTCATACTGTTTTTTCTTCTATTCACATGCTTAGTCCAGCCTTTGATTTAATGAATAACACTTTCTTTTCTTTTGTCTTTTCTCTTCTCCTCTCTTCCCCTTCCTTTCCCTCTCTTCCCCTAGCCCCATTCCCCCTAGTTTTTCAAGACAGGGTTTCTCTGTATAGGTAATCCCGGCTATCCTGGAACTAGAGAAGGCTAGCCTCAACGTCAGAGACCTGTCTATCTCTATCTCCCAAATATTGGGATTAAAGGTATGAGCCACACTGGGCAGTGGTGGTGCACACCTTTGATTCCAGCACTTGGGAGGCAGAGGCAGGCGGATTTCTGAGTTTGAGGCCAGCCTGGTCTACAGAGTTCCAGGACAGCCAGAGCTACACAGAGAAACCCTGTCTCGGAAAAAACAAACAAACAAACAGACAAACAAAAAAAAGGTATGAGCCACCACCATCTGCCTTTCTTTGCTACTTATTTTGTGTGTGTGTGTGTGTGTGTGTGTGTGTGTATGAACACTCTATCTGCATGAACACCTGCATGCCAGAAGAAGACATCAGATCTCCTTATGGTCAGGAGCAACCATGTGGATGCTGGGAATTGAACTCAGGACTTCCTCCAGAAGAGAGGCCAGTGCTCTTAACCACTAAGCCATCTCTTCAGCCCCTTCTTTTCTTTTTTATAACTCAATTCTATTAAAAGGTACATGCGTTGCCAAGAAAGACAGAAGAGAGTGCTGAATCCCCTTGACTGGAGCTAACAATAAATGGTTGTTAGCTGCCATGTGGGGCTGGGAGTCAAGCCCAGTTCCTCTAGAAGAGCAGCCAATGCTTCTAACAGTTGAGTACTATCTGTCCTTATGTGTATTACTTTATATTTTTTAAAACTTTTCTCTCCTGACAGCCTTTCTGTCAAGATTTTTTTTTTTGCAATAGTTTTGAAAAATGTGTATCAAGGAATATATTATTTTGAAAATTTAACAAATATATTTCCTGAAGACACAAAACCAAAAGTCCCATACAACTTTTACTCTTATCCTCTAACAGCAAATGTGTTTCATAGTTCACTAAAGTGATTTCATAACTTGCAATGGGTTGTGACCTCCAATTTGGACACAGCAGAAATTTACTTTTATGTTGACTACCTCACCTCCTGTTCCTCTCAGATGCTTTTTCAGTTGAACGTCAGTTTGTGAACTTTGATCTATTGTCCAGTTCTCTTTCCATACCCATTCTCATCCTATAGCCACAAAAGAATTTTACACGTTGATTCAAATAGAGACATGGGGCTAGAGCAGTGGCACGGCAGTTAAAACAGTGCTTCTCCTGCAGAGGATCTAGGTGTGAGCCCTGGCACCCACAGTGGCTAAACCACCTGTAGCTACACTTCCGGGATATCTAATGCACTCTTCTGGCCTCTGCAGCAGCCACCAGGCATGCACACAATGGATGATGTACATATACAGAGGCAAAAATACAGACATAAAAATAAAAATCCTGAAATAACCAAAAAAAAAATGTTATGAAATTAACAGTGATGTTGGCACGTCTCAAAAATTATCAACACTAATATACTAACTGGATAAAGTCAAATTTATAGACTGAGCGACTGAGCTGGTAAAAAGGGAAAAAATATTTAATGGTTATAAAAATTCATATCCAGGCCAAAGACAAATGTAAAACCTAGCACTCAGCAAAAGTATTCCAAGTCTGAAGATAGATTAGACATATAATAACTAGATATAATTATTTTAAACTCATAATTTTAAAACAGCAGTGGCTTGTTCCTTCACTCAAACATCTTATGTTCCTTGCAATGTCCTACTTATCTTATGTCCTTAGCTTTCTGGTTTATTCCAACACTTCTTTCGATAAGTCAAAGCTTTCAGTCTAGCATCCTATTGGTAGCGCTATGTCTTTAGTTGGTAATTTAGAATATATGTTCTTCCTTATAATAGCTGACTTAGTTTTCACAAGTATCTTAACCTTGCCAAGAATTTTACATCACAATAAAATCATTAATATAAAGATGGTTAAGTTATTGTATTAAGATGCAAAAAAAAAAAAAAAAACAAAGAGAGATTGTATGGAAATCTATTAAGAGATGAAGCAAAAGGTAGCCTTAAACAAGAAAGAGCTCATAGTATTCTATTGGTAGGTAAGATGGTGATAACATGTTACATAGTAAACTAAGGCATGAGTTCACATGCTGAGTTACTACAAAGTACATACTGAATGTGATCTTAGAAGCTGGGAAGGCAACAGTAGGACACCAGTCCACGAGGAGCACGTCTCTCAGTCCCTGAAGTCAGTAAGCAACAGCAGATGGACGCTATCGAGGCTTCCCTCTCACCTCAGCTTCTATGTCAGTGTGTATGCACAGCCATGCCACGTGGCTGCCCAGTTCTACCAACTGTTTTGTTACATGTGCAGCCTTCTATAACACACTATCAGGTGGGATGAATTTACCAGTGTTTGCTTAGGGATACATCTAAACGTCTTCAATCAGGGGATATATGGTGGGCAAAATATAAACCATACCTTCTCCAGTCAATCCGCTTCAAATACTGAAGACAGTGAAGGTAACTGCTAAAAAGTGGGATTTATTTCCCTCATCCTATCTCCTACAATCAGTCAATTCCTTAAACACGTTTGTACTGTAATAATACAGTAAAGACCTATTAGTAAAAAGACCTATTAGTCTTTTTTTAATACCTATTAGTCTTAAGCCAGCACAATGAAAGAAAAATGAATAATTCTAAAGTAATGCTCAAATTATATTGCTGTACACATGACATGTTGATATTACAAACTGAAAATAAATCTTCTAACTGCAATCCAACATAGAGTTCTATGCAAAGATTTGCATGATATTAAAAGAGGATATCATAAAACGATGGGGTTAGAGCATGGGGTCTAAAGTCACAGAGGATGGGTTCAAATCCCAGCTCTATGATGCTTACAACATTATAATTCTGAGAGAGTTCTTTCTATTGTCAGGAATCCTTATATATATATATATGGTAATAGAGATAATACTACACTCCTCAAAGTTAGCTGAGATTAAACAAACTAAAATGCTTAGAACAGTCCAGCACATAATAAATGCTTTAATATATTACCAAATTTATTTGTTATAATTATACTGCTAGTGATTTTAGATGTCACTGTATGGTATATATCTTTCATATATAATGAAGGAATAGACCTTTCATTTTCTTTAAACTACTCCTGGTATATTGAATCATCTCCAACATTAAGGAAATTTGCTTATAATCACTTAAGTTTAAGAAGATCTAGGGGAAGAAAAATTAACAAATTGGATGTTACAATACCTTACCTATTGGTACAGAGATCTTTTTTTTTTTGAAGTCTGGTTTAAACACAAAACAGCCCTGTTTAAAAAAAAAGGAGGGAAGGATGAATAAAGCATAAAGTCAAATTAGGCACATAGCAGGCAAATCTGATTACACAAATATTCTTATCAACAATTAAGTTCTTTAAAGGGGGGTTGGGGTGGGAGATATAGCTTCCAGTTCCTAAGAAATCATATCACTTTTCTTTGAAATACAGAAGGGGAAAAGTCTTGAAAATTGTATCCATTTCTTTCTCCTCTATCCAATAAGTTCTCATACTTTTTAAGATCTCTTCAAAGAGACAGCCCAATTTTTCTTAAGTTCAAGTTTAATAAAACTTAGAAGGGATGTAACATTAAGGATGTACATTAAAATAGATTAAGTTAAAAACACTCATTCCACTGCCGGGCGGTGGTGGCGCACGCCTTTAATCCCAGCACTTGAGAGGCAGAGGCAGGCGGATTTCTGAGTTTGAGGCCAGCCTGGTCTACAGAGTGAGTTCCAGGACAGCCCGGGCTACACAAAGAAACCCTGTCTCAAAAAAAAAACAAAAAACAAAAAACAAAAACAAACAAACAAAAAAAACCACTCATTCCAAGAGGACTTTTTTTCTTAATTAATTAACTCTAAGTATCCCCTGTCTCAAAAAGAACCCCCCCCCAAAAAAAAAGTATTTAACTCTAAGTATCTACAACCAGGATGTAAGTAGATAATTTTGGCTCTTGTTTCATCTGACATCTTTTCTCAATTAATAAACTTCTTTCCATGTATCCATTACAGTTTGGCTCAAAATTGATCGCTCACATCTGTAATCCACTCGAGACAAGAGAACTGTTAGGATGGAGGCTAGCCTGGTTTATACAGTTAAAAAAAAAAAGAGGAAGGCATGGTTTGGACTCTTACTATCTTAATACCTGAGGTGTCTTCCCTTACATCAGCTTGTGGCTAACTTAGCTATGTAACCAAACAAAATCAAATACATAAAACCACCATCTCCTGCAGGAGACCCTCCTGGACTTTGCTGCCAGAAATGCTTCTCCTGAGATCTCAGTACTCAACTATCTTTGCTTTGACTCCCTGGTAATTTGTGAGCACATTTACATCACAGATGTATTTTATTTATAACCGCCTCCTCAATGTTTATAACAGTACTAACAAATAAATACATTGGGTGATCAGTACACAGAATGAATAAATACTTGCTAAGTAATTTTCCAGCTACATTAAGTTTCCTATTCTTACCTGTGACCACTGAAACTTAGATCCTAAGTTTCTAGTTGTGGTGTATTCTGTCAAAATGAAAGTTACATTTCATGGATAGTCTCTTTTTTTGTTTGTTTGTTTGTTTTAAAGATTTCTTTATTTCATGTATGTGAAGATTGTGAATATTGAAGATTTCATGTATGTGTCTTCATACACACAAGAAGAGGGCATCGAATCCCCATTACAGATGGTTGTGAGCCATCATGTGGTTGTTGGGAATTGAACTCAGGACCTCTGGAAGGGCAGTCAGTGCTCTTAACTGCTGAGCCATCTCTCCAGCCCATGGATAGTCTCTTAAAATTTCCATTTATGCCGGGCGGTGGTGGCGCATGCCTTTAATCCCAGCACTTGGGAGGCAGAGGCAGGTGGATTTCTGAGTTCGAGAGGAGTTCGAGGCTAGCCTGGTCTACAGAGTGAGTTCCAGGACAGCCAGGGCTACACAGAGAAACCCTGTCTCGAAAGACCAAAAAAAGAAAAAAAGAAAAATGTTCTCATTTTCTGGGAAGGCTGGAGATGCAGCTCAGTGGTAAAGCATTTGTTTAGTGTGTACAAAGTCTACAGTGTTATATTCACCACCAGAAAAGAAAAAGAAATAGAAATGAAGTTTTAAGCAACAAACAGGATTAGGAGTTAGGGCACTTAAAACATCTGGAACTTTGTAGCCAAGGGGAGAATAGGGATAGAGCTTAAAAAAAAAAAAAAAAACCCACAAAAATCTTTAACTAGGATATGGGTGTGGTGGTCCACACCCTTAAACCTAGCACTTGGCAGGCTCAGGAAGGCAGGTGAGTTCAAGGTCAGGCTGGTCTACACATAGAGTTGCAAACCAATAAAGGCATATAGAGAGACCATGTCTCCAAATAAATTGATTAAACCATAGTGCTTGCTCTCTTTGAAATGTAGTCTTTGAGAGCATTGCTTGTCATAGACCATTTTAATCAAAATTAAATATTTGGTGCAGCGTTACCTTTCATCATTAGCATACTTCTTAAATGTCTTAACTCTCAGCCAGAGCCATACCATTTGTAAAGTATCTCCATTTCAGTTGAACTATGACAATTTCTTTAAGTGGCAGTCAGGTTTCTTCAACTAAAGTGACTTGCTTCTATATTCTTCCCTGCTCCATCTACCCTCAGGAATGCCCAACTAGAAAAAGTGTTTATCCATCACCTAAAATTCATGAACTGAGCATTCACTGGATACCCCTAGCAACCTAATGGGCTGTGGGTCAAAAACAGAGAACATTTCAATGTCCTCCAGAGTATTCATTCTGTAAAAGTGCTGAAGGGGCTCAGTCTGCCCTGTGGTCCAGAACCTCCTCACTGGCTCTGATCAGCTGCTGCCTGCCTGTCTGCCTCTGATGTTAACATCACCTCTAATAGACTTAAAAAGGGAGCCCACCTCAGTGTTCCCTGGAACCCCAAACACGAAACCTTTCAGAACTTTGTAGAAGTCTTGCTTTATATGGCATAGCAGCACAGTCCAGTAGAACTTTCTTTTCAAACGGCTGCACTATTTGATATCCTTGAAATACGGTTGATGCTAATGATAAACTTAATTTTAAGTTATCTGAATTCAAATGTACCCACAGGCTGCTAGGGGGCAGGCAATACAGGCCTAGAATGTCTCCTCTTACAAACTATATTTTGACTAGCACTCCCTTGCCATCCAGTAGTCCACAATTCCTCAAAACACTAATCTGAATTAGTTTTGTCTTGGTTTTTCCTAATGCTCCTTTCTCCTCTCACGGGTTAAACTGCTCTTTCTGCTTAATAAGCTATTTTATTTCTACATCCTAAGGCGAAGAGCATCTTATTCTGCTCTCCCAAAGTAATGCTTTCTATTCCCTCCAAGATCCTTATTTTTCACATCTAAGCCAAACTGTAACTTTCTCCAAGAGCTTCCCTGGTCTCCTAGCAATCTTGGTTCGTCCCTCTTCTCTTAGAACTTTTCTCCTTGTTAATACGCCAATTCAAGATCAGCTGCTCATTAATATTTCTGAGTACAGAAAGTTATTTTGTTAAGTCTGTATTTCGGTTACTTAACGCACAGTGTTGTGTACTTATGAGACGAAGAGTGGGGAAAGCGGCAGAACACAGCACATTCTGGGGGCAGCGGGTCTCCTAGCCTTGGCGCCACGGCCTAGTTGGCCAAAGCAAACCTGGCCTCGAACCCGGACCTGGGCAAAGCCGCCTGAGTCCTGCTCTTCCCGGAGCCAGAGCTGATGCCCATCAAACCTCGCCGGACTTGCCAAACAAGCACCGCGAATCCGAGGCGAGCGCCACCCCCACGTACCTTGGACACAGAGGAGGTGGCCATAGTCCGCGGCCCCGTGTGCCTGCGCACTATACACTTCCGCGCGCTCTTGCGGAAGCAGAGGCGACTTCCGGCGCGGAGGCGGGGCGTGCGGGAAAGGGAGGCATGGCGTGCGGCTTTCGTAGGTCGATCGCCTGTCAGGTACTGTCTGGAGTGGCGAGCCGGCGGGAGCCAGGGCCAGAGGGTGCAGCCTAGGCCAGCTCTGCCTCCTTCTTGAGCTGCAGAGTGGGAAGACTCTCGAGAGCACTGAGTGCTCCGTGTCTTCTCATTTCCCGTTCTTCATGCTTTAACCTGGGCGGACTGTCCATGGGCCATGACTAGACCCTGTAGAAATTAATGTTCCTCGTTCGTTTATACTCTTTATTTGCTCTCGTGAATAGCCTGACAGTATATACCTCGAATAAGAAACTTTGTAGCTTAGTAAACCTGTAGACCATGTTCTCCTGAGAAAAGCTCTAAAACCAGCCTTGGAGACCATTGAATAAAATAGGTTATTTAAAATTCATGCTAAGGGCTGCGGAGATGGCTCCGTGGGTGAAGTACCTGCTATACTAACATGAGTGCCTGAGTTCGAATTTCCAGAACCTATGTAGAAAAACCTGCATGGGTAAGGAAGTCCGAAACCACACTTCTGGGAGGTGGAAACAGAAACAGGTGGATCCAGCTCCTGGTTCGGTGACTGTCTCAGATAAGGTGGAGAAAGACACTTGACCTGTACCCCTCCTGTGTTCACTGCAACCCATCCTGCGTGGAGTTTGCTAGTGCTAGCACAGACTTAGGCCCAGTGTGGTAGAGTTGTTTTAGAACAATTCTGAAAGATGGTGCATATGCTTCTTAGGCAGTACTGTAGGATTAAGCTCCAGACTACAACGATGATTTTAATGTATAATCTGTGTGTCTGTGTTTGTATGTTCCTTCATGAAGAGAAGCCACAGGTTGCCTTGTTTCCTCTAGTCACTGCCCACCATTTTTTCTAAGACAGATTTTTCTCCCTCAACCTGGAATTTACCAGTTTTGCTAGGTTGGCTAGCCAAGGAGCTCCAGGTGTAATGGTGATTCTGGTGTTAGCTGAGTTCCTTGCATGGGACAAACAAAACTGACTGTCTGGGAAAGACAACAGACCAAAATACAAGAGAAGTGTAGAAGACTGAGAGGCAAAGAGAATGAAACAATGTTTTTATTAAGGCAGACTGGTCCTGTGGAGTGAGGGAAGGAAAATCCAGAGTTGGGGAGTCAGGCTGGTTGGGGGTAGGGAGGTGCAGGTGTCTTCATTGGCTGTGCATGCCCCATTGGCTCAGCAAGGAGATGATCATAGGATTTTATGCACTGCTTGCTCAATTAAGAAAGTGACTATGCTTTGAAGACACTTTTCTATGTTTACTTGCCTTTCTAGCTGTTAACTACGACTCTGCTGACCTTTATCTCAAGAAGGCAAGGTCCGTCCTTAGACCTTCAAGGTATTGCTGTTCTTAAGTCCTTGGCAGGATCTGTAAGCCATTAGTTAGCCCCTGCTTTCTTTGTTCTTGTGTTTATGTGACCTGCTTTTAGCTTTACCACGGCAGGAAATTTATACCTGTCATAATTACTGTCCACGCCGATCTACAGCTCTCCAACTCAAATAGCATAAAGGATAGCATATGCTGGAGCCAAATTTGACAGACTGGGCCAGCAACATGGGTTTATGTCTCCCCAATTTCCATAGTTCCAGTATGGAAGAGTTTCATGCAATAACAGAAAAAAGAGTAATAATAAGTCAAAGCATTTGAAAAGTAGATTGATGGAACCATCAGAGAGGTTGGTTGCAGCAAGATGGGGATAACTCCTCTATAGACCTTGGCTGTTATCTGGCAACACTTTGAGCCCCTCTGCTTGGTGAAAAGCTAGGTTTTTTTGTTAATACACTCCCAAAAGGTTCTTACCTGTCAGGCTGTTAGGTCTAGCTAGTAGTAGCAGGATATTAGGCCCAAAGATATGAGATTCCCAAGATGAAATTAATTAGGCTCTAGATCTGCAACATCCATAACTCTCCACAGTCATTGAAGTTTTAGTCAGTCAGCTACTACAGACACAGCTTCTTTTCAGGAATTCTCACTCACATTACCAACATGTAGCTGCAGTTTTTTCTTGGTTACCTGTACCCCAATTCCTTGTCTGTGGGACAGTCCGGAGTGGTCTCCTTCCTAAAATAGGAACAACTCTTCTTTATTTACAGTTTAATTCCTGTAAATGGGCAACATTGTCTTATGTATGTTCCTCAAGGAAGCCAACTGGCCTGCTCAAACTGGCTCAGCCCTGTCCTCCTTTTTTATATAAAAAAAAGAATCATGCAATGTATTTTTATCATAATCTCTCCCACCCACCACCCACCATTCTCCTCCTTATCTGGTCATCTCATACCCAAATTTAGGCCCTTTTTCTTCTCATCCCTAATACCCTGTCACTCTGCATACCAGCACTGGGAAGATACCAACACGTGTCACCATGCTCAGGAGTTCTAGGGTTCTGAGCCCAGGTCCTCCTGTTTTTATGGCAAGCACTTTACCCATTGAGCCATGTTCAGCTCTGGTGGTACAATCTCCTATAAACTCCTTCCCTCTCCCTCTCTCAATGCATCACCTCAGTCCCCAGGAGTCATCTCTCAAATAAATTGCTTGCACCAAAGTTCTGAGGCTGGGCTTCACAACAACCGCATTTCCACAACTAGTTGTGGTTTTCTGTACTGATCTCTGGCTGCTTAACAAGGGTTCTTTCCTTTTTGTGTGTCACATGTCCAAGGAATAACTAAAGCCTATAATGTGTGCCTGTCACAGAAAATTATTCAAAACATGGAAATATCTGTACCACCAAATTTAACACAGCCATGAGAGAAGCTTCCTGAAAATAAAAATGTACCTATTTCTGCTTACTTATTTGTGTGCTAAGAACCAAAGCTTGTGCCTCATACGTACCAAACCCAGGGCGGGTGGCTAGTGCTTTATCACTGAGTTATCCCATGGCCTTTGCTTTGGTTTTTCCTTAATTTTGTTTTTTTTTTTTTTTTACTGCTTTTCTGATGATTAAACCTTTAATAGGGTTTGGGCCTGGGGATAGATTTTCTTTCCTTAATGTTTACTTGTTTCTATTGAATGCCATAATTTTTAAATCTGTTTTCTTTTTTGTTGTTGTTGTTGTTGCTGTTATAGCCACAATGCCTAGAATACTACCTGGTAGAATACAGACCAGCTACTCAATAAATATTCTTTTTGTTTGTTTGTTTGGTTTGGTTTTGAGAGACAGGGTTTCTCTGTGTAGCCTTGGCTGTCCTGGAACTCACTCTGTAGAACAGGCTGGCCTCGAACTCAGAAATCCACCTGCCTCTGCTTCCCAAGTGCTGGGACTAAAGGTGTGCGCCACCACTGCCCGGCTTGAGATTCTTTCTTATTAAGTGTGTTAATGACATTTCTTTATTGCTAGTAGTATTCCATTCACTCTGGAATGGATATATCAACAATTTTATCCCATTTTACTCTTTTTTTACTTTTAGCTTTCCAGAGTATTGGCTCTTCCACCAGAAAGCTTGATCAAGTCAATATCTGCTGTTCCAGTTTCAAAAAAAGAGTTAAGTATGCTTGAAGTAATCTCAAATTGTTGAATTTGTTGGCAATCCAATTTTACTTAACTCTTCAATTTACAGAGTAGTTCTTAAAGTTATGATTCATTATATTTCAACTTATTACCATTAGTGTCATAAAATTCCAGTTCTATTTTAAGTATTCTGTTGTGAATGTACTATCCTTTTGTTAATTATTTTCATATTTGTTAATGCTAGCAATAATTATGTCAGTCTAATCTGATTGGAATATTAGAGACTGTATAATATTTGATGCTTGAATACTATTGTACCATATTTACTGTACCTACCCCTTTGTTTGTGTTGTTTTGTTTGACTTTTCATTTGAAGACTCCCAAGTGATAGAAAATTATTGCTTAGGGCTATATAAAATCCATATTATTTTCTTAGGTATAGAGAAAAATATCTTTTTCTATATTAGGCTCATCATTTTAAACTGTTAATTTAGCATTTTGGCAAAATATTTTAGTGCTTGGACAAAATGTAGTCTACCCATGGATGTATTACCTTGGGCCACAGGGTCAAAATGTTCAAAGAAAAGAAATTGCATCTGCACTAAACATAAAGTTATTTTTCATTATCTCTGAGACAATATACTAATAACAACTACTTACACAGCATTTGCATTGTAACAGGAATTACAGCAATTTAGAGGTGATTTACAATATGGGGTACATGGAGGATGACTAGACATAGCATGCAAGGGTCCTTGAGCTTCTGCCAGCTGTAGATCTCCAAGATGTCCTGCAGAAGTCCTCTATCAGTTGTTAATAAGAAGCTTGCCGGGCTGGAGAGATGGCTCAGCGGTTAAGAGCACTGACTGCTCTTCCAGAGGTCGTGAGTTCAAATCCCAGCAACCACATGGTGGCTCACAACCATCCGTAATGAGATTGGATGCCCTCTTCTGGTGTGTCCGAAGACAGCGACAGTGTACTCATAAATAAAATAAATAAATAAATCTTTAAAAAAAAAAAAAAAAAAAAAAAAAAAAAGAAGCTTGCCACATAGGAGACTCTTAGCTCTAAGGTTTTTAATGATGGAATATAAAATTCTCAGTATCAGTGTATCCTTTGTTCCTGAATTTTATTAGAAGTTTCAGGTAAGAGGGAGGGATGAGTATTCCTCTTTTCATGATAAATAAAAGAAAAATATACAAAAGGCACAGACTAGAGACCACTGATAATCTTACTATTTTTAGTTTTGAAAATAGTGAAAATGGGGCTGGCCGGGCAGTGGTGGTGCACGCCTTTAATCCCAGCACTTGGGAGGCAGAGGCAGGCGGATTTCTGAGTTCGAGGCCAGCCTGGTCTACAGAGTGAGTTCCAGGACAGCCAAGACTACACAGAGAAACCCTGTCTCGAAAAACAAAAAAAAGGGAAAAAAAAAATGGGGCTGGGTGTGGTGGTGGATGCTTTTAATCTCAGCTCTTAGAAGTCAGAGAGTGTGAGTTTAAGACCAGCCTGGCCTATATAGTGAGTTCCAAGACAGCCAGGGCTGTGTAAAGGCCTGTCTCAAAAGAAAAAAAAAAATTAAAGAAAAGAAAAAGAGAGAAAGAAGACCTACTTTAAAGAAATCTATATGTCAGGCACTGACCACTACCACTGTGTGCATAGGGCCAGCATTCAGCACTGGGTTATGTTCATAGCTACTAGATTTCAAAGCATGGCTATTACAGCTTTTAAAAGGCTTGTTTTTCCCACTAACTTACTGTTTTAAAACAAAAGTGTAACAGGCAATCTAGTTAGAAAATTCAGGACACTTTCCCCTTGATGTTGAAATGATCCACACACGGCAGTTATGACAACCATGCTGATTAACCCAATTGAAAGTTTTAAGTTTTTTTTTTTTAACTGATGGCTAGACTAAGAATGGCTTGTGACTCTGAAAAGGCTCTTCGTGCTTAAGCCCAAGGGTGCCATCAGTGCTCAAGAGGAGTGTGTGTGTGTGTGTGTGTGTGTGTGTGGTGTGTGTGTGTTTTACTAGCCAAGCCTGATTTCTTTGCAAGACCCAGCAGTATCTTCCAGGCACTATATAATATGCTGAGACCATAGCCAATGTCATGGATGGTCCCAGAAGCCACAGCAAGATAAATGTGGCTGTTGGGGTCGAAGGCTGAGAGGTGACCAGACAGGCACAAAATACCACTGGGGACAGGATGGCTTTACTTTAGTCATTTCTTTTTTTTTTTGGTTTTTCGAAACAGGGTTTCTTTGTGTAGCTCTGGCTGTCCTGGAACTCATTCTGTAGACCAGGCTGGCCTCGAACTCAGAAATCTGCCTGCTTCTGCCTCCCAAGTGCTGGGATTAAAGGCATGCGCCACTACTCCCCGGCTAATTTTATTTTTTATTGGATTTTTTTTATATTTCAGATGTTATTCCCTTACCCCATACCCCCACCTGCTCAGTAACCCTCTATCCTAGGCCCCTACCTTTATGAGGATATGCCCTCCCACCCCCCAATTCCCACCTCCCCACCCTTGATTTCCCCCACACTGGGTGTTCAGCCTTCATGGGACCAAAGATCTCCTCTCCCAACTATGCCCAGCAGGGCCCTCCGCTCTTACATATACAGCTAAAGCCACAGATCCCTCCCTAAGTGCTCCCAGGTTGGTGGTTTAGACCCTGGGAGCTCTGGTTGGTTGGTATTATTGCTCTCCCCGTGGGGCCACAAACCCTTTCAGCCCCTTCAGTCTTCTCTCTCACTCCTCCATTGGGAACCCCATGATCAGTTCAGTGGTTAGCTGTGAACATCCACCTCTGAATATGTCAAGTTCTGGCAGACCTCTAAGGAGACAGCTATATCAGGCACCTGTCAGCATGCACTTCCTGACTTCCACATAAGCGTCTACCTTTGGTGACTGCACATGGGATGGATACCCAAGGGGAACAGTCTCCAGACGGCCCCTCCTTCAGTTTCTGTCCCACACTTTGTCTCCATATTTGCTCCCTTGAGTATTTTGTTAATCCTTCTAAGAAGGACCGAAGCACCCACACTTGGGTCTTCCTTCTTCATGAGCTTCATGTGGTCCGTGAGTTGCATCTTGGGTATTTCGAGCTTTCTGGCTTATATCCAATTATCAGTGAGTGCATACCATGTGGGTTTTTTTTGTGTGTGTGTGTGATTGAATTATCTCACTCGGGATGATATTTTCTAGTTCCATGCATTTACCTAAGAATATCTCGAGTTTATTGTTTTTAACAGCTGAGTAATATTCCATTGTTTCTCTTAAAACAAAAAAGAAAAAAATAGACCCAAGAAATTTCATTGGATTTTTAATTAATTTTTTTTATATAATGCTTTTTTTTTTTTTTTTTGGTTTTTTGAGACAGGGTTTCTCTGTGTAGCCCTGGCTGTCCTGCAACTCACTCTGTAGACCAGGCTAGCTTCAAACTGAGAAACCCACCTGCCTCTGCCTCCCAAGTGCTGGGATTAAAAGCGTGCGCCACCACTGCCCGGCTATATAATGCATTTTTATTTTTAGATCATAATTTGATTATATTTCTCCTTTCCTGTCCTCCTTCTCTGTCCAGTTTGTCGTATCCATTGGTGTCATCCTTAATTAGCTCCTGTTTGGTCAGTCATGTCAGTGAGGCTTTATTTGTGTAGTGTCTGGCATTACTAGGAGCAATTTCACAGCAAACTCTCTGACCCTCTGGTTCATATGTTCTTTTTGCCTCATCTTCTGCAATGCTCTCTGAGCCTTTCATGCAGAAGTGTTTTGTAGATGTACCTGTTAGAACTGCATATAATACATTTTGATCATATTCTTTCTCCCACCCAATTCTGCCCAGATCCTTTCCAATGTCCCTACTCGCCTAACTTCTATCCCTGTCTCTCTAAAAAACAAAAACAGAACAAACAAAAAACCAATAAAACAAAAAATACTAAACAGAAGCAAAGGCCCAGAAAAAAAATTCAGAGTCTGTTTTGTGTTGGCAGCTACTCCTGGTCATGGGCCCACCCTGTTTTGGGGTTGATGTACCCAGTGACACTCCATGGGGGTTTCCCTTTCCCAGAAGGCATCAGTTGCATATAACTTCTTATTAGCATTGGTATTTTGTGCCCACCTCCCAAGAAACTTCTTAATGGTCATGTTGAGTTTAAGTTTTGTAATGTGATGTTGACCAAAAACCATACAGAAATTTTTAGGTATTCCTATGAGTCGGCCACGTGTGCCCCTCCCATGTATATTCTTTTATGAGAATGACACGTGGGCTAGACAAGCAATGACATAACATGCTTAGCTCTCTGTTTAATACCAGAAGATGTCACTGTATGTAATTGTGCAGTTATTAAATAACCTGAATTGTCACACCCACAGAAAACTCTGTAGAGATATGATGAGCCATTCTCAGGTAACTCTCCAAACTGTGAAGTCTTTTTTCCAAATTTGTCTTCTTTTTCTTGTATGGTGAGGTTAACTTGACTTTTTTGTTTTGTTTTTCTCAATGAGACTACAAGTACTGTTTTTTTTGTTTGTTTGTTTGTTTGTTTTTAATTTATTTATTTATTATATATGAATACACTGTAGCTGTCTTCAGACACACCAGAAGAGGGCATCAGATCTCATTACAGATGGTTGTGAGCCACCATGTGGTTGCTGGGATTTGAACTCAGGACCTCTGGAAGAGCAGTCAGTGCTCTTAACCACTGAGCCATCTCTCCAGCCCCTACAAGTACTGTTTTAATGACTGGATACATTTCTTTGATTCGGTTTCTCTCATGCAAATGATTGTTCCTTTAGTTGGTTCCACTGTAGTTTATAATAGTTTTAACCATAATTTAATGAAAAGTACAAATAGCTGTTCCCATATCTCTAGGGCACAACTGAGTGTTATATAATACATTCTTTTTTCTTTTTCTTCTTTTTTTTTTTTTTTTTTTTTTTTCTCGAGACAGGGTTTCTCTGTATAGCCCTGGCTGTCCTGGAACTCACTCTGTAGAACAGGCTGGCCTCGAACTCAGAAATCCACCTGCCTCTGCCTCCCAAGTGCTGGGACTAAAGGCGTGCACCACCACCACCTGGCCATTCTTTTTTCCTCATGTTGAAATGTAAAACCATTTCAAAACATTTTTGTAGCTGGGCTGTTGTGGCACATGCCTTTAATGCCAGCACTCTGGAGGCAGAGGCAGGCGAATCTCTATTCTGTATGAGTTCCAGGACAGCCAAAGCTATACAGAGAAACTGTGACTTGAAAAACCAAACCAACCAACCAACCAAAGAAACAAACAAAAAGACACAAACAAAAAAACATCTTGCTCTTGTTATTTGGACAGTTATATACAAACATTTAGAGTAAGGGAAGCAGGTTCATATAAGATGTTGAAAGACTTGGGCTTTTATCAATCTGCTTACTAGTTGCGTTTAATTTGCCAGATATCTTTGTCTGTTTCAAAGATAAAGATCTATACTTAGGTAATATGCAAGAATTTTATAAAATAACCAAAAACTTAAAAGTTATAAGTAAATAAAAAGTTTTGTGTTTCTTGGCTTTTAATTTCAAAGGTATTCATGAAGAATGCACAGATAATGTTTCTATAACAACTCTTTCCCCTTTCAATGTTTATCTTTAGAGAAGTGGCAGATTTTCAGCTTTCTGTGGATTCCTTACTAGAAGACAACAATCACAAGTCACAGCTAGACACTCAAGATCAAGCCAGGAGACTGGCAGAGAAGGTATTTTATCTGTAAATTATAATAAGCTTAGCTCTGCTCTACAGGCGACTTCAGCTATAATGAACCAAATGCAGTTTCTCTGTGTAAGACATCTTGTAAAATGTTTCAGTTCAATTTAGCTGTATGCTATGAGGTTAAATGGTTTTCAGAGTAGTTGTAAAGAATTCCTTTTGTTGTAATGTACTTTCTGTTGCTGTGGTAAATATGACCAAAGGTGACTTAGAGAGGAAAGGGTTCATTTGCATAGGTAGCAGTCCCTCACTGAGGGAAGTCAACACAGGAGCTTAAGCAATAACTGAAGCAGATACTCTTGCCGTTTGGCTCTCAGGCTCCTGCTTAGCTTGTCTGTTTATACAGCTGAGGCCCACTTACCCAGGGATGGTGCCACCTACAGTGGGCTGGACCCTCCCACATAGTCATCAATCAAGAAAGTTCCTCACACACAGGGTCATGGGACAGTATGGACAGTGAGGTTCCTTTCCTAAGTGACTAGGTTTATGTCAGGTACACAATAAAAACTCATTAGCACACTTCATGTACTAACATTGTTTAGTTAGTGGTTTGTTTTTTTTCTTTTTCTTTCTTTCTTTTTCTTTTTTTTTCTTTTTTTTTTTTTTTTTTTTTTTTTTTTTTGGTTTTTCGAGACAGGGTTTCTCTGTATAGCCTTGGCTGTCCTGGAACTCACTCTGTAGACCAGGCTGGCCTCGAACTCAGAAATCCACCTGCCTCTGCCTCCCAAGTGCTGGGATTAAAGGCGTGCACCACCACTGCCTGGTAGTGGTTTGTTTTTTATTAGCCACAGGACTGAAATGTCAATTAATTACATTTTATAGATTGAAACTGTATAAATTTTTGTTTTTTTGTTTGTTTGCTTGGTTGGTTTAGTTTGGTTTCGGTTTTCCAAGACAAGGTTTCTCTGTGTAGTCCTGAGTGTTGCTCTGTAGACCAGGCTAGCCTTGAACTTAAAGATCCACCTGTCTCTGCCTCCCGAGTGCTGGAATTAAAGGTGTGCATGACCATCACTCAGCAAAACTGTATAAGCTTTTAAAGACAGATTTACTTACTCCCCTGCAGCTGGAGTTAGACAGTTGTGAGTACTAGCAATAGAACCTGGGTGCTCTGGAAGACCAGTCAGTGAATGCTCTTAAGATCTGAGCCATCTCCTCAGCCCCCTGGATAAAGGTTTGAGTCTAGGAAAACAAACTTGATATATTAGAACAGTGGGTTGCAAGTTTCTGAAAAGAGCACTAAAAATATGAGGAGAAATAATGTATATGGAAGGATGGCAGAGAAGTTGTCGTTAGATGAGTTAGTAAACTTTCTGTATTTCTAAGTTCTTTCTCATAGGTAGAATAGATTGAGTGAATGACCAAATCTAAATTGTTTACTTCAGACCCTGACATAAAGAATGTTGGAAAAGGGTTTTGTTTGTTTTTAATTTTTTATTAATAAGGTTATATGTTGCTTGAAGAACTCTTAAAAAATTGAAACCATGAAAATCACTATTGAGAAAATATGTGTATTTAAAAAATGACTGCTACAGGAGCTTTGGCAACAGAGTACTAGTGGTTTCATTATATGATCACCTGCTTTTTGGTGGGTCTTTTTTTTTTTTTTTTTTGGTTTTGGTTTTCTTAAAGTCAGGATGTATACCTGGAGTAAAATTAATCTAATTACGATATTTAACCACTCCGTGTCTTTTAAGTTCTCAGAGCTAGAGATTGGTTGTTCTTCAGTGACAGCAGGCATCTAGTTGCATAACTATCTAAAGGTTTGAATGAACACATGCACGGCAAACAGACTCTTTTTTTTTTTTAAAGATTTATTTATTTTATGTGTGTGAGTACACTGTGGCTGTCTTCAGACAAGCCAGAAGAGGGCATCAGATCTTATTACAGATGGATGGAGCCACCATGTGGTTGCTGGGAATTGAACTCAGGACCTCTGGAAGAGCAGTCAGTGCTCTTAACCACTGAGCCAGCTCTCCAGCCCCGCAAACAGACTCTTTCAGGCTTCATTCTATGTGCTGGTGCAATTCCTTTAACAGTAGGTCCTGACACAATGTCCTATTTATGGCTTCCATGAAAGGTAAAAAAGATAAAGTGTTCGCTGTATGATAGATGTGGAAATTTGAGGTAAATGAACAGGAAAAGGGAGGGAGCAATTGAACAGCATTGTAGTGAGGAAAAAAGAAAAGAAAATGTGTTTGTGTACGTAGGATGTGGAACAGAAAACACTGGCTAAGCCTCTGGTCCATCTGTAATGCCTGAGAACTGATTCACCTGCTGTCTTGTGAGCCAATTTTGTGCTGTTAGAACTATGTGTCTCATTAGGTCGGTTCTAGAATGTAACCTGCTTTATCTGATTCATTCTTTTTCAGCTTAAGTGTGATACGGTAGTGACAGCCATCAGTGCTGGTCCAAGGACTCTAAATTTCAAAATAAACAGAGAATTATTAACAAAGGTAAGAATGGTATATAGCCTAGTCTTTGTGCTTTCTCAATGTGTTAGCCACATCTTAGCTCTGGAACTTGTTACTCCTCCTCAAAACTCATGCACATACGATTGATTCCTTAGTCTGGACTACAACCTTCAAGTTTTATATTATTTTCTTGGTTTTTTTTTTTTTCAAACTGCCAGCGTTCAAATCCACAGCCTTTGATATGCATAAACAAGCACTGTACTGTGGTTACTTCCCCAGCCCCTGACAGTCACCTGCTGACCTTTGGGCTGTCTCAGTTCTGCTAGGCTCCTCCTTACAGCAATGGCTTTTGCTGTTTCACACTTACGTTACCACTGCCACCTGTGTTCTCAACGCTAATTCACTTCTGGGTTTATGGCGTCTGTCTTTCCCACTGTTCTGTCTCCATGTTTTGATTGAGTGGCTGATGCATCATAGATGCCAGAGGAATCTATGAATGGGCTCTTTGTGAAGAGAAGTACATTAGTTTCTATTCCCTGGTAATGTATGATTTATTGAAGCATAAGGCATCAACTGTAGAAACCATGCAGTCACTTTTTCCTTTACTAAAACGGTGAATATCAAAGTAAAAAGATTGTTAATTCAGTGAGAATTTAAAATGTCAGAGATGCCAAAATCAAGATGGCCTGGAAGAATGGAGAAAATCTCTCAAAGGAGTTAAATCTCACTCAACACATCAGAGAACAGGTGGTCCTGGATAAATCATTACATGAAACCTTTAAGTCAAGTTCATTTTGTTCAATGTTTTAACATTATAATGCATACTTTGGTCTATTTTATTTTAAAGAAATATAGCTCACTGTTAGGTTGTTGAGGCTTAGTAAATATGGCAGTCCTGAATTGAAAAATAATTATAAAGACAAAAGTTCTCTGTCAGTGTTCTAAGTTACAAGGGACAATTGGAGAAAGAGACACTGCAAGGTGTAGTAGGCTTAGCAAAAGCAGCAGGGGGATCTGCTGGACTCTGCTGGACTGACCACCGAGCAGCTTCCCAGAAGTCCCCTACACACCAAAGTCTCTTATCTGATCTACGAGTTGGCTTAAGCAACTACCTGAGTAAACACAGCCATTAAAAGAATTCCAGGTTTGCCAGGAATGTCTTATGACTAAGGTCATGCAAAGGCTCTGAAATTCCCAAGGAAGAATTTCTCATAAATCTCTGATAACAATCACTGCTTATTCACGAGAGATGGTAGCTTTCAAGGCTAAGTGGTCATCCCTCCAGAGTAGACTGCCAGGTGCAATGGCTCTTGCAGAGAATCTCTGAATGTGGACTCTTTCAAGAATGATGATTATTAGATTTATATGCCGGGCAGTGGTGGCGCACGCCTTTAATCCCAGCACTTGGGAGGCAGAGGCAGGCGAATTTCTGGGTTTGAGGCCAGCCTGGTCTACAGAGTGAGTTCCAGGATAGCCAGGGCTACACAGAGAAACCCTGTCTCGAAAAACCAAAAAAAAAAAAGATTCATATATATATATATATGTATGTATGTATGTATGTATGTATGTACACTGTCTCTGTCTTCAGACATACCAAAGAGGGCATTAGTACTCTTAATCTCTGAGCCATTGCTCTGGCCCTCAAGGATTACTTTTAATCTCATGCCTTTGCTCCTCGGTACTTAACTTCTGAGTAGTTAATATTTTTTTCCAGATCATTGGGATTTTATTTTTTCAGTCATCTTTCATTCTGAAGTTTGTCAGCTAGTCAAAATCCACCCCACAGATGAGGACATTTATTTTGAGTTTGTTAAAGTGGTACCTACAACCTGTTAGTGTACTTATCTCCCAGGGCCTACTACACTTCCAGCAGGATCTCAACATAAGGCCCAAGTCAGCCTCAAGCACAGACTTCTTCTGAAATCATCCCATGGCAATTCACTAAGCTTATCATTTTTCACTTTTAAGTGATGCTTTTATAGTTATTATCTGATTTATAGAAATGAATCTTGCCAAATGTGCCTTTCATACTTTTAGCCCTTGGCAGCTATCTTGTCCTTCTTTTGTTTTTCCTTATGTTGGAGGGGAAAGGGGTAGAATTTTACCTTTAAAGCTACTTTAGCTGAAAGAAATAAGGTGTATATTTCCAGGAAAAATACATGTTTATGTAATAATTTAAAATTTCAATGCCCATGAACTTTATACTTTATTTCAATTAAGAAACTGTAGAATTTTGCCTAATTTGAGATGTCCAGTTGTATTGGTTACTACTAATATTTCCATGGCTAGATGAAGTAGAACATCCATAATGGTGTAAAGAACTCTCTCTTATTTGGGTACCACAGTTAACACTTGCCAATAGCTGCATCTATTGATGCTTAGATGATTTAAATCAAGTTCTATTTGCATTTTTAAAAATACAGACAAAAACTTATTTTCTTTTATTTAATTTGGTTTTTTTGCGGGATAAGAGGTATTTATTCATTTATTTATTTATTTATTTATTTTTATTGGATATTTTATTTACATTTCAGATGTGATCCCCTTCCCCCATTTCCCCCCGACCCAGGAACCCCCTATCGCATCCCCCCTCCTCCTGTTTCTATGAAGATGTGCCCCCACCCACCCACTCTTGAATTCCCCCACACTCAACATCTAGCCTTCAGGAGATCAAGGACCTCATCTCCCACCTTTGCCCGACAAGGCCATCCTCCCCTACATATGCAGCTGAAACCATGGGTCCCTCCCTATGTGGTCCCAGGCTGGTGGTTTAGACCTGGGAGCTCTGGTTGGTTAAAACCTTACTTTCTTAGGTATAAATGAAAAATCCATCGTGAATAAAATCACATTTTTTTAAATTTGCAAATCCAACTTTGCATACTCTACCAAGAGGAAGAGGAACTGTTTTCACTAAATAAGTTTTGCTTATAGGTAGTAAATACATTCAAGCCGCATTTATTTTATGTACTCATAGAAATAGTGATTTTACTACTAAAAATTGACCAGGCAAGTTGGTAGTGGCAAATTTTTTAGAGTCCTGCTGACAGGCCAGAGAGCAGTCAACCAATAGAGTTAGAAAAGTGAAAAGACTTAAGTCATCATAGGAAGGACAATGACAGACAGAGTAACAGCCAATTGGAGTATCCATTAAACTCCAATAACAGAAAGTGCAAAGACTTCATTTCTGAGTATTTACATGAGTACATCTTACATTTTAACTTGCATATTGATAAATATATTGGGTTCTAGTGCTCTTATCTATTGGAACATGATGGACCAATAGTACATCCTAGACGTTTTGAAGTTAAATAATGTTCATTTGTAATTGATAGCTTCTATAAAAGAGAAAGTTTTCTTCAAAGGTGTGGCGCTCAGCGCTTCCCTGGATGACCACACACCAGAGAGTGCACAGGCAGCATTGATTAGACTCATGGGGTAAAAACAGAACAGAGAGTCAGGGCCTTACTGTGTAGCCTAGCCGAGAACTCAGGTTTGTCCTGTCTTGGCCTTCTCAGTGGCTGGAGTTACAAGCATGCACCATTCGCCTTGCCGCATTTCTTGACTTATATTAACTAATTTTTGATAATAAAATTCTTGCCATACACTACATTTTTAAGGCCCCAGATGAAGTTGGCAATGCAGATTCAACAAGAGTAAAAACAATACTTTATAACAGTAGTTTGGAGCGATGGCACTAAGTACTTGTTCTTTCACAGGATCCAGATTCAATTCCTAGCACCATCTGTGGCATTATCTCCCAGGGACCCTGCCTACTCTTTTGGCCTCTCCAAGCAACAGGAACCATGTGGTCCTCTAGTGTACATGTGTACTACTCATACAAATAAAAAAATTAAAATTACACATATCTAAGAGAATCTTAAAAACAAATAGAAATCTGCATAAAACCAGGCATTGTAACCTATACAAAAATGAACTCTGAACTATGCTGTAGTTCTGTGTTACTAAATAAAAGTTAACTTACAACTTGTTATGGAAGTTCCCATCAGGTTTTATCTTCCATTTGTACAGTCAACAGGCATTTAACTTCATTCTCTTATTTGTCTACCAGCTCTACTTGGTGTCTTGAGTTAGCATAGAAGCAACAATAGCAGTCATGCAGTAACTGATTAGCACATTCACCTGACTGGGAGAAGATTTGCTGTTTGAGTTCTTATCTCATATCCCAGGCTGGCCTTGAGCCAGAGGTGAGGCCAGTGATGACTTTGAATTTCTGACCTTTCACACCCTGGGGGCCAGGTTTACAGGTGTGCACCAGCACAGTTCTGGGATTGACACACGAAGATCTGTTCATGTGAGGAAAGTGCTCCTATCAACTATTAGGATCTTAGGAAAACTAACCTCAGCTCTTCTCTCCTCATTTATGAGTATAGTGCTCACCTCTGAAGCTGTTGTGAGGATTAAATGAGTTAATAATATAAAACCCTCCTCCTGCCGGGCGGTGGTGGCGCACGCCTTTAATCCCAGCACTTGGGAGGCAGAGGCAGGCGGATTTCTGAGTTCGAGGCCAGCCTGGTCTACAGAGTGAGTTCCAGGACAGCCAGAACTACATAGAGATAACCTGTCTCGAAAAACCAAAAAGATAAAATAAAATAAATAAAAAAATAAAATAAAACCCTCCTCCCTGTCTTTGTAACACAGTCTTCAGTCAGTAACTGATTTGATCCTGCTTTTGGCTCTGGTATTACTCTTTCCCTGGAACTTTTGGCAGTTAGCCTAACCTCACGAAGCTATCAGTGGTTATTGTACTATTGTGTAGACTAAATTTACAGTTCCAGAGTAGCCCATCACACTATCTCACGTTGTAAGTGCTCTGAGAGGACTAAGCAACAGTGATGCTGTGATGTTGGTACTAGACCTACTGCTGCTGCTGCTGCTGCTGCTGCTGCTGCTGCTGCTGACAGTTCTGCACAATTCTAAGCTCCATAATTAGAATGAACAAGTTAACAACCTTTAGTTTTTAGTATATACCGGCTAGGATTATTTATTGATTTATTATTACTAAATCCCACTCCTATTTTTTCAGGCAGTGTTGCAACAAGTAACCGAAGATGGCTCTAAATATGGGTTAAAAAGTGAGCTTTTCTCAGATCTCACCCAGAAGAGAATTGTGGTTGAATTCAGGTAAGTGACTGTTGATCTTATGTGCTGATTAACCCCATGATAGGACAGATAAGATTATACCTTGGTGATTGAGTTTTCACTGATGGATCAGTCACTAAACCACGAATAAAAAAAAAATCACAAAAATCAGTATTTTATGAATTTTATGGTTTTGCCTTTTCCTTTTTTTGGACAGAATCTCCAGCGGTCCAGGCTGTCCTTGAACTGGAGGTGTAGCCAGTGATGACCTTGAACTTGTGAGCTTGCACCTCCTGAGTGCTGGGTTTATAGGCGTGCACCACTACACCACATTTATGCAGAGCTAGGCTTGGAACACAAAGACTTGTGAGGTGCATGCTGCAGCACCTGTGTCAGGGAAATACTTTGTGGAGTCCGTTCTCTCCCTTGGCTTTTATTTGCGTGCTGAGAATTGAACACAGATTGCCAGGCTTGCTTGGCAAGCCACTTTACTATCTTGCCAGCCCAATTCCTATGGTTGGTTGGTTGGTTTGTTTTTAGGAACTAGTTTTTCACTTTAGTTCATTTGTAAAGCAGAACAGTATAGTTTACTACTATATTAAGAGATTTGCCGGGCAGTGGTGACACATGCCTTTAATCCCAGCACTTGGGAGGCAGAGGCAGGTGGATTTCTGAGTTCAAGGCCAGCCTGGTCTACAGAATGAGTTCCAGGACAGCCAGGGCTACACAGAGAAACCCTGTCTCAAAAAAACAAAAAACCAAAACAAAAAAAAAAAAGTTTTAACATAATTGGATAACTAAAGAACAAAGCCTTGCAATTGTAATTAGATAATTTTTATTAACAGAAAAATAACTTCAAGAATTTTTTTGTTTTAATTTTTAGTTTTATTGTATATGTGAGGTAGGAATATGTGTGTGTATGTATAATACAGGTTCATAAATTATGGTATTGTGCATATGGAGGTCAGAGGACAACACCCATGGGTGTATACCTAGCCTACCGTGTCTGAGAACAGAGTTTCTTGTTTGCCTCTGTGTGTGCCACACTAGTTGGCCTGTGTGCTTTCAAGGATTTTCCCTTACTTGCCTCCTGTCTGCCACAAGAGCACTGGGATTACATCCGATACCACACCCCGCTTTTGCATGGGCTCTGGGAGTACAGGTAGGTTCCTCTCATTGTGTGACAAGGATACTTTGTCCGATCTATAATCAGTAGCCCTTTGGGGGTTTGGTTTGGTTTTTTGTTTGTTTGTTTGTTTGTTTGTTTTTCAAAAAACAAGCTAAAGTTTAGAGTTTCTCTGTGTATCTCTGGCTGTCCTGGAACTCACTCTGTAGACCGGGCTGGCCCCAAATTCAGAAATCTGCCTGTCTCTGAATCCTGAATGCTGGGATTAAAGATGTATACCACCACACCCCCAAGTTTTTAATTTGTTTCTACATAGTCTTCAGATAAATCTCTAATACATTATAAATAAAACCATCTAATACTTAAACTGTCATCAAATAATAAAAAATGTAAAGAAAACATTGATAACTAATATCTTCACAGTGTAGCTGACTAGTTGTTCAAGAAAATTACCAGAGGTATTTATCTTCCAAAAGATGAGGAATCGTAATGAACTACTTTCCCGCTTAGAAAGATAGGACTCCCTAGAGCCCTTTTTCTTCTTCATTTATTTCTGAGGATAGTATGGATGCACATGAATGTACACATGTACTATGAAGACCAGATGTCAACTTTTGGCATTTCCTCAGGTGGTGGTCCTCAAGTACATTCACCTTGATTTTGAGATAGCTTCCCTCACTTGGCCTAGAACTCACCGATTAGGCCACCATGGCTGTCAGTTATCTACCTAGTATACACTTTTTTCTTCCTCTTCAGCACTGATATTACAGCAGCAGTAGCCAAGCCTAGCCTTTGAACACGGGTTCTGGAGATCAAATTCAGGGCCACATGCTTCGTGGGCAAGCAGCTTTACTACTGAGCTATCTCACGAGCCCTCTCTGACATTTTTAAAAAGCTAGGGAAGTGTCTTGTGTTTGCTCCCTCATTTTGTTCCTTAGGTACGTTTTTAAAATTTAGTTATGGTTACAAATTGAACAGTAAGAACAAGGCTTTTCCAAATTGCACATGTACTCTGTACTTAGATTCTATTAAGGGCAGATGCTAGAAGACTTAAAACTGTTTGAAACTGAGGCTGACTGCTGAGATGATCACCCTGCCCACAGGTCAGGCACGCGTCTTTGTTCAGTCTGTGCAATGTAATCATAGCATTTAAAACTGAGTTTAGAGACTTGTTTGTATGACAAAGAGAAAGTGGACTTTAAACAACCCCTTACATTGAAGAACAAGCACACTAAGGAGCAGTCACCGTCATGGTGGACATGCTGTGTCATGATGGGCATACTGTGTGGTGCAGAGCTCACATGTGTGTTCAGAACCAAGGCTGCAGTGAGGTTCTGCAGTGCAGGACAGCAAGCAGTGCTGGAAACACTGCAGATCCATTATGTGTTTGATCCTAAACAAGCCTTCTGAAACTTCTACTCCAACCTCTTTTTGCCCAAGAAGTTGAAATTTTTTAACTTACATTTATTTGTTTGTATGTGTGTGAGAGAGCACCTGTATGCTGCGACATACAGGAGGTCATGCATGGAGGTCAGAGGACACATCATGTGGGGACTCAGGTGATCAGGCTTGTCAGCAGGCAAGCCTGACCTTTACTGAGCTGTCTTACTGGCACTGCCTAAGAATTTTTTAAAAACCTTGGGCATATAGGTAAATAAAATATAAAATAGGAATATAAATTAAAGTGATAACATCATAATTTATTTTAGAATAGTAACTTATATAAAACTTATACCATTTGGTATTTTGCATGCTAATATAACAAACATGTATATTTTTATAAGAAGAATTAAACATTAGCTTAATGTTTGATACTATAAGACATAGAGTTTCTCTCTAGCATGTTTATCTTCTCGATCTTAAAATGATTTGTTTCATAAGTGTGCCATTTCTGAATATCTGACTACATTATGGATCACAGGATCAATAACTGTTGGTCAGTAATAAGGTGGTTCTTTTCAAATTCGAATTCATCCTCACTGTTACTGAATAGTCAAAAGCCCTGCTCCCTAGCTATGCCAGCCTACGGACAGACGTTATCTTACATTATTAGCTCATTCTCAAAACTTTAGTTATTGAAATAAGAAAATATTCTTGCAATTTTTGCAGTTCACCTAATATTGCCAAAAAATTTCATGTTGGACACTTGCGCTCCACCATCATAGGTAAGTAGTCCCTGCAACAGGGAGGACTAAGCAAGCCTTCGGTGACGTGCATAGAATGCAGTGTAATGGTCGAGCGTTTAAATGAAAAGGAAGAAAAGGGCCCTCCCAAGTGAAAAGTTATGTGAACATAATGCTTAGTAAAGGTTGCACTAAATTGGAAAATGGGTTTACAGGTTAAAAACAAAATTTATTTGAACAGAAAAAGACTCAGAAATCAGAAACAATGGTATGTGTGTAGTAATTTTTTGTTGTTGTTGTTGTTTGTTTGTTTTGTTTTTGTTTTTCGAGACAGGATTTCTTTGTGTAGTGCTGGCTGTCCTGGAACTCACTCTGTAGACCAGGCTGGCCTCAAACCCAGAAATCTGCCTGCCTCTGCCTCCCAAGTACTGAGATTAAAGGCGTGCGCCACCACTGCCCAGTGTGTGTTGTAATTTTTAACTGTTATGCTTATGGAAAACTGAAAGAGGCAAAAAATAAAAATTAGTCACAAATTATTTCTGTGGGATTGGCAGAAATATTTCAGATTTTTTTTTGTTCACATATTTTTTTTTGTATTAGATAAATTCACTCTCAGCACTTAATGGTAATTTTCAAGACTAAAAATTTCCATAAGATATTTTAGGAATACTAAAATTAGGAATACTAAAACTACTTCATAGTTGTAAAGCTTCATCGTGTGTGTGTGTGTGTGTGTGTGTGTGTGTGTGTGTGTGTGTGTACACAAGTGTACATGAATGCAAAGCATCAGATGCCTTAGAGTTAGAGTTGCAGATATTTGTGAGCTTCCTGATGCAGGAGCTTGGAACCAAACTTGGGTCTTCTGGAAGACCAGCAAATAATCTTCATTGCTAGGCCACTTTTCTAGCCCCTCTAAATGCCATATGCCTTAATTACTAAGATTCAGTTGTTTTGTCTTCAGAGTTAGCTAAGAATAGAAATTAACGTGTTTCTGAGTACCAGTATTGATGCTGTTGAAAATTCTCTTCTCATGAAAATTATGGGAACCTTCGGAATACTATCTCTCTTAAGTAATTCCTTACTTCATATCCATATGCAAGTAAACACATTATGAATGCTTTAATAGGAAAGACTGAGTTTTTTTTTTGTTTTGGGGTTTTGTTTGTTTGTTTGTTTGTTTTTTGTGTTTTTTCGGGACAGGGCTTCTCTGTGTAGCCCTGGCTGCCCTGGAACTCACTCTGTAGACCAGGCTGGCCTTGAACTCAGAAATCCATCTTCCTCTGCCTCCCAAGTGCTGGGATTAAAGGCATGCGCCACCACCGCCCTGGCAAGACTGAGTTTTATTAAATATAAAAATTTTAGTCAAAATAGAAGTTAGAAATAGAAGATAGAAAATCTCATAACTTGATAATAGAGAAGTACAAAGCTTTAAAGCCAAAAATGGATAACTAATATAAGATTATATTTTATTTATGACTAGGAAATTTTATAGCAAATCTAAAAGAAGCTTTAGGACATCAAGTAACAAGAATAAATTACATTGGAGATTGGGGCATGCAGTTTGGTAAGTATGTTTGACATGCTTTTCATTTTATTATATGGCTTAATTATTTCAAGTACTATGTCACTTGGTCATCTGTATGGAATGTAGACAATCCCTATTGGATTAAACAATGTAATATATCTGTGATGCTGGGAATTGAACCTGGGGTCTCATGTATACCTAGTACATGTACGACCCTAATCTGTGTCTGCCTATCAACTTACGTACGCTATATAAATCTCACCATATAATTAATTGGCAAATTTAGAGCCAATTACCTAATAAATTACCTAATAAATTAATTTACCTAATAAATTAGTATACTTAACACATACATTAAGCCTTTAATAAAGAAGCTTACCTTTATTGGTTAAACGTAGAAATGAATAAACAGAGAAAAATGTCTCTACCTATGTATTCCAGTCTTGGCCATACCTTGCCATTTTTAAATTCATGAGCTCCACCACCCTACCCCACCACACCCACACCCAGACCATCCTATAAGACTTGGGATCTGTTACTATATGAGTGAGTAGCTCAGAGGTCAAACAAAGTGTGATGCTCTTGCCTTCTCTTGAACTCTCCATTGGAGTAGGTGGAGGTCCAAAGGAAACAAAAGGAAAGGGTGAGACCCAAAGAGCTGCATGCCATAAATCATGTCTAAGGTCACTCACAGTTTATTCAGAAAAACTGTGGTTCATAGAACCCAGTCACATAGGTATGAGGAGGGCGAGGCAGGTGGAGTTGTTATGGTTGTGAGGGACTGCTTGCACACTGCATACAATCTTGTGTTGGTTTGTAGATCGAGCTGTACTGCTATATTCTGTGACAGAGAGATGTGGTCTTTGCATAGCACCACATTCCTAAAAGGCAGCTCTTCTCTGTAAAAGTGTGATTTATCCTCCTGTCCCCAAGCTCCCAAAATAATGACTCTGAGACTCCAATTATGTTTACAGATAGCTTGGCTATACACTTTGGCTGTTCTCCAACTAGCTTGTTTATTAGTCATCCCCTTATGCTATCCTAATTCTGTCACGTGGCTGGTTACCTCAGCTCCCATGCTTCTGTCCTCCTCCATGTTCCTGGGCAAGTCCCTGTGCTTCTCTCTCTATCCACTGCCAGATGTCCCAGCTCTTGTTTTCTGCCTCAGCTCATTGGCCATGAGCTTTTTATTGACAGGTGATACGTAGATTCTCTGCACACTCCCCAGCTAGGGTTTTTGTTGTAGCACTCTGTGTGCTCTTTTCCCCCACAAGACATTAATTTCTTGAGGGTATAGGCTATGCCTTAATTATTTTAGTATCCACTCAGTGGTGAATGACTCTGCTTACAGTGCTAATAGCAAAGCTAAGTGATATTGTGAGCCTTCTCCAAAAGCATATAGTTTGCAAAGAAGCTTTTTCATAACAGATTTATCATGACCTTATGAATAGTATTATGTCAGTTATTAAAAACTGGAAGACAACATGTAGAAGAATGCAAATCGATCCATTCTTATCTCCTTGTACAAAGCTAAAGTCCAAGTGGATAAAGGACCTCCACATAAAGCCAGATACACTGAAACTAATAGAAGAGAAGGTGGGGAAGAACCTCGAATACTTGGGCACAGGGGAAAAGTTCCTGAACAGAACACCAATGGCTTATGCTCTAAGATCAAGAATTGGCAAATGGGACTTTATAAAATTGCAAAGTTTCTGTAAGGCAAAGGACACTGTCAATAGGACAAAACAGCAACCAACAGATTGGGAAAAGATCTTTATCAATCCCACATCCGATAGAGGGCTAATGTCCAATATATACAAAGAACTCAAGAAATTAGACTCCAGAAAACCAAATACCCCTATTAAAAATGGGGTACAGAGCTAAACAAAGAAGACTCAACTGAGGAAACTTGAATGGCCGAAAAGTACCTAAAGAAATGTTCAGCATCCTTAGTCATCAGGGAAATGCAAATCAAAACAACCCTGAGAATCTACCTCACACCATTCAGAATGGCTAAGATCAAAAACTCAGGTGATAGCAGATGCTGGTGAGGATGTGGAGAAAGAGGAACACTCCTCCATTGTTGGTGGGATTGCAAGATGGTACAACCACTTTGGAAATCAGTCTGGCGGCTCCTCAGAAAATTGGACATAGCATTAACTGAGGTCCCAGCTATACCACTCCTGGGCATATACCCAGAAGATGCTCTAACATATAATAAGGACATATGCTCCACTATGTTCATAGCAGCCTTATTTATAATAGCTAGAAGCTGGAAAGAACCCAGATGTCCTTCAACTGAGGAACGGATACAAAAAATGTGGTATATTTACACAATGGAGTATTACTCAGATATTAAAAACAATGAATTCGAGAAATCCTTAGGTAAATGGATGGTACTAGAAAATATCATCCTGAATGAGGTAAGCCAATCACAAAAGAACACACATGGTATTCATTCACTGATAGTTAGATATTAGCCCAAAAGCTTGAAATACCCAAGATGCAACTCACAGACCACATGAAGCTCATGAAGAAGAAAGACCAAGTGTAGGTGCTTCAGTCCTTCTTAGAAGGATTAACAAAATACTCAAGGGAGCAAATATGGAGACAAAGTGTGGGACAGAAACTGAAGGAGGGGCCGACTGGAGACTGTTTCACCTGGGTATCCATCCCTTGTGCAGTTACCAAAGGTAGATGCTGATGTGGATGCCAGGAAGTGCATGTTGACAGGAGCCTGATATAGCTGTCTCCTGAGAGGTCTGCCAGAACTTGACATATTCAGAGGTGGATGTTCACAGCTAACCATTGAGCTGATCATGGGGTTCCCAATGGAGGAGTGAGAGAGAAGACTGAAGAAGCTGAAAGGGTTTGTGGCCCCACGGGGAGAACAATAATACCAACCAACCAGAGCTCCCAGGGTCTAAACCACCAGCCTGGGAGCTCAGCTGTATATGTAGGGGAGGATGGCCTTGTCAGGCATTGGTGGAAGAGGAGATCCTTGGTCCCATGAAGGTTGGTCACCCAGTGTGGGGGAAATCGAGGGTGGGGAGGTAGGAGTTGGGGGGTGGGAGGGCACATCCTCATAAAAGCAGGAGGAGGGGGGCTAGGATAGAGGGTTACTGAGCGGGGGGGATGGAGTAAGGGGATAACATCTGAAATGTAAATAAAATATCCAATTTAAAAAAAAATGTAAACCATTTGAAAAAAAAAAAAATGTGCCGGGGGGTGGTGCACGACTTTAATCCCAGCACTTGGGAGGCAGAAGCAGGCGGATTTCTGAGTTCGAGGCCAGCCTGGTCTACAGAGTGAGTTCTAGGACAGCCCAGGCTATAAAGAGAAGCCCTGTCTCGAAAAACCAAAAAAAAAAAAAAAGAAAAAGAAAAGAAATGTTTCCAAACCTTATAAATAGAGTTTAAACCTGTTCATAGTCTGCTCACTATAGAAGACACCGACATGTTCTCTGTTTCAGAAATCCACTGACTGCTGTCAGTCTACAGCAGCTGGTAGTCAAAGGTTTAAACTCTGGGTGCATCAAGACTTCCTAGATAGCATCCACTGTTTATTCCTTTGACTGGTCTAAACATGTCACAGCAACAGCAGTGTGTGACAAGCAGTCACCAGATTCTGACTACAGGGTTTTCAGTAGTATTTTTCTAGAAAGGAATTCTGTAAGTAATGATCTGCCAGCTTCCCAGTACAGCCATTATTGTAGGATTAACATTCTTTCAGCTCTCCCATTTGAGAGTTGGCACATGATTGCTGTTCACAGAACTAGCTTTTCAACATGTATCAGACTCATATTTTAGCTGGCCTCAAATTCAGAAATCTGCCTGCCTCTGCCTCCCAAGTGCTGGGATTATAGGTGTGCACCACCACCACCACCCAGCTGTATTTATCCTTTTAGACTATTATGGTCATCTTTTAGCTGTGTTTATTAAGAATATAAATATTTACAATCCTCCAAAGTTTAAATCCTCATTTAGTAATTTTTGAAAGTTCAAACTAATAGTATGCCTGAACATCACTGACTGATAAACTATACCTGTCTAGTTGTATTAGTTTTCTTTTATTAGACCCAAACACCTTGTTAGAAACAAAGAATAATCTTGGTTTCACCCAACAAAGCACACATCTAAAACAAAAGCTACCTAGCAAGACAATATTTTTGTAAAAATGGTACACCAGAACCCAAACTAGACTAGTGAACACATTGCCAAAATGGCCTCTTTTACCCCTTACTGTGTGTCTTATCCCATTGGTGGGGGTTCAGTTTCACAATCCAATGTAATTAGCTAATTAACATAAAGGGGAAATGTGAACCTTGGGCCGACTACCTTTGGTAGGATTAATCCTTTTCACACATATCTGACAAAAGAAACCTAAGTAAAGAGATGTTTATTTTGGCTTCTGATTTAAGAAGGCATATAGTCCATGGTGTTGGGGAAGGCACTGAAGCGGGAATGGGGAGTAGCTGGCCGTGCTGTTTTTGCAATCAGGATGCAGAGTACAGATAGAAAGGAGAGCCAGGCTAGAGAACTGCAAGGCCTGTATCCCTTCCCAAGAGCTACTTCGTCTTGCAAGACTACCTCTGTAAGGTAAAGATTCCACAGCTCCAGCAGCTGGGGACTGAGCTTATAGGGACATGTTTGCACATTTTAGATTTTTGCCTTTTGTTTATTATTTTTCAGTTATTTCAAAACAGATGTAACACATAGCCATTCTTACCTTTATTTTAATAAATACAAGGTTAAAAAAGTTTAAAATCACTTCTCAACAGTGCTTTTTAGTATATCAGTATAATTTTGAGTGTCTAGTACCTCACAAAGTAGCTGTTCAATAAACGTTTGGAGTATGTGATTCAATGTTTTGTTTTTAATATGTCATTTTATAAGATATGCCTTCTGCAAAGTTTATATCTGTATAAAAGATAAAATGTTTATATATATAATATATATTAAATAAAATATTTATATATAATATATATTTGCAATAGTTCTCAGGATATATAGTTGAGTGGTTCATCTTTTTATAGAATTATACCTGTTTCTCACCATGACTGTTCTCTACTATATTATTTTGTAATTTTTATTCATTCGTTATCTTGACAGGTTTGCTGGGAACTGGTTTCCAGCTGTTTGGCTATGAAGAGAAACTCCAGGCCAATCCTTTACAGCATCTCTTTGATGTAAGTTGGCTAGATATATACCATAATAGGCATGTTCCCACTAAAGGATGACTTGGGGACACAGTTTTCCCTCACTGTACATGTACCCTAAACCACCTTAGGGTAGATAAGCTTTTCTGTTCTTCATTTCTAGATATACTTGATTATAAAGTATCTAAGTTTGATTGTTGTCAGGGGCAGGGAAACTTATACTGTTGTTTCAGGAGAGGTAGATGTGTAAACAAATTCAGGTTTGGGGAATAGAAGATTCTAAGGTTACTAGGTGCATTTCTGTTTTGTTTTGTTTGTTTGTTTGTTTGTTTGTTTTGGTTTTTCGAGACAGGGTTTCTCTGTGTAGCCCTGGCTGTCCTGGAACTCACTCTGTAGACCAGGCTGTCCTTGAACTCAGAAATCCACCTGCCTCTGCCTCCCAAGTGCTGAGATTAAAGGTATGCACCACCACTGCCTGGCAGGAGAACTCTTTCTAAGCACAAATTGTAAGCTTTCTGCTTTGTGACTGAGCAATGTGATTAGCTCCTGTTGCCATGAACCACAACAGCTTCCTTAAGCTGCTTGTATCAGGACATTTTATCACAGCCAACAGCAGTAACTAAGAGACACATGACATGGCAAGTACTTTTCTAACTGAGATGTCTCCTTAGCCCCTCGGAGCCCATCTGCTTATTCATTACCTCACTGTGCTGCATCCTCTGCAAAGTTGCTTTACTTATAATTACTACATGCCAAGGATGCTCCCCAGTGTGCTCAGGTTAGTTCACAGGCTTTCTGACGGCCATCTCAGAAGCAGCAGATGTGTATGTTTTCTTGTCATTTATTTAAAAGAACAATAGTAACATCCTGAGGCATGACACAGCATTGAACAAATGAGTTTGTTTGTTTACATTATAACTGTGAGTTCCTAATGAGGTAAAAATTAAGTGCATTCAAAGACAGAAGACACGAGAATATAGATGAATGGGTCTATGGTGCCAACCTTATGCTGATCATTTGTGGCATTTGTCAACTTGACACCTCAGCACTCCTAAGAATGATCAGAGGGTAACATTAAAAATCCTACACCGGGGGCTGGAGAGATGGCTCAGTGGTTAAGAGCACTGACTGCTCTTTCAGAGGTCTTGAGTTCAATTCCCAGCAACCACATGGTGACTCACAGCCATCAGAGGGACAATGTACTCATATACTGTAAATAAGCCTTAAAAACCACATAGGTGGGAGAGGAGATCCTTGGTCCTATGAAGGCTGGACCCCAAGTACGGGGGAATTCGAGGGTGGGGAAGAGGGAGTTGGGGGGTAGGTGGGGCACATCTTCATAGAAGCAGTAGGAGGGGGGATGGGATGGGGGTTCCTGGGCAGGGGGTGGGGGGGTGGGTACAAATAGGGTAAGGGGATAACATCTGAAATGTAAATAAAATATCCAATTAAAAAGAAAAAAAAAACAGTTCCAGGACAGCCAGGGCCATACAGATAAACCCTGTCTCAAAAATCAAAAACAAAAACAAAAAAAACAAAGTAAAAAAAAGAAACCCAAAAAACCCTATACCAAGAAGTTAACTGTGCCCAAGTGACTAATGGTTGCAGAGACATATTTTAAAGGATTGGAATAAGAAAGGGTTTCCACTTCCCTTAGTTGTGTGCACTTTATAATAAAGAGTGGCAATAATGCTCTTAGTGGACTTTCAAACAAAAGTCATGCGGTGTTTGGCAATTCCAACATCAGAACTCTTAAAAGGGGAAGGTTAGTACCCTCTTAAGGAAGTTGGATATGCTTAGTTTGTTCTTTACTAGATAAAAATCTAATTTTTACATACTGATGATAGAAATAAAGTTGTAGTTTCATTCTCAAAAACAGTATACTATGCTATGCTGTCTTACATACAACCACAATTTAAAATTTCCTTTTTATTCTCTGGAATGTAAATGTGCCTAAAAAGAAAAAGAAGCTGTCTCCAAAATTCACACTTTCTAAAATAAAGGATTTATATTAATTATAAATTTAAATTGTAAATATTTCAGAATTATATGTATATGGGAAAAGAAACTAATTGCAAACTGTTGACAATTCTAATTTTACAGTTATTTATAGGCAATTTGTAAAATACTTAGTAATATTTCTATATTTGTACATTTATAAAATATTTGTATATATACAAATAGTGATTTGGTTATCACCACTTACCAGATACTTTAAAATGTAGTAAGAGTTTTTGTTTCATTTTGATTTATATTTTTTTAGGAAAATATTTCTAATAGTTTTTTCTAGAAGCATTCACATCAATAGATTGTTTTATTTTATTAAAATGTTAATGTAAAATAAAGGATTTGATTGACATTTGGGGCATGTACCTCACTCATATTCACCCTGTCGTTATACTCTGTGATTGCTTCCCTCACATATCCTTTCGTCTCCAAAATGACCCCTTCCATTCTGTATTCGAGAAAGCATATAGTATTTGTCCTTTTTTCCTGGTGCTTCTCTCAGTAGATCCCTTTCTGCTTGTAGAGAATCTCACTTCTTTCATAGTATTATATTTAACTATATATGCAATTAACCTAGTAGAAGAATCATTAGATGAGTGGAGAGAGAGAGAGAGAGAGAGAGAGAGAGAGAGAGAGAGAG
>NW_021604576.1:20048328-20053361 GCF_004785775.1 Grammomys surdaster
TAGATAGATAGATAGATAGATAGATAGATAGATAGATAGATAGATCCTCAGTGGAACATTATTCAGTCCTAATTGATGAATAACATCATTTTCAGAAAGTGGAATGGAACTGGAGATTGCCATTTTAAGCTAGACCTGAAGTGAATACAGTCTGAAAATGAGCATCATTCCGTGTATGTTTGTTTGTACATTATGTGCATCCATGAGATGCATGTGACTCAAAGTGACAATCTTAGACCATTTGTGGATATATTTGTCTATTCCTGTATTAGTGTATTAATAGTATTTGTTCAGTCATGTCTGCCTGCTTTTGCCTTTGGGTGCTGGGATTAAAGTCTCCTTGTCATGTACCGCTTTTGTCTTTGGCAACAATAAAATCTGTTTCTGTGTAGATGTTGTTGCTGTAATGTTCTAATACTGTATAAAGGTTTAGAGACCTCATTGTTTTGTAGCGTTTTTAGCAATTTCTATTGTCTCTAACCTACTTTAGTAGCCTTCTGGAGTCATTCCTTTTTCAAGCTGGAAGTGAGTTATTTACAGTTTCTGGGGAAAATCCTTGTAGTCTATATGTATAACTTCAATCCTAATTGAACTATACTATTTAATGTCATGTATTGATAGTATGTTGTGAGTATTGAAACAAATTATTTAAATTGCTTTAGAAGTGAGCCCTCAGTAAACCATCAGCCCCTTTCCAGTTGGATATGGAACTAAACCAAGGTTGGATTGTGCTTAAAACCCCTGAAATGGTCTTCCACGTAATGCTTAAGAGTTCAAGTTGGCCGGGCAGTGGTGGTGCATGCCTTTAATCCCAGCACTTGGGAGGCAGAGGCAGGCGGATTTCCGAGTTCGAGGCCAGCCTGGTCTACAGAGTGAGTTCCAGGACAGCCAGGACTACACAGAGAAACCCTGTCTCGAAAAACCAAAAAAAAAAAAAAAAAAAAGTAGCTCCTGAACTACATGTGCACAAGAATCGGTTGGGGCGAAGGGGTGGTTGAGGGTGGGCTCCGGGATCCCCACCTCCCACTGCTCAGCTATTTGCTACTGATAATTCAGGGACCAGGGAGTCATTGCCCTCAGGTGTGTACCTACTGGTACACTCTGTTCCAGAGCTTAATAGATGATTCCAATCAGCAGTTACACAGATGGCCTTGGTTAAATGAAATGGGTCACAAAACCAGAGCAGAAGTCTTGAATCTGGGACATGTAGAGAGGGAGGAAGGTTGGTAGCGGTAGGAGAGACAGATGAGGGAGGGGTAGGGAAAGTGCAGTTGGAATATGTATAAGATCAAACAATGAAGAATAATTTTTAAGTAGCTGTGAAATCTTCCATTTATCTTCTATTTATTTGGTTAAGCCATGCTACTTTGATTAGCCTATCTCATGATAGTAAGAGTAAGCTGATTTTAACAAACAAGAAAAGACCCCAGACTATCAGCTTAATGAAAGAGGCCATATGGCCTCTTGGCTAACTTTCCATGGGGACTCAGGATCATGTTTGGTCTCTTTTCTGTGGCGTTAACAGCATATAATAATGAATTTAATGTATTTTTAGGTATATGTACAAGTTAATAAAGAAGCGATGGATGATAAAAATGTCACAAAATCAGCACATGAGTTCTTCCACCGACTAGAACTGGGTGACACGCAGGCACTGTCACTGTGGCAGAGATTCCGGGACTTGAGCATTGAAGAGTACACCCAGATTTACAAGGTACCATGCAGTCTCTGTGCTCCCTGTCCTGGGTGGCTTGGCCAGTGCTGCTGCTTACAGCCTGCTGCACAAGCTCTTACTCAAGACTAGATTCTAGATTGGTTGAAAACTCAGTGGAATGGCATTCTTGGGATAGAGAGATAAAATACGAAACAATGCAGAGCAGTGCCGGGTCAGCACTACTTTAGCCCTTACCCTCTCAAGGAACCATACTTAGGAATGGCACTGGATGGTGATAAAGGAGGCTCTGGAGGACGTGGGCACAGTGAGCAGCTGTATGGAAGGGGGCTAGAGGGCTGGACTGGAGCTTGACAGCCCCTTTTCAGGGCTCTACTGTATCATGCAGACTTCTGGTCTTGTAGCCGTCCTCAGTTGCACGGGCCCAGCAGGTGCCTCTGGATGCATGAATACCTGTAGTGTAACTAAGGAACTGCCAGAGTAAGTGCTCAGTGCTGTCTGCTTCTGTTTCTGAAGCCTTTAGTACCTGTGACTGCTATAGTGAACAGCAGATACACTGTGAGGACTTGGCCAGTATGGTGTGTGTGAATCATTAGAAAGTTTACATTTTATTTTTCCCATCTTTGTGACAGTTGGTAAGACATCTTTAATTTTGTCTTAGTGTCTAAAACAATTTAACATTTTTCTTGTATTTCTAAATCTTAGCGTCTTGGAATATACTTTGATGAATATTCAGGAGAATCATTTTATCGTGAAAAATCTCAAGATGTCTTAAAGATGCTTGACAGCAAAGGACTTCTACAGAAAACAGCGTATGATTGAGTTACTATTCTTTCTTTTTCCTTAAGATTATGACTCACTAGCTGCCCTAGAACTCACTGTAGACCAAGCTGGCCTCAGACTCAGAGATCTTCCTGCTTCTGCCTCTCAAGTGCTGGGACTAAAGATGTGCACCACCACTCCCAGCCCCATGTGCTGTATGTACTGGCTTTAGTCAAGTTATGTGTATCCCTTGAAAGTGACAATATTGAGCTTTTTTGCCATTTGTCCTTTCACTTGCCAGCTGTGGGGGTACAAAACCTTTAATCTCAGCACTTGGGAAGCAGAATCAGGAGGTCTCTCTGAATTCCAACACAGTCAGGGCTGCATGGTGAGACTGGTCAAAAAAATACTTTTGCAAGCTGTGCATGGGGAAACATGCCTGCAATATGTATGCAGGAGGCTGAGACAGGAGATTCATTAGTTCAAGGCTGGTCTGAACCATACATCAAATAATGAGATGCCTTCTCATATGCTGTATAGCACTTTCATAGCTAAATCTCAGATCACAGGAGTAAGGGAGGCACCTGTTAAGGTATGAAGTATGAAAATGATGTGGCCTACCTCAGGTTACATAATCATGTGAAGACAAGAAATAGAACACTTTTGTGGCTTAATGTTGCCTTTTACAAAACTACCATTTTCAAAAGTATTTAAGGCAACTTATGAAAATAGGTATGTTATAACAGGCTTTCAATGAGTGAGGCAGAGAAATCAGGGAATAGTGGGAAAGATGGTGTAAAGTCAGATAATGGTACTACATCCTTGTTGGCAGTGTTGCCTTGCATATAGTAGAATTCTTTCCTTTTTGAGAAACTTGACAAATGACTATTTTGTGTTTTCATGTTGTTGTATCCTGATACTTTATGTGTATGTGCTTTGTGGAATGCCCAGGTCAAGTGCATCAGTACACATAGCTGTGGTGACCACCTCCAGCCTACCTGGTGGTTTTCACTATTGTTGCTTGCAGCTTGAACTGACACTACTTACCGTGACGTACTTAACAATAAAAATAGTCTCTGCTTTGCCAATAATGCTATAGATACTCTACCGCCAAAGTAGAATTAATGTGTTGATTTAGACTTTCCCTCTTGCATTTTCTAGAAAGGGAAATGTTGTAGTAGATCTCTCCGGGACTGGCGACCTCTCTTCTGTCTGCACTGTGATGCGAAGTGACGGGACTTCTCTCTATGCAACCAGGTTCGTAGCATCTGGGAAGGTGAGCGCTGCTGTGTGTAAGGTCAGCGCAGGACATCAGCTTATCCTCACAACCATTAAAAAATCCTAGTTGCAAAAGATAAACCTATTACTTGATTATTTTAAGAATATTTACTGATTTTCTAGTTATTGACAGTTACAATTTCCAGAAAGATTTAATATCAGAAGAGTGGGACTCTATATTTAAATTTAATTCAGTATCATGATCTGTTTACAGCAGAACACATCATTCTATGTTCCTTCATAATCATATGTTGAGTGTTTTTAATAAGTGCACATTGTCAGGAAATATATTCTAAAAAACAACCAAGCTAGGGTTCAATGGTGATCTCACACATTAAAGACCATTTTACATGCATGTAAATGCCAAACCTCATTGTATTGTAAAAGAACAAGCTGAGGAAGAAGAAGGCTCCTTCATGCGTCACCCTGTGGAAGTGAGTACTCATTGTTCATATATAAGAACCGCACTTTCTATGCACACGTGGAAGAGAAGACAGGACATCGAAACAGCCATCCAGCCAGTGTGGGCCAAAGCTTCCAGTGTCTCCAGACCCAAGTTTCAAGTAGCTCACAAACCACTATATACATTTCTTTTGTTTATTGTCATTGTGGTTCTACACTGACCTATGCCAGCAGTTACACAGAGACTTTTATAATGTAATGGTATTTTTGCTATTGAATACCATCACTATTATAAATAACTTGAGGCAACCAATGAATTTTCCTAGTGACCCTTAAAGAATTCATCTTTTTTTTTTTAATTATTCTTTAATCTTTTTTTACAGTTCAGTTGTTATCCCCCTCCTGGTCTACCCTCCAACAGTTCCTTATTTGATTCCTCCTCCCACCACCCAACCCCCAATCTCCAAGAGGATGTTCCTACTCCCACCTCACCAGATCTCTGAATTCCCTGGGGCCTGAAATGTCTTGAGGGTTAGGTGTGTCTTCTCTCACTGAGGGCAGACCAGGCAATCCTCTGCTGTATATATGTCAGGGACCTCATATTAGCTGATATATGCTGCCTGATTGGTAGCTCAGTGTCTGAAAGATCTTGGGGGGTCAGGTTAGTTGAGACTGCTGGTCCTCCAGTGGGGTTGCCCCACTCCTCTGCTTCTTCCAACCTTTCCCTAATTCAACCATAGGGATCTCCAGCTAAAGAATGCTAAAGAATTCATCTCTTTTTAGCCTTTCTCTTCATCAATTTCCTGCAATTGGGTTAATGAGAAAAACTGGAATGTCTAAGAGATATGTGTGTGTATACATACACACATATGTATATATATGTGTATATATATATATATATATATGTGTGTGTGTGTGT
>NW_021604576.1:20053761-20058247 GCF_004785775.1 Grammomys surdaster
TGTGTGTGTGTGTGTGTATGTGTGTGTATATATATATATATGTATATGTATATATATATACATACATACACACACACACACACACGAAACTTCATTATGGAAACGACTTATTGCTAGGTAAATTCAAGAATCCGAGTCCTGTACCAGTGTGCAAACATTTCCATTCAGAATAGCAGTCCCTGTCAGGAAGGGTTGGTGGCAAATGCCTTTAATTTCAGCACTTTGGAGTCAGAAGTTTGAAGTCACTTCTTGAGTTCAAGGACTGTCTGGCCTACACACAACTCCAGATCAGCAAGTGCTTCTTAGTGAGAGCCTGCCAAATAAATACATTGCATGGATGGATGGATGGATGGATGGATGGATGGATGGATGGATGGACAGATTTTTTTTGCTTAGATGTCAATACATACTTCATGCAGTGCCTGGATCATGAGATAGATACAAATGATATTTTGATCATTTATAATACTTCAAAGGATATAAGAAAAGTTTCTATCTTGTCAGTATTTTCATATTCAATACTTGAATAATCTTTGATGTTGATAATTTTGATTTTTCATTATTTTAAATATGTACAAACTAAATATTTTATGTAATTCAAGGTAAGAATATTAAATAGAATTTTTCGGGGCTGGAGAGATGGCTTAGCGGTTAAGAGCACTGACTGCTCTTCCAGAGGTCCTGAGTTCAAATCCCAGCAACCACATGGTGGCTCACAACCATCCGTAATGAGATTGGATGCCCTATTCTGGTGTGTCCAAAGACAGCGACAGTGTACTCATAAATAAAATAAATAAATCTTTAAAAAAAGGAAAAAAAATAGAATTTTTCTCTAAACATTGGTTTTTAACTTTTTAGTTATGTATATATCTGTACGTGGGTATGTGTATATATGAGTCCTGGTTCTGGAAGAGTTTGTGGATTCCTCAGGAGCTGTAATTACATCAGTTGTGAGCTGCCTTTCTTGTGCTGAGAACTGAACTTGGATCCCCTACAAGAATAGTATGTGCAGTCTTAACCACTGAGTGATCCAAGATTTTGAAAGTTTTTAATAATACAAACTAGAAAGCAGGGACTTCTTTGGCTTTTTTGTCATCTACATTATTACTGTGTTATTTGAGAAAGTTTATTGTTAAAAAGTAACAATTAAATGTTTCTTTTCAGGAGAGGCTTCATTAATTATAAAACACCTGTAAGATATGAGTTAATGATTACTTGTTCTACAGACTTTATTTATTTTTAGTTGATTTTTAAATTGCATCTCTCAAGGCATTAGATTTATTTTTCAAGCCTAATTTTGTTATTATTTCTTACCAAAGTATACTGGGACTCTACAAGGATAATTTATGTGCTCCAGGGTACAGAATTATACAGATTCTAACTCATTGTTGTCAAGTAAGTAAAAGTAATTATAACCCCTCCCTTTTTCCCCAGGGACCTTGCAGCTGCTATACATCGCATGGACAAGTACAATTTTGACACAATGATTTATGTCGTAAGTAATGAAAATATAAAACCTACCTCATGAAACTAGAGAGAGATAGAAATAGGAAACCAGAGTTGGGGTGATGGCACAGTGGGTAAGGTGCTTGCTTGCCTTGCACACCTGATGATGTCAGTTCAATTTCTAAAAACCAGGTAATGACAGAGAGAGAATGAACTACACACTTCTCCTCTGACTTCTACACGTGAGTCCTGGCATAATGCCCGCTCGAATGTGTGCTCACACACAAATCAGAAAAAAGGAAAATATGTTGAAAAAATTACAAAAAACAATTTTATCAAGCTACATAAAATAATTAAAAACTAAGTTGATTAAGACAGTGAATTCTTTTTAAACTTATTCTTTTTTTTTTTTTTTGGTTTTTCGAGACAGTGTTTCTCTGTGTAGCCCTGGCTGTCCTGGAACTCACTCTGTAGATCAGGCTGGCCTCGAACTCAGAAATCCACCTGCCTCTGCCTCCCAAGTGCTGGGATTAAAAGTGTGTGCCACCACTGCCTGGCTTAAACTTATTCTTAAAAAGACTCAAAAAAATCAAATTCACATTGCTTCATAGTAAAAAAATTCACCAAAATCAAGAATATTATTATATGAAATAACTATATATTGGTTATTGCAAGACAGTTTTGCTTGTCCTATTGATGCACTTAGAAAAGTTATTATTTTAATTTGTTTTGTTGGGAAGAGTTAGTAACCTGGAAATTTTCCTCTTCTGTTTAAAATGACATCAAGGGAATAGAGAAACCGCTCAACAAAATGTTAGGTCAGGCACTGCACACATGTGGTATTCAGACATATAAGCAGGCAAAACACTCGTACACATCAATAAATAAAATGTCAAAACTGTATCAACTCATTGTATTATAGTGTTATTTAATATGTAAGCTTTACTAGTGTTCATAAAATAAAGGGTACTGTTAGAATTATGTTTAAAATAACATTAAAAATCTTGTAATACCTTAAAGACAAGAAATAGCAGTGTAATACCTAAAGAATAGACTAGCAGTGGTTCTGTGTACCCTTCACCAGCACCCTTCTACACTTACGTGAAGTGCCATGTTAAAGTCAGATGGGCATTTGTAGAAACATGCAAATCTCATGAGGTTTGCATGCATTCCTCTATAGGCTGGTTTTATGGAACTGTATCACATGTACAGATCTGTGTCACCACCACCACCACATCAGACGATCCAACACTTAATCACCGTCCCCTCCAACCCTCACTTTGATCTTCATTATAAAAATTGTCACTTTGAGGGTGATGTGTAAATGGAATCATACAGTATGTAACCGTCTGAGATTTTTGTTTCCCTAGCATATTGACTGCCCTTGAGCTCTAACCAAGCCATTGTATCCAGAGTTGGTTCCTCTTATTGCTAACTGGGATTCTAGTATCTTCTTCCTTTGCATGTGCTGCCTCCCTCTGAGAAATTACCACCATCTTGTTCCAGCTTAGCTTTGGTCTTCTGGAAATAGAAATCATATAACACCTGAGGGAGAAGGAAATGAAATAGAACACTCTAGAAGTCAGAGTCCATGTGTCCTCCTGTCTTAAGGTGTTGCAGCCCTTATTTTCCCATTCAACCTTGATATTTTTATAGTGTGCTTATTTTAAAGATTTACTTTAGTGTTTCTGCCTATGAGAGAGAGAATGAATGAGAGTTTGTGTTTGTGTGTGTGTGCACATGTGTGCATGTGTGTATGGATGTGCATGGTGCATGTGTGTACCCCCAGGGTAGAAAAGGGCATCAGATCCTCACTAGCTGGGGTTGTGAGCTGCCAGTGTGGATGTTGGGAACCAAACTTGGGTCCTCTAGAGGAGCAGCTAACAAGTGCCCTTAAGCATGAAGCCGTTTCTCCAGCACCTACTGTGTTTATTTAAAGCATACTGACAATGACTTTAGTCTAATAATGATGTTAACTTTATTTAGGACCAGCCTATTTTTATTTATTAATTTGTCTTTGTTTTGTTTAAATTTAAAAATTTTTTTTCTAAGGCAGACAAAGGGCAAAAAAGGCATTTTCAGCAAGTGTTCCAAATGCTGAAGATCATGGGCTATGACTGGGCAGAAAGGTAGGACCCTTGTTGTTCTTTCTTGCCGGATCAAAGTCACTGACACTTATGTCAGCCAAACCTCAGAGCGCACCTACAATAATTTATGTTCAGTTCTCTTTTCAAGATGTTAGTATAGAAAGACAGACTGATTTTATATTAATTTATATCCTGCTAAATGTATTTGATTATTTTATATGTTGCTGCTGCTGCTTTGGTTTTCAGTTACTAATATACATTTCCTCTTCCTTATAAAGGCAACTCATAATTTATTCACAAACTATTATCTCAGTAAAGTGAAACTTTGGTAGACTACAAAAACTACATCTTATTTTTTTTTTAAAGATGTTATTTATTTTTATGTATGTGAGTCCACTGTCACTATCTCCAGACACACCAGAAGAGGGCATCCCATTATAGACGGTTATAAGCCTCCATGTGGTTGCTGGGAATTGAACTCAGGACCTCTGGAAGAGCAGATGGTCCTCTTAACCACTGAGCTATCTCTCCAGCTGATTTTTTTTGTTTGTTTGTTTGTTTTTAATTTACAGTTCATTAGTTATGCATAATGATACCTTAATGCATATATATATATATATATATATATATATATATATATATATATATATATTATTTTATCATATTCGCACTGGTCTCCTCTTCTTCCATCCCTGTTTACCCCCTTCCCACTGAGTTTTCCTATTTATTTATTTATTTATTTGCCAAAGATTTGTTAGGGTTGCTTAAAGTTTATGGGTGAGGTGTTATTGATAGATGCATGGATGACTTTTGGAGCAATAGTACTGACCAAAATGTCTCTCCCTTCACCAACTAGTAACTGACTGTCCTCAGGAAGGCATAGGGCCTCATAAGCCCCTCTCTACTCCCAAGAGGAAATGTTTTAATGGCGGGGGGTGGGTGGAGGCAGACTT
>NW_021604576.1:20058257-20117158 GCF_004785775.1 Grammomys surdaster
CCCAAGAGGAAATGTTTTAATGGCGGGGGGTGGGTGGAGGCAGACTTGGGCAGGTTCACAGTTATATGAGTTCATTAATGTATTGTCTCTGCCATACCTAAAAGACATCATTCCACAACACTCTCCTCCTTCCTTTGATTCATATTTTTCCTGCCCACCTACACTCCCCACCCTCGTTCCAAAATGTTCACTGAACCTTGGAGGGCTGATTTACATAACACATTGAGGACTCGGCATTCAGCAGTCACTCTGTAGTTACTCTGAATTCACTGTTGCCCACTGGATAAAGAAGTTTCTCTGTCCAGAGCTGACAACACTTAGAAGGTACTTCCGTGAGTACTCCCATTTATCAAAGCAACACTAGTAGTTTCTTCATTAAGGCTTACACCACCCATGCTGTTAGCTCTAGCTATGTATACATTAGCAGGTATGAATTCCCTTCTGTGGAGTAGGACTCAACCAGGAAGCAGTTAATTACCCCAGTTACAGTCATACTAGTGGACACATCTTGCCTGGCAGGACAGCAGTCTAGCATGCAAGGGCCACAGGTAAGTAAGGTTATTGATTACTCCTCTCCTCCAGCCTATAGCATCTTCTGGCATTATGAAAGCTACCCAGCAGGGAGGAAACTCCAGCCCAGTTCCAGCTTGATTTCTCAATGTCCTGTAACTGATGGATATTATATCTTACCTAATACAGGTGGGCAACCAAGGAGCTTGTATTGGTTTAGGGGCCCAAGGAGCTTTCCTGAATAACAAGTCATAAAGTGGCATCCCTCCTGGCACTGAGATTATTTTAATAGGCTCTGAGAACAGTTTTATGCATCCACACAGCATACTGCCATTCAAACTTTAAAAAAAAATTTAATTAGCTTACACAATAATTGGTTTACATATAGTTTTCTCACACATCCTTAGGTTTGGTTGTCCCTCTCCCCTCAGTTCTCCCCACTTACATTCTCCACCCCTTCTCTTCCTCTTTTCATGTTTATAGCAGATGTGTTCTACTATCCCTGCCCCTACCCCTTCCCAGGATTCTCATGGGTCCCTTCCCAGCCTGTGCACATAACTAACTTCTAATAAATGCCCATACATAAAAATTAGAAGTTAGGAGAGAACATAACAGTGTTTGTTTTTCTGAGCCTGGGTTATCTCACGTATAAATCTTGTGGATATCTACAGGTAGGATAATGAAAGTAGTTATGTCTGACACAGTGCGCAAAAATCAATTCTAAATGGATCATAGACCTTTAAGTAAGATTTAAAATTGTTAGAAGAAAAAGTAGGAAAAACTATTTTAAGATTTAAATTTTAAATTAAATTTAAGGCAAATATAAGGACTTTCTAAATAGCACTTCAGTCACTCAGGAAATAACATAACATTTAACAAACGGAACCTCATAAAATTAAGCATGTATATATTAAAGCAAACAGTCAAGTGAAGAAAGTGTACAGAGTGGGAGAAAATTCTGCCAGCCATACATGATAGAGGAGTAATATCTAGAATGTGTAAGACCTTAAAAAAACTAATCAAGAAAACAACCAAGGCAAAAAATGAACTATGAAACTGAACAAAGAGGTCTCTAAAAGTTAATAAATGGTGACACAGCACTCAGGAGGCAGAGTCAGGAGGAACTGAGTTTATACCAGCCTGGTCTATATACTGAGTTCCAGAACAGCCAGAACTTGTACGGTGAGACCCTGTCTCAAAAAAAAAACAAAATGTGTGTGTGTGTGTGTGTGTGTGTGTGTGTGTGTGTGTGTGCCAGTAAATAATTTTAAAGTATTCAACATCATTAGCCATCTCAAAATGCAAATTTAAACTACTTTGAGATTCCATCTCACTGCAATCAGAGTGGTGGTTATCAAGAAAACAAATGACCACAGATCCTAGGAAGAATGTAGGGAAAGAGAAAATTGTCTGCTGCTGTGCTGGTGGAGGTATACACTGGAACAACCACTGTAGAAATAAGTATAGAAGTATAAGTATGGCTCAGCTAGACCATGTCTGGATATATACCAAGGGCTCCATTATCTACTGTGAAGACCTGCATTTCTATGTTTGTTGATGCTCTTTCACAGTAGCAGGGAAATGAATTCAGTCTACCTGTCCATGAAAATGTACCTGTACATTTTTTTTTATAAAAAAAAAAACTATTAAAATTTTTGTCTGGGCTAGAGAGTTGGCTCAGTGATTAAGAGCACCAGCTGTTCTTCCAGCCCTGAGTTCAATTCCCAGCAACCACATGGTGGCTCACAGCCATCTGTAATGGGATCAGATGCCCTCTTCTGTTGTGTCTAAAGGCAGCTACAGTGTACTCTGTACTCATATACATAAATAAATAAATCTTTAAAAAATTTTTTTTTTTGTTTGAAACAAGGTTCCCTGTCCTGCTTCTGTCTTCCAAATGCTTGAATTGCCGCCGTGTATGCCATTCCTGGCTACATCCTATTTATTTAGTAATTTTTTAAAACCTCTACTAAAAGGGTTAAAAGTTTAAATTATTTTCTGAAAAAGTACTAAGGTATACTCACATCATTAGCAATTTTTTTAGCTTTTGGTTAATGAATGCCTGTCCTTCTCAGGTGCCAGTATGTACCCTTTGGGGTAGTAAAGGGAATGAAGACTCGAAGAGGAGATGTCACTTTTCTGGAAGATGTCTTAAATGAGGTTCAGTCAAGGATGCTACAGAACATGGCGTCCATTAAGAGTAAATTCTCCTTACCAATTGCATGCTTTCAAGGACTTCCACTGAACCTGATCAGAAGTACCTTTGACTACTTTGATATGAAGTCCAGTTGTTTGTTAATATAACTTTAGTCTTTCTTTTATGGACAACTTTAACATTCTCATCTGTTTTCAGAGTCATCTTGTGGAACTGTTTGCATTATTTTGTATACGTCTGCATGTGTGCAAGTGTACATGTGCATACATTCATGTTGAGCCAAGAGGAGTTCTCAGATGCTGTCCACTTTTTATAAAACACAAATAGGATCTCCCACTGGCTCGGCTGGCAGGCCATTGAGGCTCCCTAGGACAGGGTTACAAGCATGCACCACCACACTCAGTTTGTTTATACATAAGTTCTGGTTCATACTCAGGTCCTAGTGCTTTCAAGCTGTCATAGTTTTCTATTTCTGTAAAAAGTCACCAAAAACAAAGCAACATATAAAAGAAAGCATTTAATTTGGGGCTCATGGTTCCAAATGGTTAGAGTCTATGACCATCATGTGGGGAAATGGCGGCAGACAGGCAGACAAGACATTGGAACAGTAACTTGAGATCCACAAGCAAAAGGCAGAGAGAAAGCTAACTGGGAATGACTTGGGCGCTTGAAACCTCAAAGTCCACCCCTCAGTGACTCAATTCCTTCAAAAAAGCCATACCTCCTAATCTTCTCCAAGCAGTACCACCAACTAGGGACCAAACATTCAAATATGAGCCTATGGGGACTATGCTCATTCAAACCACTATATTGGGCAAGCACTTTACCAACTAAGCTATCTTTTAGCCCAAATCCTTATGTTGCAAATAGGATCCATGTAACTAAAGTTCACATAACTGTTTAATCTTCACCGTTGGAAAAATAACTGTGTGCTGTATCTAATACCTTACAAGGGATATTTCTAAAGACAAATAAGTTCATGTCTCTTCACTTTGATGTAGGCAGGGGAACTGACTTAGGTAAATTAGCCCAAACTAGGAAGGCAAAGCAGCCATTATCATCTTATTTTTTGATTGTATGTTTCAGATTTTTTTCTCAAGTTGATTCATTATTCTTGAACAATATGATGCAGATTGAAAGTATCTGACTTTATCTGTTTCAGCAACAAAAAAAGTGGAAAACCCTCAGGAGACTGCAGAGAGAGTGGGGCTTGCAGCTCTCATCATCCAGGTATGTTAGGACTCTGTCCTCTGACACCTTTTTGTGTTGTGTGTAGCAAACCCAGGGTAACAATGTACTCTCATTCTAGGACTTCAGAGGCTTGCTCTTATCCGACTATCAGTTCAGTTGGGATCGTGTTTTCCAGAGTCGTGGAGACACTGGAGTCTTCCTGCAGTATACCCATGCCCGCCTCTGTAGGTGAGACGGGGCTGCAGGGGAGCCTGGTGTGGTTCTAAGACCAGTGGCTGGCCCTCTTTTCTGGACTAGCCAACAGCTCTAACTCAAAACTGAGCAAAGCACAGCAGCTCTCCGATTGCTAAGCATTCACTTATAGTGTAAAACACCCATTATAAGAAACACTTTTTCACATTGCCTTACTTCATCCTCAGTAACTCTGCCAAAGGACATCCTGTCACCTACATTTTAAGAGACACCGAAAATATTTGAGAAAATGAGGATTTCCCCAAAATTTCCTAAAGCTAGGAGTCGTCACATGCAGCTGTGAGCCTGTGAATAACTAACTGATCCTTTTACATCTGTTTAAACTTCGGTAACAGTTTGGAAGAGACTTTTGGATGTGGGTATCTCAATGACTTCAATGTTGCTTGTTTGCAAGAGCCACAGTCGGTGTCAATTCTCCAGCATCTTCTCAGGTATGAAAGTCCTATTATTACCACGTCTGATACTCTAACTAAATCAAGAGCATTGTTGATTTCTAGAGTCCTCAGTTCACAGGCTGCCTCCTGCCTGTAGGTAAGCCTGAAAGGAATCTGCCTTTGGGGAACAGATTGAGGGCACAGATCAAGCTCATGTTCAAGGTTAATCCTAGTCTTAAAAATATTTTCTTTCATATATGAAAGAAAAATGCACATTTTTCCCAGGTCTTTTTCACATGCTTACCACCCAAGGTATTTAACATCCTAACATGTTAACTTCATATAACAAATGACCAGGGCTGGAGAGATGGCTCAGTGGTTAAGAGCACTGACTGCAATTCCAGAGGTCCTGAGTTCAAATCCCAGCAACCACATGGTGGCTCACAACCATCTGTAATGAGATCTGATGCCCTCTTCTGGTGTGTCTGAAGACAGCTACAGTGTATTCATATATAATAAATAAATAAAATCTTTAAAAAAAAAAAAAAATGACCAGACTGTGTCCTTCATCTTTTAGGTTTGATGAGGTACTTTATACATCATCTCAGGACCTACAGCCAAAGCACATCGTTAGTTACCTCTTAACTCTAAGGTAAATTTTTAATCTCCCTATTTTCTTTTAAAAATCTTTTTAAGATTTATTTTTATCTGTGTATGTGTGTGTGTGTGTGTGTATACATGCTTACACACAGGCATGCATGCTAGTTTACCTTAATGATAAACTCAGTCACCAATATGGATAGGTGCTCCATTGAGGAAAGAAATCAAAGCACTTACCCTTGGAGGGTTTACCCAGGAGTAAGCTGAAGCGTTTCCTCCATAGCTTCTATCTGTAGCTTCTGAGTTACTGTAAACTCAGCCTACCTATAAACTTTTCTCCTATATGCATCTGTACCTGTGCCTGTCTGAATGCTCTTGTCAGTCCCTAACAAAGGGCTTTGCTCTCTATTGAACAGAAGAGAAAGCATCACATGGGAAAGAAATATAAGACACTTTTCAGGTCTTTAACTGAGTGTTTTACACAGGAGGAACTCCACTGACTCCAGCTGGCCAGAGGCACTCAGAATAGCAAGCAGCACTGCAAACATAGCATTATTGAGCAATATCCATATGTTCTTTTCAGCATTTATTGTGGATATTAATTATGTAAGGTCTCTTTTGTCATATCTGCTATTTCCAACCTGCATTGCTCTCTATGGGTCAAGGACATGGAAGAATGCATAATTTAAGATGAATGCATAACTTAACAGTGGCTTAGATTGGTAAAAAGTAATTACCTGGGAAGTCATAGACAAGTAAGGTTGGTTGTGAAATTGTTCTCTTAAAGGCAGGTTAAATAAACAGGTTAAATACACAACTGGATATCTGTCTAGGCTTTAAGTGTCTTCTGGCTGTTTTAACTTGGCTAAGTTAAGGTCCAGCCAGAGTTCCAGTCTCTTTGATGTAAGAGATACTGTCATACAAATGGTATCACTATATGTGTGGGGGTCCTTTGGAGGCCACCAGATCCTCTGAAGCAGGACTTACGGGCAGTTGTGTTCTGCCTGACATACGTGCTGGAAGACAGTACGTTCTCTTATCTGCTGGGCCCTCTCTCCAGCCCCTCTGTTTTCTTTCTTTCATCAAAAGCTTTCCTATAGCCGGGCGGTGGTGGTGCACGCCTTTAATCCCAGCACTCGGGAGGCAGAGGCAAGAGGATTTCTGAGTTCGAGGCCAGCCTGGTCTACAGAGTGAGTTCCAGGACAGCCAGGGCTACACAGAGAAACCCTGTCTCGAAAAACCAAAAAAAAAAAAGCTTTCCTATAAGCAAATCCTCTGCCATAAAACTTGCTTTAAGTTATAGAAATTGTTACTTCTCTGATGACTAGATTTCATTTTATTTATTCAGTGATATAAGGTAGTATCATAGGTAAGGACAGTGGCATAGGTGATCATAACAAAGGGACATGTGTGTTGTCAGAAAATGGACATACTAGATGCTGTTCACCCAGCCCACTTTGAGAGAATCTGGGCTTCTCCGGAGGAAGTAGCAGGTGATAATCAGGAGAAGCAATGCCTGGGAAGTAGGGGAAGGTCCATAGTTGAGCAAAAACTACAACTCTAACGGCTGAAGGGGTGAGAATGATGAGTGCAGGCTTTGGGCTTAGACGGTGTTCAGGGTGCTCAGTCCATGTTACTGTTCTAAGCAGAGACAACAAAGTCACGTAGAGCTTAGGGAGCGAATGAATTAGAAAGCCAATCAATGCAACTGGTTGAAATTTCTTGGTGATTTGAATGCTTTTACTTGAATAAATCTAAAGAAGGAACATTTTACTTTTACTCACTGTTTACTGAAATGAGAGAATACTGCAACTTTGTTATTAATTATACGTTTTACCTTCCCTCTCAGGTGTCTGTTGTTTGGGAAAGGGTCTCACTGTGTGGTCCAGGCTAGCCTGGGACTCATTTCATCTTGTTGTTTCTGTTCCCTAAGTCCTACAGCCCTACCCCTGATTCCCTTAGATTTAAATAGGTTTGATTGCTTTTGTTTGATTGCTTTTGTTTGTTTTGGGTTGATTTTTTTTTAATTTTTTAAATTTTCTACTTACATATAAAGGCAAAGCCAAAAAGTAAAATGTCACTTAATAATTAAATGATAATCATGTGCATTTCATGGCTCATTGCTGCCATGCCTTCACAGAAAACTGCTTCAAGGAGTGAGTATCCAAGTGTGTATGCACTGCATTGATAACTAGTTTCTATCCCATGTCAGTTGACATAGGGGAAAGGGTACACCATGTTATGCTTTTAAAAGTTGTCTACATAAGGAAGTACTACTTGTTAGAAAAGCATGCCCTATTTCTATAAAACAGTGGAATCACAATCTTAAAAGACTTGCCATTTGGTAGATGCAAAACTCAAATCTAAAGCTCTAGTGTTTTGCTGTATTACAGACATGCAAATGCATTTGATTCAAACTTCAGATAGCTTTAGTGCCTCTGAGCTTTAAAGTGTTGGATTAGGAATGACTCATGGGACAGGAAGTTACTGTTGGTCCTCATTGTGATTTCTCTCTTGCTTATTTCAGTCACCTTGCAGCTGTGGCACATAAAACACTCCAAGTGAAAGACAGTCCTCATGATGTGGCTGCGGTATGTTAAATTGAATGTCCTCTATGTAACCACTTGGCAGCGGAAACTAGTAGTATAAAATGTTAGTATTAAGCCTTAGGAATTTTTCTGACCTATCTTCTGTTGTTTAACTGCAACAGTATTCTTTCTGACCTAGGTAATGAATAGAATGGGGCTGTAATATCACTGTTATTATCAATAAATCCCCAAACAGTAGCCTATCAAGTACATCTTCCACACATTCAGCCTCGCCCACTGCACGCACGTCCTCTCTATGCTGCTCTTCCTGTAAGAGAGGCCAGAATGTATTTCTGCTTGCCTAGAATATGCACAGGACTATCAAGCAATATTCCTACTTTAAATTAGAATTACTTCTAAAACCATTCTTTTTTTTGCTTATTGCTAATATACTATTGAGCTTTTAATCATTCTTTTTTTTATAGGCCAGACTTCACCTTTTCAAAGCTGTCCGTTCTGTCTTAGCCAATGGAATGAAACTTCTTGGAATTACACCTGTATGTAGAATGTAATTTCAAGATAAAGTATGTTTTTCATGAAAATGAGTTCTAGTTGTTATCAGATGCCTTGCTGTTCAGAATATAATTTAAAGTATTATTCTGTCCCAGAATATGTGTAGTAGAGTGTTTGTTTTGAGCTTTTTGGGGGGGTTGTTTTGGGGACACAATTTCTCTATGCAGCCCTGGCTGTCCTGAAATTCACTCTGTAGACCAAGCTAACCCTCACAAAGATCCACCTGCCTGTGCCTCCTGAGTGCTAAGTTTAAAAGTTTAAAAGTGTGCTCCGTCATCACCTGACCAGAATATACTTTTTTAACTTTTTTTGATTCTTTGTGAACTTCACATCATGCACCCCAATCCCACTCATCTCCCCATCCCCTTGCAACCTCCCCTCCAAAATAAAAAAATACACAAACGACAACCACAACAAAAAGCATAGAAAACATCTCATCATGGAAGCTATAGTATGTCACAGTGTGTCCCACAGTATATCCTTCTGTCCACACAGCTTCACCAGCAAAATGTTCATTGCAATGGGTCACTGGTCTGATTTGAGACTTCTGGCTTCTATGACACCACCAATATTGGATCTTCATTGAGTTTTCTCCTGTGGGACAGTGGACCAATGCCAGGAAACTTGGTAGGGTTGAATAGGTAAGAGACCTGGCACCAATGGCACCCACCTGAGACGGTAGCTGTCTCCCTGCTCCCGTCGGTGATGTAGCCCAGAACATGCTAATGAAGTATCTAGAGACCCTGAGGGTTTAGCCAAAGCTTCCCTTCCCAGGCATTCCTTCCCACAAAAGGTATTTAATCTCTGGTCCACCCTGAGAAGATAGTATGTACCCATTTTCCACAATGAACAATCAGTAAACAGTTTGGAAGCAAGGACTATCTCTTCCATCAAGAACTGTTGCTGTAGGGAATCATGGGAAGGCTTTCGCCTAAAGAGTTACAGCCCAAGTCTCCCACAGAAGGCCCCTCTGCATTCCCAGACAGCCACTGCTAAGCTAAGGACATTCGCAAATGTGCTAAGCCAGAGTTCTCCATTCCCCCAGCCCTGGGCTCATCATTGTCCTCAGCCTGTGGGCCCCCAACACCATTGCCAGCTCCCCTTCACGCAGCTGCACCTGGATGTCCAGGAGTTTGGTAGCCTCAGGCCCTGGGCTCCTCATCACAGGCTGGGTGACCCCCAACCCTCCATTCCAACTCCACTGTGCAGTTTTCCAGCAACAACTGGATGCCCAGGAGTCAGGGAACTTCAGCTTCAGCCTCCCACATCCTAGGCTACGTTTCCTCACCCTGAGCGGTGTATTGGCACTTTGCCGTATCTCAACACGGGACAGCAGTATCAGTCTAGTGCTCTGTGTTCAGCCTGCCCAGTGAAGGCGCAAAATGCAGACCCACAATCTCCCAGTCTCCCAAGGTCTTCAACAATCCTTTTGTTGCCCTGTGTCATGGAGATCCTGCAGCTTTGGATCAGCAAGATCTGCCCTTTCATGTGTCTCAGCTGTTTGCAGATTATATAGATTTTGGAGTGGGCCATCTCAGAGCCCTGGATCCGAGTCTGATTGGTAACACAGCTGGTGAGTGTACTGGCTCTTCCTTATCCACACCAAGAGGGCAAGCTCTCCAGTACTGCCCTGGCTGGACCGTCCAGTGACACCATCAGCAGGAAGCAGATCAGCCCTCCTACCTTCATGCCTTCACCCATACCCACGCCTCCAGAAGCCAGCTCCACTGCCCAGTTGAGGCATGGGGCCCACTCTCCCAAGTGCTGCAGCTGACTCACCCTTACCTTTGCCATCAGGGCCAGCTTCACTGTGTTGCCCAGGTGAGGTGCAGAGACTGCTCTCCAGAGTGAGGGGGGAGGACCAGCCCTACCAACCACCGCAGGTGGCAAAGGAAGAGGAAGGAAGGGCATCACACCCAGTGGGACTAGTGCTCTCATCACTTTTGCCCTCAGGGCAGGCTCACCTGTGCCCCTTCCACCGGGGCCAGCACTACTGTGCTTCCTGTGGTTAGACTATGCTTGGCCCATGGGAAGTAGCACTATTAGGAGATGTGGAAGATCACTGTGTAGGCTAGGCAGGCTTTGAAGGCTCCGAGTGCTCAAGCTTCACCAGTGTGAAAAGAGCAATTACTTGTAGACATTAGTTGTTTTTTGTTTTGTTTTGTTTTTGTTTTTTTTGGGGGGGCGGTGAGACAGGGTTTCTCTGTGTAGCCCTGGCTGTCCTGGAACTCACTCTGTAGACCAGGCTGGCCTCGAACTCAGAAATCCTCTTGCCTCTGCCTCCCAAGTGCTGGGATTAAAGGCGTGCGTCACCACTGCCCGGGTTGAGACATATTCTATGTCTACTCTTCTTCCTCTGTGTTTCTTTGGAGGAAAGACCAATGAATATTTCAGTATTGAGTAAAATTATACTGGGACTAAGCCTTGAAAATACAGCTCTTTGAAAAGACTTGTTGCCGGGCGGTGGTGGTGCAGGCCTTTAATCCTAGCACTTGAGAGGCGGATTTCTGAGTTCGAGGCCAGCCTGGTCTACAAAGTGAGTTCCAGGACAGCCAGGGCTACACAGAGAAACCCTGTCTCAAAAAAAAACAAAACAAAAGACTTGCTATGCTGTAACTCTTCCCCCCAAAACTATTTTTTTTGCTCAGGGCTTGTAAGAATGAGATTTTAGTTTACTTACAAATAAAACCTTTATCTGATATAATTTCATACAAAGAAAAAAAAGCCATGTTAATGCTTCTACATTACCATAATGATCATGACCATAAAACAAAGCAACTACACAAGAGTGGTATAAATAAGTTTATTGCTGGATTTCCCCATTAACATTATAGAAATATTTTAAAATCACTGAAAGTCACAAATTGAGAGTCCAACAGGTAACCATACTTTATAAAAAAGAAAGTATAAAAGCGGCTTATAAAATTTTTTTACAGCAAAGAAATAGGAAACAGACAGTGAATGGCACAAATACATCACTAGGGTTCTCAGTCATCACCCACAAGTCAGTGTCTGAGCTAGGAAGTAGATCCTGGTTTATAAGTTACACAGTGAGGTGTGTTCTGAACTGTCTTACTCCCTCCTCACTTTGATAAGAAAAGCTAGATCTTTTACTGCTACTGGGACAAAGTATAACCATGAACTGGAGAAGAAGGCTCACCTTCCTCTCCCAGTACCTGGACAAGAGAACAGTGTGTACAGAAATGGCTTTGGCACTTAAACCTCAGACACTGTCTTTAACCTTGTTGCTTGAATATTGTAGTTTCACCTGATGCTCTGATCCTGCATTGTTGTCTCTGTGCTCTGTGTATATCACAGACACACACACACACACACTGATACCATGGCACCTCCATGCTGTATACAAAATCAATCGATCAATCTCTCTCTCTCTCTCTCTCTCTCTCTCTCTCTCTCTCTCTCTCTCTCTCCTTCATTTTGAAATAATATAACTTGACACCAAAAACACCCAAATTAATTTTAGCATTTCATTTCATTAAGCATTTCTTCTTGATTCTTATGTCACACAGTTAATTTGTTGACATTGTTTATGCTACCATCTGGGGTTGACTTAAGGCTCCAATTTATTGTCAACAGTTTAGTCCTTATAGGAATCTCTTGAGATTCAAATCACACACCTATGACTCTCTCTTTTGAAGTTGTTTCTTGTTGAATGGATGTAGTATCTTGTCTGGGCAAGCCATAGAGATATATGGAAACACATACAAGAAGAGCTCCCAGTGCAAATGAAAGTGCTGAAAAGAGAAGAAGAAAACAACTATAAAAAGTGGTGAATTTGTGTAGGGTTCATGTGCACGCATATATATTTATATATATACACACACAGTCAAAAGACAACACTGAGTATCATCCTTAAGAATGCCACCCATCTCTTTTTAAGCAGGATCTCTTGGTAGCCTGGAGCCCACCAATTAGGTTAGACTGGGTAGCAGCAAACAGCAGGGATTGAGTTCCCATCTCCCCAGTACCAGCACTGCAAGCAGGTACCACCACATTGGCATCTGTGTGTAAGTACTAGAGATCCTAAGGGCCACGTGCCTGCCTCACAAGCACTTTCCTGAGGAGCCGTCTCCCCAGTCCTAAAATCTTTGTCACTGTGAGTTTGCACTACCATGTTTCATGATTGCTGTTTTATGAAAGGTTGACTATTTTAAGGAAAAAGATAAATATCAAGGGAATGGTAACATACTTTGCAAAAACATAATCAAGCCTGTCTTGGACTGATACAACAAAGGGATATATTAGTTCCCCTATATGATTTATAATTAAAGGAAAATAGGTAAATGTAATATCAATATATATGAATAGAAAAATAAAATGCAATATAGGATGGTTTAGCTATGATCCCAGAAAACTTAGTATAAAAGACAGTCACACAAATCAGCTTTCAAAAACCAGTGATTCAAACCACTGAATTTCTGGATAGGTGATAAAGTGATCATTATGTTTCCTGCTACACTTGACTCTTCCATGTTACTCCTGAAAACTAGGATACACAAAACATGTGTGAAGGCTAAAGTGCCGGCTGCGCAAGCCTGAGGACTCCCCAGCACTCATATACAATGGGTACAGTGATACACATCTTCAGGGCACAGAGACAGCTAGTCTAGCCAAATCAGTGTGGGCCTACTTAGAAAAGAAGTGGGTGACTGACCAGGACATCCAGCATTAACCCACATGTACCCACACACCAAAAAGAAACAACATCAAAAATAACAGTAAAACCCTCCTATGAACTAAACATGTAAGCAGTGTGTAAATGACTCCTAATGCCACAGCTCTATTTGACTCAGAACCAGACTATATTCTACGTATATTAACTATCTTACAATGGCCCAGTATTAATAACTTTAAAAACTGGCATGTAGATAGCAAGGCATAGTACTCCATGCCTGTAATGCCAAGGCAGGTGGTTCAGAACTTCAAGGTAACCAGCTACAAAGTGAATCTGAGACCAGACAGCCACGTGAGCTAGCTCCCACCCCCTAAAAGGCATGTGAAGAAACAGAATCAAGCCACTGTTTTAGTCTACCTATTTTAAAAGGACCAGCTTTGAATTCAAACTGTGAGGTAGTTTACATCTTAACACCTTAACAGTTACCTGAAAGACTGCTAAGACAGAAATAATTTATATTGTTCCCAAGTTTTTCTCAGGAGCAAAGATACAAGGCTATGTTAAATATAAGGATGTGTTAGAACTACAGTTAAAAGTTTACCCAAATCAGGTGCAAAGAACATCTAAAATGCCAAGTGCTTGGACTTGTACAACTTCCTTGTCATTTGCTAGAGACTGTTCTAAGCAAACCTGGCAAACCCAGGAGACCTGTGACATTACTTACATCTGACAGAGCAAGTGTGAGACACTATTATATGGTTTCCCCAGGACTGCTGCTAATGATTACAACAGGCTATAAAACGGTTTTTTGCAATACTAATAATGCTTGTAGTTATGAGTCAATTCCAAAATGAAATGTAATACAGGAAAGTTTTTTCCTTTTATATAATGCAAACATTTAACAGATTTTCCTTAGTAGTTTATAGTGTAATAATTGGCCGATAAAGAAAATGACTACTACATAGCTTAAAACCAACTTGAAACACTATAACATTATTGCTCCTAAGTAATTGGAAAGCTAGATATATATGACAGCTAGGGAAAAACACTAAGGTTAGCATAGCAATGTGCCACAATATCACCGTCAACTAATGCACACCTAAATCCAGAACAGAAAGCCATAAGTTAAAATGTGTTGCCAGATGAATCAGATTTAATAGACTAGGATATGCCTAACTCTCCAGAGACGACAGAGCAAGGGAGGCTACTTAAGTGGGAGCACGACGGAGCAGAGGTGAGGGGCAGGCAGTTTTACCAGGAGAGTTTTACAGAGGCAGACTGAAGAAAAAAGGATAAACACCGGTGAAGAGAGAATGAGAAGGAGCCAGAAGATTAGAACAGATTGCCGGAGTTAGTTTGAGGCCAAGCAGAGCAAAAAGTCAAAGGCCGAGAGAGAATCCAAATTGAATCAGTCAGCTTGGAGAGGGAGGAGTTTTGAGCCAGAACAACTGAGCTGACCAGATAGCTGGAGTTCAGAAAGAGCTAGGAAGGGTGAGTTATTCAGCAGTAAGTCTCAGAGGCTGAGAACATTCTAGGCCTAGAAAATATTGTACAGAAGCTAGAAACTTCCAAGACTAGGTCTAGGTTAGCAGATGGAGGCAGTAAGCCTCAGAGACAACAGTTATATCAGGTGAATAAAGGATACTTTTACAAAAGCAGAAATGAAAGGAAGCTTCAAAATAGGCCTACAAATGTTAACACTACTACTGAAAAGAATTCTTTCCCTGCGTACTTAATCACACCACAGTGCTCCCCGAGGATCCATAGGGTTGGTTCTAGCACTCCCCTCTGACACTAAAATTTCCATGTCTCATATATAAAAACAGTACAGCATTGCATATAACCTACACATGCATACCTTCCCCTACAAGACATTATCTACTATAATGTACCTACTATATATTTATATACCTAAGGAATATATACTCATATTCAGACATAGAGTTTCTACCTAATATTTTCTAATTGTGAGTGTATCCACAGATGCAGAAGCCATAGTTACAGGAGACCAAATGTACAGCCTGACTCACCTAGGGCATCCCTGTATCTTAGTACTTAAGGGAAATTGTCCTTAACTGTTAAATAACAATAATGGCCCTCTCAACATCGCCTAGAACCAGCACCTGCAGACTTAAGCCTAGGACACCAGAGTGCTGTTTAATCACTTTCAAACTATAGAAGACAGTGTAACAAAATTAGGATTACTTTTAATAAAACTTGAAAGAGACCATGAAGTGAGAGGTTTTTCCATGCTAACAACTTAATACAAACAGCAACATACTTATCTGTAATCCAAACAGTATGACTGAAGCAATGGTAGAAAGAACAATGGCTGCGGCCGCAGAGAAGCCTTTCATGATGTTGTCTGTGTACTTCACCACAACAGAAGTGTAGAGGCCTCCCACACTAGCAAGGACTTGGGGCACAGAAAATAATAACATCTTAACATTAAAATAATTAAAGAATTCTATAGTGTTGAGATCGTTTTCATTCCCAGAGATGATGCACTCATTTACCTAGGGTAAGGAAAAGCTCCCTTCAGAACCAGACATCTGAGACGTTGTACTAAAGCTGAGTACACAACACTGTTTCTCAGATGCTGAAAAGACTGGACACCACCACTAGATTACATACACTTACTACTAATACACTGATTAGATTTTTGTGAATGTAAAATTTCTTTTGGAAAGCATGTCAATAAAAACAAAGTTACATATTCCAAGCTGGTATTCAGGTATCAGAGGAATAATTCCAAAATGCTTAGGTCAGATATCTAATTTAAATAATTAAAATAAAAACCAAAACAATCCACTGAGACCTTTTACTTCTGGATACTTACAGATGACAAACCAGACATAATATGTGTAGCCATAGAAGAATCCTTTTTCTTTAATTTCAGCTCCATCTGACAAGTAGGCACCAGCTAATGTCACAGCGATCCCTGACAGATACATCTGAATGTTTCTCACCCAAAGGGAAGTGTCTGAACTCTTTAAAACTTTTTCAAAGTAAACTCCTGCAAGAAAAGAAACAGACATGGAAATATTAAATGAACTAATAGTTTTCTGTTTAGAACATGCCCCAGTGCATTATTTGGGGACTATTTTCTCTGTATAGCCCTGGCTGTCCTGGAACTCACTCTGTAGACCAGGCTGGCCTCGAACTCAGAAATCCGCCTGCCTCTGCCTCCCAAGTGCTGGGATTAAAGGCATGCACCACCACCGCCCAGTGGGGACTATTCTTAATATTAGTTAAATACACATTTATTATATAGTTTATGACATGATATATGGAACATTACCAATTTGCTTTTAGAAAGCATATAGATTAATAATTAAGAGGAAATTTCATAAGCTACATTTGACAAAAGGTTGTTAAACAATCAAGAACAGTTTTTTCCCTTTACCAAATCCCTCTATTCCTTAATGTTCATAAAAGGTTGGCTGTGACCAACCTTTATTTAGATTAAGAGTGAATTAACCTACTCATACCCCTTTAAAGTATGTAGGAATGAAGGTGTCTTACTGTGAACAAAGAAACTATATAATCACTCAGACAGTGTCTATTCAATGATATAACCAAAATAAAATTAAATACTACTTTCTGAGTAAAGCTGTTGTCTGTTGAAGCATGTCTATAGACAACATCACATCTCTGTGTATATGTATTTTTTCCTGGGGCTGGGGGGTAGGGCATAAATTGTTTTTTCTCAGAGAAAAAGGAGTAAAAACCTTTCTTTCCCCCCTTTAAAAAGTCACATACCACTATTTCAAGTTTTAAATCTGGATGAAGACATGTTAAACAGGGGCACTGGAGATTTTGTTTAAAAGATATTTTATCAGCTAGAGATGTGGGAACTGTTATTTACCAACTAAAAGTATAATTAAAAGCAAGAATTCTATATTAATCTTTATTTTGAGACATGATCTCACTATGTGCCCCTGGCTGGCCCAGAACTCACTATATAGACCAGGCTGGCTTTGAATCTGTCTATCTATACCTCTCAGGCCCTGCTGTCATACCTGACAAAAGTAAGATTGATATTAATGAAACTATATTGGAAAGAGCCGGACAATAGGAACAAATATAAAATACATACTATAATTCCAACTTAGACTTTATGTCTGGAAACAGTGTGTAACTAATCTGTGATCTGTTACTTAAGTACAGGAGAACTATTAAGCCACCTTCTGTTTCCTCAGTTGTAAACGGAGACTGAACTAAACAGAATATTGGATATAAGCAATTAACTGCTCAAAAAAGTATTTCTGAAAATCAAAAGAATATTTTCTCAGTAATTAAAATTTTTGTTTCTAATCTGTTGATTTTTAAGAATAAAAGTTTATCCCTGTACTATGGTTAATTAAGTGTATTTCTAAAGAGATTTCTTGATGGTTTTGTCTGCTCTTCTTTGATACTATGCTTGCTAAGGTACACTTCACCCACTTCCTCTCTCTATTCCATAGCTCCTAGTCTGCTGAAGCAAAGGAAGAACTTGAAGTTATAGGCAAAAGACACTTTGAGTAATGACCCACAGCAGCAGAGACAAGCTTGGAAACAGTGACACTTTGGGGAACTGGGAAGTACTTGTGGTGAACTTCCTGAAGGTCAGTGTCCTTCAAAGTCAGAGTCCATTAGCTTTTAGTTCTTGCCTAAGCCAAGATGGTCAGGAATGACAGAAGTGTATTTTTAAATAACTGCAGTTCTGAACTGAGTTAAATCAAGTCATCAAGTCACATGTTTACTGGGGGGGTGGGGGAGAACACAAAAAATAAGAAAGAGGTTAAAACCTTAATGGGAATAAAAGTGTTAGGATAAGCATCTGGGTGCTGTAGCGCAGACCTTTAATCTCAGCGCTCAGGAGACAGAGACAGGAGGTTCTCTGTGAGTTCAAGCCAGCCTGGTCTACAGAGTGAGTTCTAGGTCAGCCAGGGCTACACAGAGAAACCCTGTCTTGAAAAAGAAAAAAGAAAAAAAAAAACCTAAAAAACAAACAAAAAATAAAAATGGTTAGGATAAACCAAGGAAATGAGATCCAGTTTTTATAGTTCAATCTTTTTTTTAAAAAAAGGAACATGATAAAACAGTGCTTTTTATAACTTACCTGCAAATCCAGAGCACAATACAGCAATAGCTATAGCGCCAAAGCCTAATAATGGATTCTGTGCTACCTGCAATTGTAAGTTTTTAAATGTTACTTTTAGTAACTGCAAACTGAATTAATCCCATAAGCCAAAGAGATGACTATAAATATATACATGTTGCCCGGCCTGGTGATCCACACCTCTAGTCCCAGCACTCAGGCAGGGGTAGGTATATTAAGACCTTGTCTTAACAACAATAACAAAAAGCCCACATTATTCTACTAAAAGTATATTCCATATCAGATATAACTATTATATAAGAAGGACAAAAGAGCAAACAATTTGAAAAGACCAATTTTCAAATTAACCAAAGCATTTAAGTTGAAAGCATTTCTTGAACACAGAGTTTTACATAGTTGACCTACTTGTTAATTTTAATCTCTGCTTCTCCCCTGAACCAAAGCATCAGTCTGGACTGGAGAGGCCAAGAATCCAGTAGTTGCTCAGTCCATGACACTGGATGACTCAGCAGTTTTAATCTGGTGCTGAAATCCTGGCAGCAACAGGATAGGTGAGCTTGCCGGTAGGAGTGAAGGCAAGCAGGCAAAATCAAAGTTTCCTTTTTCCCTTTTATCTGGGTTGCAACCAGAAGGTAGCAATCCATATTTAGGATAGGTCATCTGAATTCAAATAATCTGATTCTAAAAATCCCATCTTAGCTAAATAAACAACTGGGCCAAACCATCAGACACCATAGAAACAGATCCTCCAGCTTAGTTAAGCCTACAGCTGACTACAGCATTAGCTAGCTCAAACTAGAACCCTCTAGTTAAGATACCCTCAGATACTTGACCCATAAAAACTTAAAACCAAATGTTTTAGTAAGCAAGAAATACATAAAAGTTAACTAAAAGAGAGGTCTATAGACGGTATAGCCCACAGACTCTCCACTCCAGAAAATTTAACAGCTGGCAATGCATAAGAACTGGGAGGGGAATCAAGGGCCTAACAATAACCATTCCAAAGTTTAAGCTCCTAGACCAGTTTGTTTTACTCTCCTTCATTAAAAAAAAAAAAAAAAAATGTAGTCAGAAAAAAAAAAAGAACAACAAAACAAAACTGGATTCCAAAGGCCTTTTACTTCCTGCAATACCATAAAAAAAAAAAAAAAAACTCTTAACACAGAATGAATGGTGAGCCAGCTTTACAAATACACAAGGTGTTAGAGGCAGAGACAGAGGGAAAGATCCAAAAGAAGGAGTCTTCTTTCACAATGAAGAGCAGAATACCTTGGCAAAGCTAACAGGAGACAAATCAGTTACTTAATTCAGATCATTGTTGAAACTGAGAACATTTCACTCTTCAGACTCTTAAGGGTTTTGATGATCCTCTGTGTTTCCTGATTCTTGACTATAGCTCAAGTTACAGCCTTTAATCTCAATATAACAACAAAAATAGAAAGAAACTGAAATTTGGAAAGCCAGGACTAAGAGTCTGAGCTCTAACTTTGTAAGTAAAATAGTTTTAATGTAATTCTTACCCATTGTTACAAGGTGGCAAGGAATAAATGGATGCAAAAACTCCTATCCACCTGGGAGGTATCCCACAAAAGACACCATTTTCATCCAGCAAGATGAGTTTAAATGCAAATACTCATTTAGTATAGACCAGCTATGCTAGAAGTTCAAACAAGTTGCTACATCGTGTCAATTGAATATAACCAAACATGGATCTTATGCTGAGTTTCTAGTATTAGAAACAAAGGAGCAATACCAAGCTATGTCCAGTATGAACCAGGCAGAATTTGGAAACAGAATCGAGTTTTAAGGCATACTATGGAACAACAACGGAATAATACATCTGGAAGCAAAATACTGGGCAGTGCTAAGCCAGGGCTTGGGAAGTCTCTCCCTAGAAACCAGACCACAGAAATGAATGAGTTTAACTGGGGAGAGAGGACACCTGAAGAATAGAGATGTGACCTTACCCTCAAACACTCACAAGTCCATCCTATGAAATTAGTACTTTTATTGTTATGACATGAAGAACAATGAGGATTATAGCACTCAAAAAAAAAAAAATTCGGTTAAGTACCTTACGAGTCAGCATTGAAACCTTTACATAAAGGGCTACCTTCATACTGTTTTCCTATCCGCGTCAGAACACTCCTCTGCTTTCCTCCCCATCACTGACAGTGGGCATACTGCCAGGGACTGTAGGCTGAAGGAATAGTGGATACTGGACGGAGAAAGCCTTACCCAACATTTCCAAAAGATGGCTTAAAACATCTAGAAATTCCCATGACATCATGAGAAGCCTGCAGTTTTAGTCACAGGTTTCCTATTAACTATCTTTGGACAAGTTACCTCAGCTGATTGGACTTAACTTCTGTGGTGGTTTAAATGAAAATCCTCCATAGACTCAGATGTTTGAATGCTTAGTCCTCTGGTGGTGGCAATACTTGGGTAGACTTGGGAAATGTGTCAGAGCTTCTCCAGCCACACTGCCTACAACTATTGCCCACACTCCACATCATGGACTCGAAGCCTCTGCACTGTGAGTCTGAATAAATGCTTCCATAAGTTGCCTTGGTCATGGTGTTTTATCACAGCAATAGAAAAGCTACTAATACAATTTTGCTATCCATAAAAAACAAAAACAAAAAAACAAGAGGTATATACTGAAGGGTATCTTTTGTCATTAATGTATTTTAGCACTTTCCTCTTTGAAACAGAAAGCCAATCATACTAGCTACTTTTCGATTACTGGGATAAACCATCATGACCCAGGCAACTAATAGAAGAGTGGGTTTCCTTTAGGCTTCAGCAGTTTGAAAAGGATAAGAGTTCATAACTATCACAGTGGGGAAGGCAGCAGAACAGCTGAGAGCTCATATCTTGAGCAGAAGCACTAAACACTGCAGAGAACTGAACTGGGGATGGTGCCTGGCTCTTAAAACCTCAAAGCCTGCTCCCAATAGCACAATGCCTCCAGCAAGGCCACATCTCCTAAGCCTTCAACAGCTGACCCAGTGCATGGTCTCTGGGAGGCATCTCATTTAAACCACCACATTACGATCCTCAGTAACTATGTAATGCTAAGGGGGAGAGCCCAACTATAAAGCAAAGCACATTTTAAATCAAAAGTAGTATTACACACTACGTCATCAGCGTGACTCGAGAGAAGTGTCCTATTTTACCTGTGGTATATGATTTTGTCTCTTACCACAACTTTTGTAGCTTGGGCTGGTTTCCACTGTACGAGTGTGACCCCACCACATAGCATGAAAACTGAAATCCACTGTAATTTGCTGAGTGTTCGATTTAACATTAAGACAGTACATAAAGCAGTGCAGGGAATCTTCAGTTGATAGGTCACCTACAAACAAAGCAGCAGATAGGAAATTCATCTAATGTTAGTCCTTTACAGAAGTAGGCCTCATATCAGTAACAGAATTAAGAAAATACTTGTGAATGTAGTAAAAGGTTAATTTAAAAAATCTTTCTCCATTTAAGAAAATTCAATGACCTCAAATCCCAGGTTTTTAGTTCTTGTATTTTTTCTTTTGAGACAAGGTCTCACTGTGTAGCTATCCATGTGTAGCTGTGAGTGTCATTGAACTCACAGAGATATAGAAGGCTGGGACTACAGGCATGCATTACCATGTCTCACAAAGCAGTTTTTGCATCTAACTCGGCTTACCTGGTACACTGCTGCATCCAGGTTACTGAGAGCTAGGAAAGCCATGTTGTTCTGCACAGCGTACACCAGCGAGGGCACACTTAACTTCACCAGCTCCTTGGGACTCCCCAAGACGTTCTCACTTAAAGAGGCTTTAAATCTACCTAGACTGCCAGTTTCTCTGCCAGAACAAAAGGGGAGATGAAGGAATGGTGAGGGAAAACCAAGCAGCCTTTCCTGACCCATGCTAGGTACTGAAGCCAGTCGTGTGCATGCTAAGCAAGGACCCACTGAGCTCCATCAGAAACCTTTTGTTTTTGAGGCAGGGTCTTACTCTAAGATCCTCCCATCTTCACCTCCCATGTGCTGAGGTCATAGGCATGCAGCATCATGTCTGTTGTACTTTGATAATGAGATTCCTTCTCACACAGTTAACTTTCTGATGTAATTTAGAGTGTACCCTTAAGAATTATGCCCAACTAGTTTTAGATTTCTTAATAGAAATACACCTAGAATTTATTCCCATTTTTAAAAAACAAACTTCTACTTAGAAAAAAAAATAACAATTAAGTAGGATTGTCACCAAAAGCTTCTGGTCAGAGTTCCAAGAATTTTTGAGTCCATTAAGTGAAGAATCTCAGGAGCCAGATCTGCTGACAAACTATTACCTACAAAGACTAACCCTCTGCCACTGGGACTCTGCTTTGTTTAGTGTACCTCAGGATCTTTGTGACAGATCAGGGAGCATACCATATCTTTAAATTGTCCTTCAAATTATACATTTAATGCAAATGAGAGAAGGCTATAGTGGTTGTACAACTCGGATTTGAAAGCAAATGATTCTTACTTATAGATTTACTCAGTGCTGATTACATGGGTAATAAATCTTTATATAAACATACTCTCAAAATATGTCAAATCTGTATAATTCTCTAATAAATCTAAATAACTGATTAACCTCAATAAAAAGTAAACTAGATCTGTAATGTACAAAAAAAAAAGCCTACTGGTTATACATGGTCTTAAAGCCCATCCACCCCACCCCACGCCATCCCTGCCCAAACAAGACTAGTTAATCTGTCTTATACTTCTACCAAAAATCACCCATTTGCTTCCTAAATATAAAAATAAAAATGTACTTTAAAATAAGCATCAATATTCCTCAAAACATGCTTTATCAAAATGGTCCTAAATGCAACTGAGAGTGCCCTAAAAGGGCCATACTCATGTTTACAGTGAGCCTGTGGTGTTTATTACTATTAGAACCAACACCTGCAAATATTTTTATATTTAAATGCTGCAGGACAGATTGCCTAAGTTCTGGGAATGGCAACAAAGTTTGGCCCATTATATCAAGTATATAGTACAACTTATATCTTATACCATCTTAACCAGAGTATAAAGAAAAATATTTCAATTATTTTCTCCTCTGTAAAATTAAAAAAACAAAAACAAAAACAAACTACTGAGGAATCAAATTTAAGCCTGATGGTTAGCTTTAACTGTCAGTTTGACACAATGTAGTATCACCTGGGAAGGGAGTCTCAATGGGAGATTTTCTGGGTTAAGCTGACCTGTGGGCTTATCTGTGGAGAATCTCAATTGTGTTAATTAAGTCGAGAAGACCTACCTACTGTAGGTATTACCATCCCTTCACAAGGGGATTCTCAGATGTGCTAAGAGTAAAGAAAATGAAACAAGCACCAGCAAGCCTGTATTCACTGTTCTCTGCTGAGTGTAGACACAATGTGACCAGCTGCCTCTAGCTACTGCCAGGGTGACTTCCCTGCTGAGACTGTAACCTGAATTGAAGCTTGAGAGGACAAATGTCTCAGACATTAATTTTGTGTACTCTATAAAGTTTGCAAACATCATTTTATCTTGGCAACTACAACTGTATTGATCCTGGCTATTGCCACTATATTCTATTTCTGATAAAGGTATATTAAATTGCCACAGCTTAAGTTTTGCTGTGGCCTCTCCAGCCAGCCTGGCTTCATTCCTCACAGCCATATCAGGTGAACTTGGCCTAGTCAGTAACCATGGGAGCTTACTCTGTGTCTTCTGTTATATAGTAGGAGAAAACTGGAAAGAAACCATGTCTGTGAATAATGATGGGCATATATCATGCATTGGAGAGAGATTTCTGTGTTCTGGTATGAAGAATTTATGTGTGAAAATAGAAATTTAAGTGGAACACAATAGTTAGTGTATTCCATACTCAGTGCCTAGCAGTTTCATGCACATAACTAAAATTAACTAATTAGGTCATATAAGCGTTGTCAAAGAATCTATCCACACACTCTTCCTCACATCTCTCATTTTCTTCTTGAAGTTCTAATTTCTGCTTGAAATAAGTATAATTTCATATTCCAAGCAAAGTGGAAATCTATGATTAAAATCAGTAAGAATGGAGGAATCCTAAATTAAGTAAAACAGAAATCATTACTTCAAATGTATAAGGAAATTCTATTTCCAAAGAAAAAAGAACTCCTAGCATACATTATTCATTACATCATTAAAGCAAAAGAACTACAAACAGATTACTGGACACCAGTGAGTTTGCAATTAGAAACTTCCTTAAGTATTATCACAGTTATTTCCTCGGGTGTGTGCATGTTTCTGCATGCTACAGTGCTCATGTGTGAGTCAGTTCGTCCCTCCACCACATGGGCCCAAGGATCAAATCTGGGTCATCAGACTTGGCAACAAGCACCTTTGCCACCTGAGGAAGCATCAGGACAGCCCAGAAAATTTTCTTCATTAATTAGTGTATTTATTTACTTTATATCCTAATCACAGCCTCCCCTCCCTCTTCTCCTCCCAGTCCCTCCCTCTCACCTCCCCTCTTCCCACCCCCCCCAACCCCATCCCTTTCTCCTCAGAGAATGGGAAGCCTCCCAGGGGGATACTAACCCTCCTTAGCCTATCAAGTTGCAGTAGAACTAGGCTCATCTTCCTGTGAGGCTAAACAAGGCAGCCCAGTTAGAGGAAAGGGATCTAAGGCAGGCAACAGAGTCAGAGACAGTCCCTGCTTTAGGAGTCCCACACGAAGACCCAGCTGCACAACTGTTCCATATGTGCAGAAGGCCTAGGTCCATTTCACATATGTTCTCGGGTTGGCAGTTCAGTCTCTGAACTCCCATGGACCCAGGTTAGTTGATTCTGCATGGTTTCTTGTGATGTCCTTAACCTTTCTGGCTCCTTCAATCCTTCCTACTCCCTCTTCCACAAGATTCTTCAAACTCCACCTAACGTTTCAGTCCAGAAATCTTTATCTATTACCTATTTCAAAACTAACCAAATTAGTAAACATCCTGAGGATATCAGAAGCTAAGCTCATCAACACTAAGTACTGGAGAGATGTGAAAGCTGGTGGTGCTGACGTCACCGTAGGTACCGTGAGAAACGGGCATACACAAGTGTGTATGTCTGCACCGGGATATACTTCCTAGCTCTGTCTGCTCAAAGAGCCTAGCTCAACAACTGATTCTCAACCTTCCTAATACTGGGACCCTTTGATACAGTTCCTTATGTTGTGGTGACCCCAAACCGTAAATTTTTTTGACTGCTAGCTTGTAACTGTAATTTTTCTACTGTTATGAATCATAATGTAAATATCTGATATACAGGATATCTGACATTCGATCCCTGTGAAAGGGTCTTTGATTCCCAAAGGGGTCTCAATCCACAGGTTGAGAACCACTGGCTTAGAAAGGCTAGTGCAGCAGCAGTATTGTAATAATATCTACATTTCTGTTTCTAAATATGGGGAGAGGGGAGGCTTACAAAAGAACAAGGGATCCTTTTTGAAAAAAAACAACTATATATTCATGTCAAGACAAGAACAGTATGAAGTAAACCACTTGTAGGCTATAATCTGTTTAGTTAGTCTGTCTGCTTAGTGCTACATTTTTCACATTCTAGTGCTGATTGTTGGTGATGATCCTGTTCAAAATGGCCCCCAAATACAGTGCTAAAGTCAAAAGAACCTATTGTTCTAAGTCTGAAGGCTATATGCAATATGAAGAAAATGCAACTAGTAAATAAGCTTCATTCACGCAAGGGTCCTCGTAAGCCATGAGTTCAATGTCAATTAGTCAGTAAGATTTAATAAATGTGTTAGCTTCTCCTTACTGTAACAAAATCAGCTTTAGAAAGTGAGGGTTTATTTTGGATCAAAGTTTGGAGGTTTCATTTAGCCCCACTGCTCTGGGCTAGGCAGCTCATTACATTAGGAACACAGTACCCCACAACTGTTCACCTTGTGGCCAAGAAGCAAGAAAGAGAAGAAGACCAGAGTCCCACGGTTACTAGAACAAGGCTGGGGATGAGGCCTTTAATAGACTAAAGCATTAGCCTTTAGTGAACACTGAGGATCTAAACTATAGCATTAAATAGTTTTAAAACTGAAACACATAAAATGAGGTTATGTACTGATCCATTCTGCAGTACCTCATCAGGAGCAGACAAAAAGGATTACGCTATTCCTTCATTCTTTTTCCCCTTTAAATAGCAGTTCCAAACATTTCAATAATGATCTCCAAAGATAAAATACTACTTTGAACACCAAGAAAAATAATTTCTTTTTTACATCTGAAAAATTATTTTAATATTGTGGCAACAAATTTTTAAACATAAATAAATTCAAAATGTGAATCAGCTTTGGTTTCGTTTGAGAAATGATCTCAGAAAGCTTCCAAGGAACAAATGTTTTCTGATTTTTACCCACCACAGTGTATGTGTGTGAATGCCCCCTGTGTGTGTGCCCACAGATGCCAGAAGAAGGCATAAAGTACAGATCAGCTGCTGGAATAACAGAAGGCTGGGTCAGTTCCCAACATGGGTGCTGGGAACTGAACTTGGGTCCTCGGAAAAGAACATTTAACAAGTGGTACATCTCTCCAGGCCCATTCTCCTATATCCCATGGTTTGGTTTGGGAGTTTGTGCTTTTTGTTGTTGTTTTGGTTTTGGATTTTGTGCTTTTCTTTTTTGTTATTACGTTTGTTTGTTTGTTTGTTTGTTTGTTTGTTTGTTTGTTTGTTTTGAGGAAGAGTCTTATTATGTAGCCCTACCTATCCTAGAACTCTAGATATAGACCAAGCTAGCCTGGAACTCTAGATAAAGACCAAGCTAGCCTGGAACCCACAGAGACCTACTCACTTCTGTCTTCCAAGTGCTGGGAATAAAAGACTGTGCGCCACCATGCCTAGCCCAAACCATGTTTTGTAAGTACTGAAGTAACATCCTGGTTACCTTTGTCCAATTTTTTAAAAACGTATTTTTACATTTATTTACTTATTTATTTATCTATCTATCTATCTATTTAGTGTGTGTGTGTGAAGGCACATCGAGAGGAGCATCAGTTCTCTTCCTCTCCTATGGGTCCCAGAGATGTTGTCAGGCTTAGCAGCAAGCATCTTTACACAGTGGACCATCTAACCAACCACTTTTTTAAAAAAATTACTGCCGGGCAGTGGTGGCACACGCCTTTAATCCCAGCACTTGGGAAGCAGAGGCAGGCGGATTTCTGAGTTCGAGAGTTCGAGGCTAGCCTGGTCTACAGAGTGAGTTCCAGGGCAACCAGGGCTACACAGAGAAACCCTGTCTCGAAAAAAACAAACAAACAAACAAAAAAAAAACAAAAAAAAAAAAATTACTGGTTTTCATACAAAGAAATGGCAGCACTGAGAATATCTGGAAATTTTTAATATTTTTTCAGAATTTGTACTACTAAACCTAAATTTTTTTTTATTTTAAAATGATTTTGATTTATATATAGGGTGTATGTAGGTAAGTTGCAGAAAACAAGACAGACTTGCTAAGTTATAACAAATGCTTGTTAATCCTTAAATACTGGTTTCTAAAATGTATGACACTTACAAAGCTATAATTTGAGTTCTGATACATGGCAGCAGATGCCTGAGCAGAAGCCCGAGGCAAGAGAACTGTGAGCTACAGAAAGTTCAAAGCCAGCCTGGATAAGACAAAATGATAATAAATATAAAGTCATCTGTGTTAGAATTCCTGAGTTAAAATGTCTCTGTCCCTTTAAGGTGGTAAACCCTATATTTTTCCAAGAGGAAGTTCAGTTGTAAGATTATATAGACTGCTATATGGAGATTGTTCTGGAATTTTAAACACTGACTTTTGTCAATGAAATGCTGCCTTGTAAAGGTGTAGTAAGAACTCCCAGCTGGTATCATCCACATGAAGAATAACATAATAAAAAACAAATTTCCGGAAAAATAAACTTTATTCCATGAATGGCTTAAGATTTTACTACATTTGTACATGAGTGCCTCTACCCGTAAGATAAATTTGAAATTCAAATATTTCAAACCCTTCTAACAATACACCTCAAGTTCTTTTTTTCTGTTCTTTTCTTCCTCCCTAGACCACTGCTAGTGTATCCTTCTTCACATGAACTTTGGAAATCATTTGTCTTATGGTTTTATTTATTCTGTCTCTCCCACTAAATCTGTTTCAAAAATCCAGGGTTCACATCAATTTCATCCCTGTACATCCACCACCTGGAAACTGCTGAACAAAGATTCATCAGATGAGTTCAGGAATATTTAAATGTAATTTGCCTGCTTCTGCCTAAAAGCCATTACTTACTGTTTCCTACTCTCACTGGTATGCATGACACTTACATGAACTCTCACTGGTATGCATGACACTTATATGAACTCTCACCTGTATACATGGCAGTTACATGAACTCTCACCTGTCCCAGTGGTTTAAATAGTTAGATCCTCACCTAAACTGGCTCTGTCCTGTTTGGAATCCTTGTTGTTATCCTCCCGTTTACTGCACCTTCAGCTAACCTGATTCTCCTATGGTGTCGCTAACTCAAAGCACACTGCTGTCACATGTCAGGAGAATAATCTTGAGACACTTCATATGCTGCACTGATAAAACATACTATGTCAAAGTGTTTAAAAAATAAATGAAATTACTACAAAGCACCTGGCACAGTACCTGGCACTTAACACGGAAACACCCATAAAATATTCATGACTATCATTCTATCCCTTTAAATCTTTCTCCTGTAAGGGTCAAATAGCACGTATTTTAGGTTTCATGAACAATATAGTTAGTTCTTTTTACAGAAAAAAAAAAAACCCACAGAGAACAAACTGCATTTGGGCTATAAATCATTTGCCAACCTCTATATTAAAAGAGAATTCTTCAGTTTCAACATTATCAACACTGGGGCTAGACACTCCTGTGTTTTCAAGGGCTGTTGTAGGCACTATATGATAGCTAGAATTCTTGGCCTCTGGCATCCACCAGATGCCAGTCCATGCCTATTGTGACAACCAAAACTGTACCTTCTGAGGGGCAAAAACCATCCCTAGTAGTAAAGTACTGCTCCAGAACAATCTAATACATAAAGATGTGACTTGAATTTTCAATACTTTAGCTGGAAGAAAAAAGAATTTAACTTTCTAGACGTAGTTTTACTTACTTAGCTAACAGTCCAACACTTATCAGTAACTTTATAACTTCTGTGATACAAACGGCGGTGGTTGAGAAGTAGAGGTCTTCAGCTGTTGTCCTTGTGTATCTTAAAGCTACGGTATAAGCTGCAGCCACCAGAGTCATCACTGTCAAGCAGTAGAGCTTGAAGAATAAGCTGACATTTTCTGGAAAATATGTGCAACAAAATATTATTTACTGCTATATATAACTATGATTACAAACCTGTGAAAAGAAAGTATCAAAGCAACTGTAATACATTCTAAATCTCAAGACTTAGAAAAGGGACTTGAGACCTGTCTGGCCACATCTGTCATTCCAATGACCAACTAGGTTGATCTGGTATCTGTTTGGCTAGGCTGTTCCTGCCTTCCTTCCTCACCTCACCTACATTCCTAACACACTAGCTCTACCCTCAATCAGAAAGGACACACTTTCCAGGTAGAAGAGGGCCACTCCTTATACCTATGTATAAGGCACAGATAGCTGTGCTCCTCAACTAGCCTCTAAATATGCTCTTGAAGATAACAGAATGAAAACAAAAGGATACCTGAGTGACAAAAATGCAACTGAAGATAACTGCAGAGGTAGATGAATGCAATCCCAGCATTCATGGGCCTCCAACTCTCTGACAACAGAAAAGTACTGCTCTACAACAATCTAATCCATAAAGATGCAACTTTATAATTAGACTTGGGCCATATCCTACGACCCTGTCTCAACCAAACACACACACACACACACACACACACGTACATATGTAACATTTAACATAGAATTAAATTAAAGAATAAATCACATCAAACCTCTTGCTTTACTGAATTGTTTGAAAGTGAACTGGTTAACACAGAGTACTTAGAAAAACCTCTATAAAATTTGAAATGCAGGATACAGAAGTCACCTCTCAGGGGCCAAAGTCAGTCCAACACCTTTGGTAAATTTACAATTACTGGGGAGTCTTGTTTCCCTCTTCTTGCTTCCTGCTCTGAGACTGCCAACACTCAAGGCTCGAACTATTTCTGCTTTCTTTCCATGACAAAATTTAGAGTATCATGTAAGATTTATATGAGAAAACCAATTCCCACAATTGTTTTCTTACTAATTATAACTGAATCTAATCTTTGTCACTGAGATCTGAGAATGGAGTTACAATTGATCTACTTGGTGTTCAAAGTTAGTGTTTTGTCATCAAATTAGTAGCAAGTGTCCCCACTGTGAACACTGTTCTTCGACCATGGGTTATACATAAATAAGCAGAGTTACTAAGTTGGGTCCTACTGTGCCAATCACAGCTTAAGAATCCTATGGATGCCAAGTGACTCCAGGATGCTAGCTTTTAACTGATGTCTTATGTGCTAGACATGCTTTTTTTCACTCTTTTGGAAGCCTAATCATAGGTAATTATACCTCATCATACATAAATAAAATAGGTGTTTCAAACAGATACTTCAAAATATGATTATACAAGAACCTTAGGAAGCAGTATCTTCATATAAATATGACCTCCTTGGTGAATTAAAGCATAATTTGTAAGCTGTAGGTAAATTCTTAAAATTAAAGCAAAGAAGTAGTACAGAAGAAGTATACGTCATATAACTATTTATCTTTCCTTCCTAAAAGGTCCAGTAAGCCAGATCAATAAAGGGCAGTGAGGGAAGTGCTATAATACTTCCATTGTTCTTTCTTATAAAAGAGTTTACGACTCCAAAAACATGGAGCAATAACATTTAGTCAGTCAGTACAAGAGAAAGCAAACTACGCCATCCATAATTTTATGATTGTTCAGAATGGCTTTACACTTTCAAATGAATGCTTGGAAAAATGTTTAAGTTCCATCTCAAGAAATAGAAACATTTCTTATACATGGAAACAATAATACATGGAAACACTATACATGGAAATAATAATAAGTTAAAATTTTGGTGTCCGTAAATAAAGTGCTATTAGGAGATAGCTATGCTCATCTGCCTAAATTATCCCACCTACAGTTGTAGGGTTCAGCAGCTACGGTGGAAACTAACAGCTCTCTACAGAAAGACTGCCCATCCATGACCTGAAATTCTCAATATTCTCATAACTAAGAAGTGAAAATTCAAATCACTTTTTTTTTTTTTGCTATGTTATTGGTTTCTGGTTCACAAAAGCAAGATACTTTAAATACTGAAGATGTTTAACTCCATAAAACATATTTTTTTTTTCTTTCCTTAAAACAGGATCTATGTAGCTCTGGCTGGCCTGGAACTTGCTATGTAGAACAAGCTGGCCTCAAACTCATACAGTTCGATATGTATAAGCCATTATCGTTTTTTTAAAACACCCATAATAATGAAAAGTCTACAAATGTAATTCTTGAAAATAATTACTAATCAAAGTGGAAAAGTGTAAGTTTAGATACTATAAAACATACAGAACTTTGGTATGTAATACCACTTTGGAAGCATAGTTCAACGTTTAAAACCAATCCTTGTGCCGGGCGGTGGTGGCGCACGCCTTTAATCCCAGCACTCGGGAGGCAGAGGCAGGCGGATTTCTGAGTTCGAGGCCAGCCTGGTCTACAGAGTGAGTTCCAGGACAGCCCGGGCTATACAGAGAAACCCTGTCTCGAAAAACCAAAAAAAAAAAAAAAAACAATCCTTGTAACCAGGACTTTCACTCACATTTCAGTTTACTATTAGAGCAAAACATTTCTTCTACAATTCCTCATTTTCTGGTATGAAATTTATTAGGAATTTCAACGTCTTCAGGGTAATATAAAAATTCATGATATGAAACTATTTTAAACTTTCCTAACAATTCAAATCATACCAAGCCATTAACGAGAAACCTGGCCCACTAATCATCCAGCATGCCCCTGGCGGAGAACCTGTTACCTACCACGGCATTTATTTCTGGGTGGGAAATATCCCCTAAAAGAGTCAGTCTGGAGTTACACTTTTGTTTTCCAGTTACATTTTATAGGGATTATTATTGTCGTACCTGAAAGCTTGGACATTTCAGGAAGTAGCAAGTAAATAATCTTTAAGACGTCTCTAAAGAGGTATAGAAATTGTATTCTATTAGGATAAAAAGTGCAACACACCCAAATGTAACAAAGTATGTACTAGCAAGATGTCTAAATCTGTAAACTGTAACAACCCTTTAGGTACTGATTTACCTGCTGCATCTTTTAAGTGTTCATTTGTCAATCGCCCTACTTTTCCTATTACCCCCTTCCTGGATGCTATAGGACTTATCCGAAATGGGATAATCCACCACCACACAAAACTTATATGGCGCCTAATGTTAAATGCCAACTCCCCCCACCCAAAGATAAATAATTTCACATCCACGCAAAAAAAGATATTCTTTAAATGTTTGTCCAACATTTATTTAGACTTAAAGCCAGTGTTCATTGGGGAAATGGTGAAAAAAAATATAGCGATGTCGTCGCTGGACATGAGGACACAGACCACTAATCCCAGTGCTTGGAAAACTGAGGCAGGAAGATCTTCCCGAGTTTTAAACCAACGTAGGCTATAGAATGAGACCATGTAGTGTTGATCCCTGGTTTAAAAATAAATAAATAAAAAATTGCCACAGCCTTTTGGCCTGTCCTAGCCACAGTGCTACAGAATAAAACCTCAGCCTTGGGTCCGGCTTACGTAAAACTTGAAAGGGGTAGCCACCACAGCACGGGCGAGTGGGCTCGCCATCGGAAGGAGCAGCGCGCGCCCCCTCAAACCCAGTGCTCCAAACCACAGCCTCGCTAAAGGTAGAGACCTGGCCGGTGCCGGGCGGCTCACTGCACCGATGTGCTGATGCAGCCCGCAGCCGCTCCCCGCAGGGAGGGCGCAGCCCCCATAGCCAGCCCGCAAACCCGGCCCGCTGTTCCCTAGCGACCGCCCGCAGCCCGGCCTCACCTCTCGCCGGAGCCATGGTGCCGAGGGAGTCTGCGGAACTGACGCACCTGCGGCCATAGAGACGCGCCGGCCTAGAGAGCCCGCTGCACCAGAAGCGCGAGGAAGAAGCGGGGGCTACGGCGGAAGCCGCGCGGCGTGCGGTGTCACAAAGTCTGGGAAACTCTGTCCTACGGGGGCTCAGAAAACCGCAGCTTCCGGTCGGCTGAGGGGGCGGAGTCAAGGTGGCCGAGCCTGTCTTTCTGGGGATTGCTGACCATTCCAAGAGAAAAAGGCCACAGGAAGACTTTTGAAATGTTCTTGGTTATTCGTTTGGGTGAAAACCGTTAAAGAGGCACAGAGAACTCGAACTTTTGTAATTTTCAATTTTATCATGGCCTTCCATGGTTATCTCTTGGATAAGTTTAGTATATATTATATACTGCTTGAAGTTTTGTGTCTGTCTTCATCATCCTTACTGTCACTGTCTAGCCTGGCTTGGTAACTACACGATCTTCGGGTAACAAAAAGACCTCAGAAATATTAGATTGTATTAACAGGCACTTCAACCACTATAATGGTTACTGTGACTAGACGATGTTATTAGAAAATAATCCTGGATTGAAATGGCTCGTGTCCAAAATATCTATATTGATGTGGGGTTAGTGGCACACGCACGTAATTCTAATATTTGAGAGACTCAGAGAAAATCTGCAATCAGGGGCAGTTTGGGCCACTTAGTGAGACACTGTCAACCACGCAGCAAAAGATAGGTATTGATTTTAAAAACTACAGAAATAGCATCAGATCTGACAGTAACAGGGATACAGGATTCTGAAATAGCCTAATAGATTCCACCTTTATAGTAGCATTATCTTTTTGGAAAATCCTCTTTGGAGAGTTTTGGGGTGCATGTTATAAACTATTCTATAGGTATTGGATTTACATACAAATACACCTTTTAACATGACTGGAAAACTGTAATTCCTTATATATTAATATGGTAGAAGATGCCCCCAGATAGACTTTTTTTTAAAGGAGTTATGACTCACAAATACTAGGCAAACAGGCTGGAACCAAGCTACATTCTCAGCCCCAGAGCTGACTCTGTAGAGTTTGACATTCATTTATCTCATTTGGGAATAATATTGGGTCTTTATTTGTACGTGTGCACTAATGCTAATCACTTTTTCCTGTTTGGTATAGTTCATACATGTTGAAATATTCAGTTTCTTATTCTATATGTATCTGAGCACACAAATAGGAAAGTCAAGACTTGAACTTTGCAGATTAAAATACTCTATCATATACTACTTATTTTACAACTACTGCTTTGCATAGATTTTATCTTCCCACTTTTGAGTGTCATTGTGCTCTTAGTATTTTTAAGAGGAAAATGGCTTTATTAAGGTCACACTGCTATATGTTGTAGATCACAGACTCAAAGGCAAACTGATTGTTAAATTCTAAACAAGCTTGTATTGGTTTACCACAAACTTTTGATGTATTTGCACTAAGTATTAACATTCCTTTAAAAATCTGTTTAAGAAGCCTGAAGGTGGGCTGTATGTGTTCTTTTCTCCACTTAGCTTGGCAATTCTTGGTTTTCAGTGTTCACTTCTGCACATTCTGATTGTCTGAATAGGCACAACAGATTTGCTGATTTCAAAGGTATAATTGAGATTCTTCTCACTTTGAGTTTTTCCTCTATCTACTGACATCTTAGGAAAAGTCTATCTTATGGCCAGAAAGGTATAGAAAGAAGGAACATCAAACCAGAGGCAAAAGAGACTAACTACTGCTGCCGTCTCACCTGAAGTAATTATCAAAACAGAAGCACCCATAACAATGGTCTTCAAGATATTAGGCTAAAAGATACAAGTGAGGTTAGGCTGCTCATCCCCTGGAGAAGTTTCTGGGCTGTTATCACGGGAACCAGCCCAATCTAAGCCTAAACTCTCTGCAGGCTAAGGATATAGAGCCGTCAGCCCAAGTAGGGATGCCAATGGAGCTGGAGCTTGAGAGCAAAAACAGCCCTGAGCATAGGCTAACTACACATGAGAACTGGAATGAGCGTGTGCTTACCTGTGTGTGGATGACCCTAAAGAGCAGCTCCGGTTCTTCACCAGCACAGATGATGACATCCCCATGTTCACATATGCAGAGTCACTGCTTCTTTTAACCTCCCCCAGCCTATATCCTCTAGCATCTCTCCAGACAAGTAAGTGCCATCAGGGCAAAAAATAACTTACGTTAGCTAGTTCTTCTGTTGATGATATTCAAGCTGTCCAGTTATCGTCATTGTAAGCCTTCACCCTTTCCTATATCACCTTCGTGAAGAATTGTTTCCAACAAAATTTTCAAACAAATCTTGAGTATATGTGAGTTTTTGTTCCCTTTCCTAATCATCAATAAAGGAACTACGACATATTGTGAACAATACTATGAACACACACATGTGTGCATGCTCATATTGGCCACAACATAGTGAATAAAATACTATTGAGCAGGCCATTTTTGTTGCATTTCTGGTTCACAAATTATACTACTGAATCATATGTTGTTTATTGCCCAAAATATATTCTACTTAATTTACATAAACCTAATATCCCTAATGCCCTAACTCAATTAATTAGCCCAAGACCATTAGGGGAAAGCCTGTCAAACCATAGTCTAACAAGTCTGGTTTATTGACCCATGTTAATGAGAAAAAATGAACACCAGAGGAATCACAGGATGTCTCTAAAAGCAAAAGAAAGGGCATATTTACAGAATTTTAAGGAAGGATAAACTTAGGTGACATTCAACAGTATTTTTAATAGAGTGTGAACAGGGTTGTGGGTAAAGTACGTTGTTGTATAGCAGTTTCCTTTAAATCAAAACACTGGGGTGAAAGTCTTTTCATGAGATTCAGGAGATAAACAAAAGGTCACATATCTGAGAGAAGAAAAAAAGGAAATATTCTCTAGGATCCCATCCCAGGCACATAAAAAAGAGTTAACAACAGGATGGGGTAGGAGACTCTGACCAGCCCAGTGGCAGGGAGAAGAAACACCTGCAAGCTGGGCAAAGATCTCCAGGGTGTAGCTCTCAGATGCATCCCATGTTGGGGTGTGCTTTTCAGTGATGTGATACAGCTGTTTTTAAGTTGTCTTTGTTCCTTGTAAGTAATGGATTACTTACATTACATTACATTACATTACATTGTGCCTCACTCATATTCTTATTAGCAACCCCTCCCCGCCACCCAAAATTCATTGGTTTATCAACTAGGACACTGGTACAACTGTTTGTGCAGTTTTCTGTGGATTCTCTTCCTGGGATTAGTAGACAAGCTGTGTGTGTCTCCAGAACATATCTGTCACACAAGTTGTGCCTAATTACTACAGATGTGGAATGCTGTGTTCAGGGGCCCCTTAAATGAAGCCTTCGTGCCTCTGTTGGAAAGTGATGATGTTCCTCTGTGCCAACGTGCCTTAGATCCTCCATGTAAAGAACAGAGTATCCCATGCTTACTGTGTCACTTAAGCATCGAGTTCTCAACTGTAACTGTAAGAAACAATTCTTCAATGTGTCAGACTATACTCAAACATGGTTGTTACTATACTTTACAGTTTTATCCTATCCTTGACAACCATTTATTTAACTTTTTAGCTATATTTTTGTGTATTTTATACCAACCAAATTAGTGTTAAATAGACACTTACAGTCTAAGTCTGAGTTATTTTTATTTTCCCTCTCTGCATTATTTGAAAACTTAGTGGAAAATATTCATTTAGTATATTTTACATATGCCTACCTTTACTTACACTCCTGTAAGAAGCAGCAGTCTTTAAAGTGTGAAGCACAACGTTACACTTATTAATGGCTATTTAAGGCGTCAAGCTTTCTTACTCTCACCATTTAAGGTGCTAATGGCATTCCTGATTGTACCCAGTGAACTGCTGCATTTTCCTTGGTCCTGCTAATTTCTATTTCTGTCCAAGCATAAGTCATTGTGAAGTTTACAAAGGGAACCTCAGTTTATCCATAATATTAGTGGATATTACATGCACTATGGAAACATCACGATATTATTTTTAAAATTATGTCATTTATATTCATTGGCAATACAAGTATAAACTTAATGGATAATGAATGTGTAAAAATTAAATAGCTAAAAGTTTAAGGAGTTATTAAGTTCAAATATGGTAACTGTATGATAACTTGTTAAATATTATGTTTAGAATACAGTATATAGTTGGCCATAAAGAATATATCTATACAAAGGTTGGCAATATGGCTCAGCAGTAAAAGGAATTTGCTACGCAAAGCTAGCAGCCTGAATTTGGTCCCCAGGACCCACGTAAAAGGTAGAAGGCATAACCAACACCACAAAACTTGTCCTCTGACCTTCACTGCTGGGAAAAAAAAAAAAAACACCCAGGTCACGGGCAAAAGCAGTACTAGCTCTTAAATGCTGAGCTATCTCTCAACCCCCAGCATTGGGTGAGTTTTTGATACTAAAAGTTTGGTTTTTCAAGTTGTATTTTGTATTTTTATTAATTAGTTGATTCTAACCCCAGTTCTAAAATAACTCCATTTTTGAGATAATGGTGGCTTGTATTTATGAATTTGGATGAAGGTTATTTGAAAATAACAAAAAAAATCACAATCCTAAATTCCTAAAGTTTAGTAAGTTCTATGACTCAAGCCCATCCTACCCTAGGACATGTCTTAACAGCCAGCCTGTCATTAATATTATTTTTAAACTTCAGGCATGAAAATCATGACCTTTGTATAATATCCGTGGAAAAGAGATTTCAAAACAGGTTACACCAACACATTTTTGTTGTTGTTGTTTTTCCTTTGGAAGACTAACTGTGAGCAAATCCTAGGCTCCCTGCCATTGCTCTGGTTATCACCTCATCCCGAGGGTCTTCATCCTCATCTGAGAAGCATAAGCAACCATTTGTGTTTCCCCAAGCTCCCTTTAGATACACGAAGTGTTCTCAAACAACTGGGTGTTGGGGAAATGTCTAGCTTTGTCCAAAAGAATGTAGATGTGTTGGCTTTTGATCTTCAGAGGCAACATGGCAGGAACTTCACCTCTGTGGGGCATATAGATGTGGTGCAAGGGAACAGTGAAATGGGTCCAAACAAGCAGGCATGACTGGTGAATGTCACCACTGCCCTCCAGCTAGGAGCACGACTGAAAGCACAGTCTGAGAGACCAGCACCAACGACTAAGGCCTTTGGGGTTTTTGTTTGTTTGTTTGTTTGTTTGTTTGTGATAGAGTTCCTTATTTCTAGGTTGGCCAAATGTTTGCTATATTTCCAATGACAACCTTGAATGTGTGAACTTACTGCCTCCACTGTCCAAATGCGAAGATTATATCCCAGTGCCACCATGCATGATTTATGCAGTGTTGGAGATTGAACACAAGGCCTCGAGTATGCTAGACAAGTATTCTACCAACTGACTTATATCCCTACCCCATCACACACACACACACACACACACACACACACACACACACACACACGTTCTATAACTGACCCTTGCCCTCATTCTTCTGCTGATTCCTTTCACATGAGGACTTCCTTATCAATTAGCTAGTATTAGAAGTATATGAGTAATAAACCTATACCTCTAAAGAGTAGAAATTCACAGGAGCCCAAAACCCAACTGCTTATGAGCCAAATAAGGCTGTGGAGTGGGAAGTGGAAGGGCACTCTATGCCACAGCAGGCTCTGACGTAGATAACAGAGAGCTGAAAAGGATGAAGCTGGAATGCCAGGCAATGTTAGCAGGCATTCTGGTCTTTTCTTCTCAAGGAGCCTAAAATTAAGATAATATCAATTCTCCAGCTTTTAAAAGGCATCATATCAATGTTAGCTTCAGTTCTTCCTGATAGTAAGGCTCATGATATAGAAATGTGTCATCACTGAATAGCAACAAAGAAGCAGAGAGTGTTGTGTTTCAGAATAAGTGTCAGTGTTTAACACTGTGTAGGATTTTAGAAGAAGCCTCTATTCCAGTGATGATCATACTGCTATCTAGCTGGCCTTACAATTTCAATCTCAATGCTGTAAACTCTGTCTAAAATATAAAACAAATAAACAGAGAGTTTTACTTGTCAATTTTAATAGAACAAAAAACTACAGAAACTTCTTTTAGGTTTGTATAACAGTCAGGTAGGATACGGGGCCCTAGTATACATTCACACAACCAATGACTGTGCCAACCCTGCAAATTAACTTTGTACACGTTCAGTATTTTAAACTCTTTTTCATGCATCCTATTAAAGAGCAGCTTCTTGCAAAAGTCCATCTCTAGGTTTCGTCCACTGCTCTGGTTAAGTTTACCTTGACCCCGTAGGTTGTTTTGCTTTGTCCTCCACGAAGACCAGCTATGAAAATCTGAGGCCTGGGTACTCGGGAGCTGCCTTCTCTCTTGGACTGGGTGCTAGCCTCCTTCAAAGGATACACCTGTGAGGTGTTATCTCTTCTCATGTGACTAAGGTCAGTTTGGACAGAATGAGTAATTTTCTGGCGCAAATTAGCCTAGATAGAAAGAGGAAATAGGGAACAATGTTTCTCTAAAAAATAATATAAAAAAACAGGCACTTAGCTAATATTTGCCCATTATTTTCCTATTTCACAAATAAATAATAAAATTTTCTATGATGAGGAGGCTGAGGACAGGGAGGATGATGATGCTGAGGATGGGGAGGCTGAGCATGGGGAGGCTGAGGATGGGGAGGCTGAGCATGGGGAGGCTGAGCATGGGGAGGCTGAGGACGGGGAGAATGTGTATGGTATGATTGCAGGCATGTGCATGCTGTGGTGTGCATATGGAAGAGAGAGGAAAACTGATGTTAATTCTCTCCTTCTATGGTAGGTTCTGGGGATTGAAGCTTGCATGGCAACTTTCTCAATTGTCCTGATGGACTAAATATCTCATTTTTCTATAAAACATTAGAACACTAAAATAAATCAAGAACAGAGTAAGAACTTAAGAAGTCTTTATGCCAGGCAGTGGTGGCACATGCCTTTAATCCCAGCATTTGGGAGGCAGAGGCAGGCGGATTTCTGAGTTCAAGGCCAGCCTGGTCTACAGAGTGAGTTCCAGGACAGCCAGGGCTATACAGAGAAACCCTGTCTCGAAAAAACCAAACCAAAACAAAACAAAACAAAAGAATCCTTTAAGAAGTGGGAAAACCGGGCTGGAGAGATGGCTCAGTGGTTAAGAGCACTGACTGCACTTCCAGAGGTCCTGAGTTCAAATCCCAGCAACCACATGGTGGCTCACAACCATCTGTAATGAGATCTGATGCCCTCTTCTGATGTGTCTGAAGACAGGGACAGTGTATTCATATATAATAAATAAATAAATCTTTAAAAAAAAAAAGAAGTGGGAAAACCTGTTACATGCTGAGACTGAGCTGAAGAGAAATGCACATGATTGGGTTGCAATGGTCAAATGTGAGAAATTTAAGATTTATAGTGAGTTTGGATGTGTATGTGTGTTTTGTACATGTATGTTATATGTGTGTGTTGTATGTGTATGATGTGTGTGGTGTGAGGTGTGTGTGTATGTGTGTATTTGTGTGTGTTGTGTGATATGTATGTGAGTATATTTTGTGTGTGTGGTGTGTATGTCTGAGTGCTGTGTGTATGTGTGTGTTGTGTATTAAAGGCTATAAACATAGCTTAGTGGCAGAGTACTTGCCTGGCAGCCCTGGGTTAAACCACTGTACCAGAAAACAAAACAAAAACAACAGCAACAGCACAGTCTGGAATCTCCCTCTACTTTTTTTTAACACACTTGGTTAAATCACAGAAATTGTAGTACCCCTGCCCCCTTTAGGATAGGCTTTTACTATCCAGCACAGGCACATGCAACACATACTTTCACATTACCACACATCACATACACACATACAACCCACACATACAACACACACATATACACACATCACACACACCACACACACAAATATACACACCACACACATACAACACATACACATAAACACAACACATAAACATACACACACAACACATGTACACACACAATACATACACAATAACACACAACACATACACATAGGCACATGCACACACACAATAGCTTTAATGTAAGTTCTTGTTATACAGGCTGCCCATAAACTCGCCCTATAACCTAGGCAGGTCTCAGACTTCCATGTAGCTGAAAGAACATGCTTGTACCACCAGAGCTGGAGAAAAGGTATCCTTTTACATTTAAGATTTATTCTGGTTTTGACTTATGTGTATGACCTGTGTCCTTGTGTTTGAGGGCTTGCAGAGGCAGCTGAGAGTGTCAGACTCCCTGGAGCTGGTAACTTGTGCTGCCCAAGTGTGTGCCTGGAACTGAACCTAGGACATCTGCAGAAGCGGCAGTGCTCGTAGCCATCCCTCCAGCCAGGAAAATGCTTTAAAAACCATGAAGGAAAGAGCAAGTGTCGTTGTTTAGTACCTGGAGGGTGTTAGTCAAGAGTGGGTTCATTCTTGCAGATGTCTATTCAGGTTTAAAATGAGAAGACAACCTTACTATATAGGATGCTGGCAACTTATAAATCATGCAAATCACTTCTATGTCAGCAGGGAACTATGTAGATCTTACTTCTTTTATATAAACAATTTAACTATGGGTAACAACGTCCACCCCCCCCTCCCCAGCTTATGAACAATTTAGGAAACACTGTTACAAACCAGTTTTATGGCTTTTCTTCTTAGTTCCCATTCATTCCACTCATATGATCGCAAGGTCGTGGGTGGCAAGATGTGTGTGTCTGTCTGCGTGCTGTTGTCACACTTTGTAATTGGCTTTATATAATCCTTGTCAACATCTCTCATCTAAAGAAACACAAGTTTGTAATTAGCAGTTATAAAAAGCAAACATCAGGTACAGATAACTAAAATTATTCAGTTCAAACTGCCAAGAGACTAACGGAATACTTTTGGAACATGGACTATGCTTGTAAATGCCAGCAAGGAAGAGTGTATAGACAGCAAACCCAGTGTGACTGTGTTCCTGCAGAGTCCGGCTTTGTGCATGACTCTGGACACTTACTGTGGGAGGGGATTTTAGAGGGAAAAAGCATCGTTCATTATCAAACTTTCAAATGTCTCTTCCTACTCTTCACAATGGGTAGTGTAAGTAGAAATATAAAGTAAAACTAGTTATTAAATATTAGGCATAAATTACATGTGTTTAACCCTCTCTAGGATGAGTTTTGAACTTGAACATCCATAAGAGAGTGCCCAAAGTTTTTTTGGTTTTTGTCTTCATCTGAATATATTGGTTTTCTCCAAGGATGCCTGATATTAAGTATTAGTAATTCTGGGCTAAAAAAACAATTTGTTTCTGTTGTGCTCGGTGGCATTAGAGATAGTTAGGGAGGAACTGGCACAGTAAGGAGAAGGAAAGGACAGTAACTTCCCATAACAGCTAAGATGATCAATGCCATCGGATCTAGACTGAAGTCTCTCATTATATAGTGGAGTATATAAAAGCATAATAAAAAGATAACCCTATTGTTAGAATACAATTAAATGGTAATTAAATAAGACAGTAAGGATTCTATGGGAGACAGAGGGAGAAATCTCACTTCCGTGGGTATCTGAAGGCCACTGAAGAACAGCTGTGGATTTAAAAAGCACAAAGGAGAAAGACATCGATGCACAGAGGAAAATCGTTTTTTAATAAAAAGCTGCTAGCTATGCATTGTTTCAAGAGCATACACCTCTGGTTACCTAAGTCTAACCTTCCACTGTCCTTAGCTGTCTTCCATCTGAGAGCTGCAACCTATATACATGTAAAATCTATTAATCTGCTCTTTCCCTGTATGGGAAAACCAATACATTTGTATTTATTTGCATATTTATTTGGATATTTTTCAGATACATAAATGTGTCTATTAAGAGTTTCTCTTTTTGTTGTGGAGGGGTTTAACACAGGTCACATCCTCTAACCCAGGCTAGCTACAAATTTTCTATCCTCCAGCTTCCCCCACCCCCACCCCCCAGGTGCTGGGATTCTAGGAGTGTCTGACTACTCCAAGCTTAGGCTGTTTTTTGAGACTGGTGGTAAATGTTCACAACTGACTGAAGACTTGAATACACTCTTTAACACACAGTCATTTTATATCTGTGTCAGAGTCATGATTTTACCCACTAAAATATCTTTTAAGAAAATATATCTTTAAAGAAAAGATCTGGGCAGGTAAAACAAGTGTGGGACCAGGATATTAACTCATTGTTGTCTGACACTGAGAAATCATGGCTGGGAATTAGCAGTAAAAGAATAATACAAACAACAACAAAACAACTGTGTATCTTGTGAACACCAGGCAAAGATTAAACACACCAAAGCTTTTAAAGTTCAGAGTAAAATGACAAATGCCATTTTTGTAATTTATATGAAAACATTTATTAAAATTTTCCTCTCATTTGTTTTTGAATAATTGATTCCTGTAATTTTTTCTTTTTTTTTTTTTAAAGATTTATTTATTTATTATATATGAATACACTGTAGCTGTCTTCAGAGACACCAGAAGAGGGCATCAGATCTCATTACAGATGGTTGTGAGCCACCATATGGTTGCTGGGATTTGAACTCAGGACCTCTGAAAGTGCAGTCAGTGCTCTTAACCACTGAGCCATCTCTCCAGCCCCCTGTAATTTTTTCTAAATTAGAATTTTGTATAATACATCTCATTGAGCACAAATATATATGTGTATATATATATACACATATATATATATATTAAACAAGGTAATATTTTTTATAATATTCACAACAAGGACCTGATATATACAGGGAATCTACAACTTGAAAATTTAAGATCCATTGACTTGAGAAAACAAATTTGATGGTAAAAGTCAAGAATGAACATATCAATTTGGGGCTACAAATAGTTTTGAGGTTTTTTATGATAGTAATCATAATTCCAAAATTAAATACTCAAGCACTCTGAAAGAGCAAGGACTAAGAGCTCCTACCTGCTGAGTTATCTCACCAGCAGCTTTAGACAGTTTTTTTTTAAATCTGAAAGACTCATATACACATTTGTGAGAAAGAAAAGTGCATTTTAAAATCTCACATGAAAGCTCAAGGGAAAAATAGATACAAGCAATAAATTGTTTGGAATTGAAAGTAAAAAATTGTCCTAGGTGAGCAAGCTAACAACTTTATGCTAAGGGAGTTGTAGATATGGAGAACGGAACTGTGAAGAGAACGTGTTTAAAAGCATGCGGCCTTAGCCAAATCCGCGCAGTTGATACATTTCTAAAGCATGAAAATTAATGAGACAAGCTGTTATTGAAGGGAGGTGGGGAATGAGTGAATAAAATAAACGAAGTCCAGAAGGGGTGCAGGGATGTGGTAGGGATCGCCGCACAGCGTGGAAGTCCGCGGACTGAAGTGCTAAAGGACCGCAGCTCGGCATGGAAATGATCGCAGATGTGAGGCAGGACCGAAAGAGCAATCATTGGTGCTCTAGGGAAAGACTGAGAACTGTCTTAGAGAAATAAAAGAAATAAGTACGACAAAACAAGACAGGACCCTGGCAAGAAGAGCCAAACAGAGAGGAAAAGGCTAAAGTGAGCAACATAGGGGATTTACAAGCAGCATGGAAGAAGGGGAAAGTTGCTGGTGGTGGTGCACACCTTTAATCCCAGCACTTGGGAGGCAGAGGCAGGAGGATTTCTGAGTTTGAGGCCAGCCTGGTCTACAGAGTGAGTTTCAGGACAGCCAGAACTACACAGAGAAACCCTGTCTCGAAAAAGAAGAAGAAGAGGAAGAAGAGGAAGAAGAGGAAGAGGAAGAGGAAGAGGAAGAGGAAGAGGAAGAAGAAGAAGAAGAGGAAAGCAAGAGGATTGTGGGTTCAAGGCAAACACAGGCTCGAGAGCACGGCTCATCAAACACAGACGCACACACACACGCGCACACAGCAACAGAAAGGGCAGACTTGGTGGCACACACCTTTAATCTCAGCACTTGGGAGACAGAGGCAGGGTAGGCTGTTCTCTGTGAGTTCAAGGCCAGCCTGCTTTACATAGCAAGTTCCAGGCAGGCGAGGACTCCCGAGTGAGGCCCTGTCTCAAAAACCAAAACCAACCAAAAGGGATTGCAGGCAATAGCTCATGTAGAAATTAAACCAGTTATGAAAGACTATCATAAAATCTTCATGAGAGTAATTTGCATAAATTCTTAGGAAAATAAGTCATTAAATCTGATATAAGAATAAGCAGAATACTGTACCAGAAAAACATAATATTAAATTAGTTGTAGGAATACATATTAAAAATAATAGAACTGGGCAAAGTCAGCTCAGTCTTTTTTTTAAAGATTCATTTATTTATTTTATGTATGTGAGTACACTGTTGCTGATATTTTCAGACACACCAGAAGAGGGGATCAGATCCCATTACAGATGGCTGTGAGCCACCATGTGGTTGCTGGGAATTGAACTCAGGACCTCTAGAAGAACAGTCAGTGCTCTTAACCACTGAGTCATCCATCGCTCCAGTCTCCATCAGCTCAATATTAAAGTTGTTTTAATCTTGTAAATAAATTAATATGTAGTAATTTTCAACATGGGCAGACTACAGAGCAAACACTGAACTGTCTCTCAATAGATGCAAAAAAATTTGATATCTCAGCAAATGATATAATGGGAGACTTCCTGCTAAAGTCCATAGGGGTGGAGGCGGGGATCCTACCACAGCCCACATGATGAAATGAGAAAGTACTCTAAGAAGATAATGACGCCCATTTTAACCACTTCTTCTCAGTACTGTACTAAGGTTGCTTGTCAATGTAGTGAGAAGAAAAAATTATGTGTGAGGTAAATACAGGCCCATTCAACAAGCCCCATAACATGACCCAGTGCCTGCTTTACTCCTTAGCTGGGTAATGGCTTAAGTACATTGTTTGCCTTTGTTCTCTTTGTTTCCAGTCCAGTTTTTACCTCCACTAAAAAGCTTGGACATTTTATTAAGTCTTAATTTTAAAATTGAGTGAAGAAGGTCTGCTGAACTAACATCACGCCAGGACAATGCCCTTGCCAGATGATGTTTGCAGAGTTTTGCCTTCACAGTCCAACAGGAATCTCCTTGGCCAGACGTCATGCTCTTGACATTTATCTTCTGGGAAGAGGTCCAATTAGTAACATAAAAGTATGCTCTTTGTCCAGTAGGGAAACAGCATTAACAGATCGGTATCTTATGCTCTATGTGTTTTGGAATCAGAGCTGTAACACTATAATATGGCTAAGAACCGAGACTCTGCACTCTGCTTCTCGAATAAGTTGAGTTCTTTGCTGCTCTTCATTTTGGTTATGCCCTTGATCTCCTCAACCCCAGTCTTTCACAGAGGAAAGAACAAATAGAATTAATTAACAAAAATGAATAAAATGCAAAGAGAATATACATAGGTAATTGTGATGGTTAGTTTTAATTGTGAACATAGAACAATTTAGAATCACCTGGAAAGGGAGTCTTGATGAAGACTTTTCTAGATCAGGTTGGCCTGTAAAGTCTATGGAAGATTATCTTGACTACGTTAATTGAAGCAGGAAGACTTCACACCCCTAGCCCCCTTTGGGTGACACCATTCCGTATGAAAGAGATCCTGAATTGTGTAAGAGTAAAGAAAGTGAGCTGAGTAGTAGCATACATGAATGGAAGTTCCCAGAAAGAAGGTGTGTTTTCCACTGAGCCTTCCTGTCTGATTGAGTAGTAGTTGAATAATTCTAGAAAATTTAGAATACTACAGATCAGAGCTAAATTATCTTGGACCATCTTTGTTGTCCTTGTCTAAATGTGAGATAACATCTTTGTGACAACTAATTAGGTAAAATGGTTGGGATGTAAAAACAAATACCTCTCACCCACCAAAAGGCTGGATGTCATCAGATAGCATGTAAGGCCTAGAGGAGAGGTTCTCCCACTTTGCTTTGATTCACCATTCAGCTTCTCCGAATGGATTTAAAAAGCACTTGTCTTAAGACTTTCTATGTTCTGTAAAATTATGAAACCTTCTTGAAACTGCTTACACATTGGGACATGGAATTTGAGGTAACCCAAATCTGTCTGTACTGCTAGACCATGGTCCACTCATATTTTGCTTCAGGAGAAGCTATCTCTTATTCCTGTTGAGGTAAGAGCTCTATTTTACTTTACCATCTATGGTGCCAGAATTTAGTGTCCCCAAAACAATCTACTTTCTATAGGAGAAGTCACTTGGCTAGTTGCAAGGTCTGGCAGTTTGGACCTCTGTGGCCAAACCCTCTGACAATGTCACCTCAGGTGGATTCTGGGGAGCTCTTTCCGGGCTCTCTCAGAACTTTCTTGGTTTATTTATTTTGAGCTGGATGTTTAAGGATCCTATCTGGTAGATAAATTACGTTCATTTCTGATTTTCTTTCATGGTGTTTGGTGTAAAGGATCTGTTTTGTCTGTCTGCTGTGAAGGCATCTTGGTTTCTGACGTGTTTTTTTTCCTTTCAGGACTCTAAAGGCATTTTGGTTGGTTAAGCTTTTGAGCAGCTGCTCTCTTTCATATCTAATCTACGGAAGGGAGAAAAGTTTGGTTTTTTTTGCGGGGGGCGGTAGGTTGGGGTCTGGGAGCCCAAACAGATACTTGGTACTCCATTGGTTTTATGTTTGATGAGTACATAATTCACCTTTCAAGTGTAAAAAAAAAAAAACTTAAAGCATTTAACTATAGATAAGTTGACTTTATGTTTCCCTTTATAGGGAGTACCTACACTCTAAAGTGCTTTGTTTTCTTAAATAAAAGCCCAAGGCAATACAATTAAAAAGAATCACAAATTGGCAGCTTACTTGAATTGAAACACAAAATTATCTAAAGAAAAAATGATAAAATTGTTAAGTTACAGAAATTAATAAGAGCTTCAAAAACTGTATGTGAATTAAGAAGAGGCACTAATTTTTCTTTTAATTTAAAAGTTTTAGAGATAAAACCAGAACTAGAGACAAATTCTGAGGACAGCTCTCTTTCTCATCCCTGTCTCTGTCTTTTCCTTCTTTATTTCCTAACAGAACAAATCTATGTCAAAGAAAGACTGTTGTGGCCTATTTTAAGATAACATGCAGAGAGAAAAGACATTCCCTGCTATATTAAGAAGTGTCATTTATAAAAGCTCCTCTCCCAGGAGAAGTCTATACTCACACGTCAATACCTAATTTTCTCCTTAAGCAGCAGTAACCTCCATGCTTAAGACTCTATTAAAGTGTCTTTATTATGCCAATTAATCCAAAAATTCTTGTTAGCATCACTCCTGGCTTTTGTCAATTTGACACAAGCTAGAATCATCTAGGAAGAGGGAACCTCAACTGAGGAAACGCCACTAGGAAAGTTAACAGGACACTTTATTGTAATGACTGATGTAGGTGGTGCCACTCCTAGGCAGGGTCACAAGTCGTATAAAAAGCAAGCTAAACAAGCCATGGTTAACAGTAAGCATAGTTCCTCCACTGACTCTACTTCTGCTCTCCCTCAGCATCTCTGATGACTGGGACTACATCAAATAAACCCTTTTCTCCCCAAGATGGATTTGGTCAGTGTTTTATCACAGCAATAAAACGCAAACTAATATAGTATCAAGGCCACAGATCCCAATTTGGCCTGAGTTTTGAGGGACTTCTACGGGTCACTAAAGGCGACTATTTGGAGCTATGTTTCTGCTCCTCCATCCTTACAGCTCTGGAGGCTCATGCTGAGGCCCATCATGAAACACTGTTGATGCGTTTCCCCTTCTGTCACTTGGCTTGTGTAAATGCTGAGCACAGGTCACATGTTGTTACCTTCTAGGGATACCCAGAGGGAAAACAGCCACCTGAGGGTACATATTGACAAAATCCTGGGTACAGGGTTGTATGGGACAGGGATGTGTTGCCCACTCCAAGGTAAGAGACAGACCAGCACTGAAAACTCTAGGAAGGGAGCTAGATTCCAGATTAATACTGGACCAGTTAGTTGATGCCTTATCCAAGGACTATAATTCTTCCCTTTCTTTTTCTTTTAATGTATAAGCAACCGTTAGAAATATAATTTAGCTTCACTATAAATTAAAAGAAGAACCTATGACCTAAAGTATTTAAAAAGACATTTTCTTCAGCTGGACATGGTGGTGCATACTTTTAAGCACAGCATTTAGTAGGCAAAGACAGGTGGATCTTTGCAAATTTGAGGCCATCCTGGTCTACATAATGAGACCCTATCTCAGAGCGGGAGAGGGAGGGAAGGAGGGCGGGACAGAGAGACAGAGAGGTACAGAAAGAGACTGACACACCAAGAGAGGCTTTCGTCCTCATCTCTTGTTTGTGATAAGGGCCTGCTATGTAGACCAGGCTGGCCTCACAGAGATCTACCTGCCTCTGCCTCCCAAGTGCTAGGATTAAAGGTGTGCACCACCATTCATCCCCCCCCAACTTTGTCATCAGAAATACATATTCACTATGCTATTTAACAAACATAAGTCTACAGGAAACACTTTGCCTTTTAATTTCCAACGCTGCTAAAGCTTTCTTACATCCTAAAGAGGTATAGAAGGGGCCATAAAAAGAATATAAATATTCTTTTTTGCTACATGCACCTGATTTCCTGTATTTGTGTCATATGTGCTAGGTAATGTTTTCATGCATTGTGTCCAAAGCAATTTATAACAAACTGTGCTAGCTTGCTATTTTATTATGTGCTAAAACTATTTTTATTTTCGGCATGCCCTATTAAAATGCACATATAGGGATTTATAAGCATATTTTGGTAATATAGTAAAAAGCCTGTTATACATGCTGCCTTATAAACTTAGAAATGTCCCCCAGAGGTCATGTATTTGAACACTAATCTCCCATTGTCCATGCTGTTTGGGGTTGTGGAACCTCCAAGAGGTGCAGCCTCGCTAGAAGAAGCTCATCACTAGGGGCAGACTTTGGGGGGTTACAGCCCCACCATGTCCAGGTCACGTTCTCTGCTTCCTCTGTCCCAATCCGCCATCAGCCAGATTCCTTGCCACAATGTCTCTCCCACTCTAGCCCCCTGGAAGCAGAAGCCAAAGTTGCTTTTGGTTATGGGGTTTTATTACTGATACACATGAGTATGCTGAAATGATGTAAAACATACTACACCTGTGTCTTTGGGTCTATTTCCTTCACGAAACCTTAAAACATTATTTGTTTATATAAACAACATTCATTGGATAAGATAAAGGTTTCATTAGGCTATAAAATGTTAGTACCATAAAAAAATTTTGATATTTTCATAAGAATTTCCTTCCCAAACAGCTTTTAATTAAAATATATATTATATAAATTTTTATTTAATTTTTGTAATAGTCATAAAAATCATTATTTCATTCCAGAAATACATTTTTATGTGATATCATACATATGGAAGTGCCTATGTGGGCCAGAAGAAGGCATCTGAGCCCCTGGAACTGGAATTGAAGACAGTTATGAGCCACTATGAAAGTTCTGTGGACCCGCCCAGGGTCCTCCAGCAGAGCAGCTGTGCTCTTAACTGCTGGGCCTCTTTATGGACACATTTGTCGTGTTTTTGCTATGACTGCTTACTTGAAAACCTACCTTACTTAAATCCAGTTTTCATGTTTAAAAGATTCAAATGTTTTCACACTCTTTGTAAAAAATATTAGATAAAAGAAATCTAGTTCTTAAATTGATAAAATTTTATTTTAAATCTTTCAAAAGAAGCACCATTGGGGGGGCACCTATATTTTAAATTCAAATGCTTATATCCAAGGTGAATAAGCTTTTTCCTATGAAGAAAAGGATAATAGATTAACTGGGTAACTGATTAGGTTGTAAGTTTCTGTTTGTGTTACAGATGTTGAGATGGTTAACAAGTAAACAGTGCAGGCCCTGTGGTGTTCTTGGATGGCTAACAAACACATTGGCTCCTACTCTGTTTACTTTAGCTAAAATGCCCAAACATTGGGGTTAACTCTTCTAATCCAAATTATATAAAAATATCAATTTCTAATGACAACATTCATGGCTTTATACTTTACATGCTGAAGTTTCTTCATTAAATGAGTATTTAAAGTATAGTATAATCAGCCAGAATTTTAAATTTTAATTATCTGTATTTTGCTAATTAGGAAATGAATCACACTAACATGACTCCTATTTATATTTCTTGTCTTAAGAACATCTACTATTTTACTCATATTTTTGATGGTTCTTGAAAGGTTTATTTTGTCTTTAGTTCTGTGTGTATCCATGCGCATGTGTACACATCCCTCCAGTGGACAGAAGAGGTATTGACTCCCCTGGAGCTGGAGTTACAGGTGGTGTGAGCTGCCTGCTGTGTGCTCGGAACCAAACTTTGGTTCTCTGTGCTCTTAACTGGTTAGCCACTGCTCCAGTCCTCATTCCCACATCTCACCATTAAGATATGCAGTAGGACTGGGTTATGCTTGTACCACCTAGACTACTCTGACTGCTAACAAATCTGACCTCCATTACTGTTACATTTGTTGCACGAAAATACTCAATCTTGTTCAGAGAAATTTTAGAGAAATACTATACTGCAATTGAATTTCTTCCAATAACGTGGCTTTACAGTTCTCTTTCCTGATGAAATGCAGTGTAATAAAATACTAAGGCCCATTGACTTGGTAGCCACAGATAAGAGGTTAGGTAATTTAGACCGAAAGACCAAGTTTTCCTAAGGATTAGAGTTAGCTATTCCACGTGAGGTCACAAGTCAAGCTAGCAAAAATAAAAATGAGGCCTCAGAGCTGTCTGATCACACTCAGCCTTTTGGGTTATATCAGCTAGGTATCTGTGGATTCCACAGGCTTCACCAGTTACTGGTCACAAAGATGTTAGCTCCAAACTAGGGAGGGCAGTGTACTGGTACTAAAAGGGCTAAAGATGGCCCAAGATCACCTGGGTCTGGACTTTTGACTTTTTTTGTACTGTTACTATAACAGCTTCATGAAACGGCTTCCATGTCGGAACACGGAAGTGATAACATGGCCACTCACATAAACTACCTCGCCGTTTGAGGTGGGAGTTGTGGTTCGCATCAGCATACTTCCTTCTCAGGCTTTTACTATGAGTATGAATATGACTAGCTGCTTAAGTTCCTGAAGCTTTGCCGGCTCTGTAATGACTGTAACCATGGCACTGTGAGCTGAAGAAAGCCTGTTCTCCTCCCTCTATGCTGATGTGATAGCTTTACAACAACAGAAACAAACTCAGAGCCTGGTGGGTGCTTTCTATAGATGCCAAGGGCCACGCCTCCCATAACCAATACTTTGTAGTTATAGAAATCTCTAAATACATAATAACATCCCCAGCACCAAAAAGCTAGCTGTCTTTCATGAATACTTCTTGTGTTTCAGTATTCCCTGCTACCCTGACGTCAAACTGGAGTACTTGTAGGAAATCCCCTATACAATACTTTACAACATATGTGAAAGCTATGTGTTGTTCATGTACAATACAACATTTCTCCAGGTGCCATCCAATTTTCTCTACAAGTATTTCTCCTCTCATTAGGTGCTAGCCTCAGACTAACTATCTGGGACATATTGCTGCCAAAATTGTACATCCAGTTAAATCCACTTTGGGGAATGTATTCTTTATTGATGTTAGTGACACCAATTTCTATTTCATGCATATACTTTTTGAAACAGCAACCAGATCACCACACCCCCTGTCCCCAGAATTGAATCTTCTTTTTAAAAATGGTTCCAATCCCTCATTTTGTGCATGGCTATTTTAAAATGTCTTCTCCCTGAATTTATTTATAGTTTTCTGATTCCTTTCTTTATCATGATGTTCCCTGTCTCCTAGCACCCCTGTAAATTAAGCACTAATTTATTTTGTAAAAAGCATAAATGTTAGGAAAGTAATTAGCACTTTTTGAAGATAGTATAATTGCCCACAGCCAGATTCAAATTTAACAAGGGAGTTTAATAATGTTTCTGAATATGATGTCAACACATAAAATTAAACTAATGTCCACATGTAAAAAAATTCTAAAATAATCACAATATCTAAAAATAATAACCAAAACATAAAGTCCCTGCAAATAAATTTAACAAAATGTTTACAAGTCATTTCTAGGAAAAGTTATAAAACTACATTCAAGTTGGGGTATAGAGAATTAAGAGCATAAAACTATTCTCTCATTTATCTACATAGGGCAGTTTCAATCAGAACTCCTTTAAGGTTCTTAGCAGAATTTGATAATTCTGATTTGTTCATCTTAATTTTATATAAGATTAAAGTACCAAGTATAGTGAAGGCGTTTTTATGGAAAAAAGTGACAACATGTTCCAATTTACCAAGTCAAATAGAAAGTTATCATTGGGTTATCAGCGTAGGAATTGTTTTAACATGGAGTGACTAAGTAGAATAGAGAGCCCCTAAGTTAGCCTACCATTTCTTAAAGAAATCTTGAATCAGGGCCGGAGAGATAGATGGCTCAGTGGTTAAGGGCGCTTGTTGCTCTTGCAGAGGGCCCAGGTTCAGTTCCCAGCAGCCACACCGAGTAGCTCACAACCTCCTGTAACGCCTGCACTAGAGGGTCTGGTACCTTTCCCTGGCTTCAGTGAGCAACTGTACTCATGTGCAGGCACTCACACAGAGACAGGCATATGCATAACTAAAATATTTCTAAATTAAAAATAAGTGTAAACCCCCTCAAGGTCCAGTCCTAGTAACCCACTTCCTCCAGTGAGGCTCCACCTCTCAAGCTTCCAGAACCTTCCAAAACACTATAGTGTTCAGACACATGATAAGGGTCATGGCACACTCAACCATAAGTCCAACACAGAGAAAATCGGACAAAAGCTAGTTATTTCAGAGAAATATGTTACTTATTAAGCATGCACAGGCAGGAGGAGACGTCAAGGAGCAAATATTAACCAATTCATAAATGCTGAGAATAATAAAGATGGAGATGGGAGAGGTATATGCGCCAGCTGTGGAATTTGTTAATGGCTGTTTTCTTATTGGCACTGAGGAACAGCTGTTTACCTATTGTACTTTAATATGGTTAAACACTGTATATCCCCTTTAACAGGGATTTTCCAATAAAAAAGCTAGTTGTATGGCCAAGAGGTATCTCAGTGGCTAAGCATGTACTACTCTTGCAGAAGACTCAAGTTCGGTCCCCAGCTCCTGTATCAGGTCTTTGATGGACCAGAAACTGAATATATTATAATCCCTGAGAGTACGCGGTTTTTAATATGCATGTTAAGACATGCAACTAAAACTCAGCTGGTTAGTTAGAAAGTATATGCCAATGTAAGGGAGGATTTACAGTGGGAAAGAAAATGTTATGTGGATGTTATCCTCCACATTAGCCTCTTGGAAGATCAAGTGAGAAAGGGAATGGTGAGATGGGGTGTTGGCTTTCATTCATAGAGCTGGCAGGATGCAAGGTGAGGACAGACAAGTTAGATACATTACTGATTGGCACTCTCCCACTGCAGGCTATAAGAGCAGTCACTGACAGGGAGGAAACTCTCCACTGGAGCTAAGCTGTGCAGAGTGCTCAAGTGTATGAGCTGTCACTCATGGTGGTGTGGACTTTTCAGTGACACTCTGCCTATGAGCTAACACATTCTCCTGTAAGTAATCCCAATGAGTTCAATGGTTCCCCATGCTAGATATTTGTAGAATCAGGTTTTTCTTTTGGTCTGTTGCTGATACTCTATCTGAAGTGAAGGGGTTTTGCTCACACATTCATTTCAAGGGAAACTTGCAAGAGGGCTGAGTAGATAAATATTTTTATGGCCTTGTCATTAATTACTGAGCAAAATAGGATAGCACAACTTACATAGCAGTCACAATTATGCCAATTCAGTAGAGACAAAGAAAAACAGATCAGAGGATCATAGTAGAAAATCCAGAAACCAATATAGTACTTGAAGTCTTAGCTAGAGCAATAAGACAACTGAAGTAGATCAAGGGGATACACACTGGAAAGGAAGAAGTCAAATTATCTTTATTTGCAGATACTAACTCCTCTTATAGCCTGCAGTGGGAAAGTGCAAATCTGTAATGTATTTAACTTGCCTGTCCTCCCTCACCTTGCATCCAGTCAGCTCTAAGATATGATATATGACATGATTATATGATATGATACATAAGTGCAGCTGATAAACACTTTTGCAAAGTAGATAGACACAAAATTAACTTACAAAGATCCGGTAGCCCTCCTATATACAAATGACAAATAGACTGAGAACAAAATTGGGGAAATAACACTTTTCACAATAGTCTCAAATAATATAAAAATATTGGGATAACTTTCCAAGCAAGTGAAAGACTTGTATGGCAAAAACTTCAAGATATTAAAGAAAGAAATTAAACATGATATCAGAAGATGGAAAGATCTCCCATGCTCATGGATCAGCAGGATTAACATAGTAAAGGTGGCCAACCTACAGAGTCAATGCAATCCAATCAAAAGTCCAACATAATTCTTCTCAGATAGTGAAAGGGCAATTTTCAACTTCAGAGCAGGTAAAACAATCCTGAATAAAATGACTATTGGAGGAACTACTATTCCTGATTTCAAGCTGTACTACAGAAATATAGTAATAAAAACAGCTTGGTATTGGCACAAAAACCGACATGTTGATTAATGGGATCAAATTGAAGACCAAGACAAGCCGTGCTGTGGTGGCGCACGCCTTTGATCCCAGCACTTGGGAGGCAGAGGCAGGCGGATTTCTGAGTACGATGCCGGCCTGGTCTACAAAGTGAGTTCCAGGACAGCCAGGGCTACACAGAGAAACCCTGTCTTGAAAAAACAAAAAAAAAGAAAAAAGAAAAAAGAAAAAAAAAGACCAAGACATAAATCCACACACCTGGGGACATATGATTTTTTTTACAAGAAATTCAGAAACACACACTGGATAAAAGAAATAATCTTTGATAACTGGTGCTGGTCTAACTGGAGGGCTGCATGTAGAAGGAATGCAAATAGATCCATACCTATCACCCAGTACAAAACTCATTTCCAAATGGATCGAAGACCTCAACATAAAACCAGATACACTGAACCTGACAGAAGAAAAAGTGGGGAACAGCCTTGAACTCATTGGCACAGGAAAAGACTTTCTGAATAGAACACTGTTAGCACAGGAACTAAGATCAGCAATTAATAAAGGGAGCCTCATGAAACTGAGTACTTCACAGGACAAGACACCACCATTCAGACAAAGCAGCAGCCCGCAGAATAGGAAGAGATTTTTATGAACTTTGCACCCAATATGGGGCTAGTATCCAAAATGCATAAAAAATTCAAAACACTAGATCTCAATAAAACAAATCATCCAATTAAAAAGGGGGTACAGATCTAAACAGAGAAATTTCGAAAGAGTAAACATTGAGAAACACAAAGAAATGTTGAACATTCTTACCCATCAGGGCAATGCAAATCAACTACTCTGAGATCTCTTCTTACACCCGTCAGAATGGTCAAGATCAATGACACAAATGGCAGCTCATGCAAGTGAGGATGTGGGGTAATGGGAGCATCCATCCATTGCTGATGGGAGTACACATTGGTACGGCCATGATGGAAATCAGTGAGGCGGTTCATCAAGTGGATGGACATAGATCCACCTCAAGGTCCACCTATAGCACCCTTTGTGGTGTCACAAAGTTAGTGGAAGTAACCAACTAGTATCTGACTTGGGCGTGTACCCAGAGGACACTTCATCCTACCACAGAGACACTTGCTTAACCATGCTCACTGGCCAGAAATTGGAAATAACTTACATGTTCCCCAATAGAAGAATGGACAAAGAAAATGTCATACGTTTACAATGGAATATTTCTCAGCTATTAAAAAATAACATCCTGAAACTTGCAGGTAAATAGATAGAACTAGAAAAAAATCATCCTGTGTGAGGTATCCCACACCTAGAAAGACAAATACAGTATGGTTCGCTTATAAGTTAATAGTAGCTTTTAAGTCAATAGTAACCAAGCTACAGTCTGTAGAGCCACTGAGGTCAGGTTTAGGTCACTGGGGTATAGATAGAGCTCATAAGAAAAGGGAAATGGGATAGTTACAGATGGATGGGGGAGCTGGAACAGGAGGATCAAGTGGGACGGGGAGAGGTGAGAATGAGAGAACAACCAGAGGATATGGGAGCTAAAATTCAGGACCATTTGAGTGGTAATATATAAACTGAATACAGTAGCAGCTTCCTAAAATATGCATTAGTGAAGATAATCTAAAAAAAAAAAAAGTCACCAAATAATAGGAGACTCAAAGTTCAAACTGGCCATCTCTTCTCACCAAATGAAGCTTCCAGGACTGGGATTAGATTACATCTAGTTAAGTTGTTGACCAGTGGGATCCCATGGACATCCCCACACAACCCAGGCTGTTGCCAAGACTACAGGTTTCTCTCCACAAGCTGACAGTGAGGCCTCATTGCTGAAGACAACACCTACACAACTCAGTGAACATGGAGAAGTCAAGCTGGGGTCTCCATAGAGCCTTCACCCCCATGTTCTAGTGTCTCTGGTATGGAGAGGTACTCTGTGGGCTACCAGAAGAAAGCTGTAAACACCAACTCAGCCACAAACCCTTTGATCTACAATGCAGTTCTGACTGCAAAATACGTTGGGGTGACAGTGGCACAAAGCTTGTGGAAGTAACCCACCAGTATATGATTGGATTTAAGGCCCCACACCGTGAGACGGAACCCATGCACAAACCAGAACTTAGATAGCCCAGGGAACGTGTGCAAATCCAAATACTACTGTCCTTTAACAAAACACAAGGTAGCAATAAAATGACTCCTAATGACATCCTGCTATAGATCTATTGACTCATAGATCAGTGCCTTGCTCAGCCATCATCAGAGAAGCTTCCTCCTGCAGTAGATGGGAACCAATACAGAGACCCACAGCCAGACAACGTGTAGAGAGTAAGAAACCTTGGAACACTCAGCCCATTTGTGTTGTCCATCAAATAACCCCCGCCCCCAGGCTCATGGAACCCTACCGAACAGAAGACAGACAGTGTAACAGCTTTCTAAATCAACACATCAACGTGCATATGAACTCACAGAGCCTAAGATAACACACACAGAGCCGGCCTGGGTCTGCACTAGCTCCTCTGCATATATATAGTGGCTCCGGATGAATGCTTTCATGGGACGTGAGTGTTCAGATGAGTGGCCCTCTGATTCTTGTGCCTTCTGTTGGGCTCTTTTCCTTCTGTTTTTTGTTTGTCTTGTCCAACTCTGATGTGTTAGTTTTTGTTTTATCTTATTCTATGTTATTATTTTCCCTTAGAAGCCTGTTTGTTTTCTAATGAGAGACAGAAGTGGATCCAGATGGAAGTGGAGGTAGGGAGAAACTGGGAGGAGTAGAGGGAGGGGAAACGGTAATCAGGACATATTTTGTGAGGAAAAAAAATTATTTTCAATAAAAGGAAAACTAAATGAATAAAAATGAAAGCCTAAAAGCAAACCTGTTTCAAATAAAAATTGTTAATACAAATATATCAGATTTATTAAAATTATATATCATTTGCCTAGTAAGTTGTATTAGGAAAATGGTCTCACTACATGAAGAAAAGTAAAATTAGAAGTCTTTAGAATGTTGAAATAGATTAAACTCTAAAATACAAAAAATAAATGAAAACGGAATAAGTATAAAAGAATGAATCTTAGAACAAAGAAGGGCTTCTGAAACAATACCTCAAAAGCAGCACAACCCTTAAAGGGAAAAAAATTAACAGATGTGACTACATTCAAATATGCACTTTAAGCCAGACACCTTTAATCCCAGCACTTGGGAGGCAGAGGCAGGTGGATCGTTGTGAGTTCAAGGCCAGCCTGGTCTACAGAGTGAGTTCCAGGACAGCCTGAGCAACATAGAAAAGGCTTGTCTTGAAACACGAGAGAGAGAGAGA
>NW_021604576.1:20117258-20151322 GCF_004785775.1 Grammomys surdaster
AGAGAGAGAGAGAGAGAGAGAAGAAGGAGGAGGAGGAGGAGGAGGAGGAGGAGGAGGAGGAGGAGGAGGAGGAGGAAGAGAGAGGAGAGGAGAGGAGAGGGGAGGGGAGGGGAGGGGAGGGGAGGGGAGAGGAGAGGAAGAGAGAGAGAGAGAGAAATATGCCTTCAAATAACATCTACACAGCTCATTGAACATGGAAAGCTCCACCTGGTGCCCACACAGAACCTTCACCCCTACTGACTAGTATTTGTGGCACTAGAAAGTACTCTGCACACTACCAAAGGAGAAAGGTTAACATAAACCCAGCCAAAAACCTTTCGATCTATAGTGGTGACCTGCCCATGAGAAGTACTAGCGGAACAGAGGCACAAAGCTTGTGGGAGCAACCAACTAATATCTGATTGGATTTAAGGCCCACTCCAAGAGATAGAAACCAAGCCCAACACTGCTCAGGTGGCCAGGAACCCGAGACTAGGTAAACCAGGAACCTAAAAGAAACGAGACATTACTGTCTGCTAGAGCACTAGTTCTCAACCTTCCTAATGCTGTGACCCTTTAAAACAGTTCCCTATGTTGTAGTGACCCCCTAACCATAGAAGTATTTCACTGCTACTTCATATCTGTGATATTAATATTGTTATGTATCACAATGTAAATATCTGGGATACACACGATACCTGATACGTCTCTCTCATAGGGATCATGGCCCACAGGTTGAGAACCACGGTGCTAAGGGAACAGAGCAATAAAATGAGTCCTAGGGACCTTCTGTCCTACTCATAGCTCAGTGTCTTCCTCAGCCCTCATCAAAGAACCTTCCACCTGCAGTAGATGGGAGTGAATACAGAGACCACAGCCTTACACCACGCACAGAGCAAGGGCCCTTAGAACACTCAGTCCTAAATTGTATGTCTCCATCAAAACCCACTCCTCAGTGCTCAGGAAACAATGGAGAAGGCAGGAAGACTTTAAGAGCCAGAGGGGATGGAGGACACCAACAAAACAAGGCCTCTGAACACAACAGGCCCTTTAGGAAGGTGGATCACCTTATGTCATGTACCGTCCCAGAGTTCCTGCCCCGAGTGCAGTCCATGAGGTTCAGGGTGACTGCCTGCCTTTCCTCAAACAAGTGTAATAGACTTTCTTTCCTTCCTTCCTTCCTTCCTTCCTTCCTTCCTTCCTTCCTTCCTTCCTCCCTCCCTCCCTCCCTCCCTCCCTCCCTCTCTCCATTCCTTTTTATTTCTGATGCTGGCCCGAACCTAAGTGTGGTTTCAAATACCCTAATACTTTGGACTTCCTTGTGTTTTTTTAAAAGGCACACACAGTTGGTAGTACATGCATGCATGCACGCACACACACACACACACACACGCACACATGCATACAGTAGGTAGTACAAGGCATATTTCCAGGCCTATCTTTTCTATTACTTTAGGTAGCTATGAGGCTTACAGTTTACCTGATTTTTCCTTTTAAGCACAAGTAAATGGCCCTGAGTTTCCATTTGACTTTTCTTTCCTTTTAAAAATGTATACACCTGTTTATTGTGTGTGTGCACATGTATAGATTCCATGGTGCACACACAGAGGCCTGAGGACAACTTGCAGGAGTCAGTTCTCTTCTTCCCTTATGTAGTTTCAAGGGTTTGAACTCAGGTTTTCGGGCTTGATGGCAGAAGCCTTTACCTGGTGAGCCATTTCACCAGCCAAAAGGATTTAATTTGTTTATTTTTGCCTGCTTATGTGTATGTGCATGTATAACTGGTGTCAACAGAAGCCAGAAGAGGGTAATAGATTCCCTGGAACTGGGTGCTGGGAACCAAACCCAAGTCCTCTGAAAAAGCAGAGAGTGCATTTAACCACTGAGCCATCTTCTCAGCCCCTTGTATCCATATGTACATTTGTATGTATATTGTGTTTGGGCTGGGTTTTTTTTCTTTTATTTCTTATCTTTTTTTTTTTTTTTTTTGCTTGTTAGCTTTGAACTCACAGAAATCCTTCTTGTTCTGTCTTCTGAGTGCCAGGATTAAAGGGGAGTGCCACCATGTTCAGCTTTAATTTTTTTTTTAATTAATGAAACCAAAAGCCCCACAAAGGAACTTGATTTCCTGGGCATCATACGATGCCTCTGTTGGTACTCCCTAAGATTTCTGGAAACACTTTTTTCTACCTTTTAATTCTTTACTTGGCAGAGAAAATAATCTCATTCTTGTACCCTTCAACAGTACCAAGTGGGTGAAAGCAAATAGACCTGAGTCCAAATTCCCAGCACCTACACAAAAGCTAGGCATGGCCATACATACCACAATCCCAGCATTTGCTGGGGACAGAGATTGGTAGATGCTCAGAGCTTAGTGGCCAGTGAGCCTCAAGGAAACAGTGACCTTTTGGTTCAAAGAGCCACTGTCTCAAAAGGAAGGTTAAAAGTGAGAGAGGAAGACCTGATATCCTGCTCCTGCTTCTGCATATGCTGAACTTCACTGTCAGGAAAAAAATACACAGTAAGCAATACTGAGGTGCCACTTTAATCGAGTCAGGAATTAGAAACCCAGGTATTTTCAAAAGTTTACCATGTTTACCTGAGAATATGGTATGAGAGTTTCAAACTGTTGATGAAGTTCTAGTAGCTGAATTAACTCTGCATTCTTCTTGGCTTTCTCTTTAATCAAATTAATGTAATGGTCTGGATTTTCTGCAAACAAATATGCAGCATCTCTGGTACTGAAAGTATAATATCTGTCTTTGTATTTCAAAATTCCAATTGCTGGATTTCCTGTGAAAATTAAGAACAATAAGCTAGTTAGGCATGAACCAAGCAATTTTGGTTTTGTGGTAAGCCATAGGACCAATGTTGCTATGGAGATATATATGTGTATACACACACACACATACATACATTCACACGCACATGCACTCATACATACATATGGTTAACAATACAACCCAGAGCCTTTCACATGCTAACCAAGTCCTGTACCATGGAGCTACATGGATATCCCACATTTTAACATATCAGTTCTACTTTTGTTTTGCTAAAACATTATTAAATGATAAAAATGTGAAATTCATATTAAGTTATATAAGTTTAACTTTAAAATATATTTTATGTGGCTGAAGAAATGGCTTAGCAAGAAAAATTAAGTAGGGCTCTTGCACGGGACCCAAAGTCAGTTGCCAGCACCTCTCTCTAGAGGCTCACTAAATCTTGGGTTTTGCTGGCAGCCTACAAGCCCTACCTCCCCTGTTTCTGTGCCCCAATCCTATGCAAAGAAAGGCTATAGACAGCCAACTTACCTTTTTAATGTAGGAATCTGAACTTGGGTCCTTCACACTTGCTCACCTTACCACTAAGCCAGGACCACAGCCCCTAATGCTTTTTACCCTAAGCCAGGTCCACAGTTCCTAATGGATTATTAAAGTAACTCTGTTAAGAACTAGGAAAGTATGACATCATTTCCTCATTACAGACTTGCATGTCTTCCACTATAAAAAGATTCTACAAAGACTGTGGGTTATTAAATATCCATATGTCCTATGGAAATTATGTAGGAAATGTTAATACTGTTTTATTTATTTCTCTAACAAATAATTGTTGGCCTTATTCTTGGTATAGAGGAATACAGGAGGGAAACGAGTGCCCACTCCCAACAAGTCACAAATATATTAAAGGTCAAAGAATGACCAGTGTTACAGGAATAACAAACGAACTAAAAAACCATGTCAGCAAGCAGGTTAAATGCATAGTAAAACAAAGGAGTATGAGATTGGTATTTTAACATTTTATTAAATATTGAATAGGGAAGATGTAGTAAAGTGAAAAGCTAGAACATGAATTGGGGTCAAGTGATCAAGACTTCTGGAAGATATGAAGTCATCTGGAAAGGACAGACGTGACAGTGTGACAAGCCAGTGTCCCAGGGGTCTCAGGGTGTGTGAGCCATATAGTCTGCACTAGTAAACAGAGGCAAAAGGGCCTGTGCTAGTTTATTCGGGGGACCCTGGCAACCCTGCTGCATTCTTGTGCTCTTACTAATACAGCTGGTGGAAGCTAGGCCATGTCAGTCACTGCCCTGTTACCATGTCTCTAGTGTGTTTGCTCCTCACAGCAACATATGGGACTAAGCCAATTTGTCCTCTCTTCCATGAAAGCATAGAATTCCAGCAATTCTGTGACAAAACAACAACAACCCCCCCCAAAAAAAAACCCAACCAACTATAAAACATAGAAAAACAACAAAGAGATCAAGAAAAAAGCTGAAGGATAGGTTAATGTTACAAAGTAAATGTTGGGCCCATTTCGGCCCTGGTTTGGGCCTTGTGGACAAACCTCAGCCTGGCTTGGGTTTCTGCAGCCTTGTGAGAGAGGCTAAGCCTGGCTTGAGTTTTGAGACCTATCTCAGTCATTTTCGTACAGAGGTAACTCAATAAGACCCGTTTGGCCCTGCCTCTGCCCCACTGTTGCTGATGTAGAGCTTTGCCATTGGCCCTGTCAGTCACTCCATACTCTCTGTCACCCTTCCCCACCCCCAATGTCATCTCACCCCACCAAAACCCCTCCTTTCTATGCTCCGAGTTTATATAAGTGAGAGGCTGATACATTAAAGTTGAGTTCCTGCTTCAACAAGACTCCCAGCCCAGTGTGCTTCTTTTGGGCCATAGACACTCACTATCCTGCTTACCCCCAGAGAGACCAGGACCACTCTCTTCTCACCTGGACCTGCCAGCAAGGGACCAACAAGTAAATATTATGCAGTTTTTTTTTTTCAATTTGCTTTCACTGTAGTCTGTCCTAGTTTGCTTTCTGTTGCTATGATAAAACACAGCCATGGACCAACTTCTGGGGAGGAAAGGGTTTATTTCAATTTACAAGCTCACAGTCCGTCACTGAAGGAGGCCAAGGCAAGAACTCAAGGCAGGAACTGGAGGCAGTAACTGAAGGAGGAAACCATAAAGGAGCACTACTTACTGGTGTGCTCTCCGTGGCTTCCTCTGCTACCTTTCTTACACAGCCCATGCCTAGAGATGGCACTGTCCAAAGTTGCCTTGGCTTTCTTACATTAGTTATCACTCAATAAAAGGCCTCTAAGACATGTTCAGAGGCCAACCTGATGGAGGCAATTCTTTAATTGAGGTTTCTTCTTCCCATGTATGTCCTGTTGACAACTACGGCTAGTTATGACATAGCCCCCATCGACTGCTTACCATTTCCACTGCACACAGAACTTTTTAAATTATAATATATTGCCTCTCAATATCTAATTTACTCTATTTTGTAAAATTATGATGCCATATATAATATAGGTACCACAAAGAAATGTTACTTAATAAAATATTTCCTTAGAAGAACAGAGAAATCTTAACCTATGTTAGTGAAGGGTAGCTGCAGAGTGACCACAAATATTTTTAAATGAATACAACAGTTAAATAAGTAAGTCTTTTCCGGTAACACTTTTAAAGACACTATCTTTAGCACTGTTAAACCGTGCTTCTGGACTCCCTCACTACATGAGAACCATCCCCTTCTAAAGGCCCTATAGAGTCCATGTTGTATAATGATGGTCAAGCATCCCTAATACAAAATGGGAAATGCTCCAAAATCAGAAACAATCTGAGAAACAATCTGTGAGTTCCTTCATGATCCCACAAGCAGAAATTTCATGTGATAAGTCATAGTAGAAATGTGGTGAACTAAAAGTAGTGTACTCTTAGTACATTGTACATAAAACATCTATGAAACATCAACAGATTTGTGTTTAAACGTAGGCCCTACCCCTTAATAATCTCAGACTCTCCCAAACCCACAATTAGAAACATTACTGGACTGAAGCATTTTAGATCAGGGACAGTCAACCTGTTACATCTCCCAGCCCTCATGCCTTAGAGTCTCTTTTTCAATCTATCATACTGTCCTAGAAGCACCTGCAGGTGAGGACGGTGTCAGGCCATCTCGGCATCTCCTCCCTAGTTCACCATCCGAGTCCACACAATGTTAAAGGATGACACAGTACAGATAGTAAGCAAGCACTTGTACAGAACAGGTGCCGGAAGGGCAGATGCTTATCTCAACAGTATACCTGGGAGGAGAAGGCCATCAGTTGCAGCAAATGTGTAGCCACAAAATCCACGGTACTGAATTAACAGTTTGTTAAAGTTTGCTGTTGTTTCTGGAAAAAGCCATTCCTGTATTCTGAAATCTGTCAACTGCACTCTTTCTTCTAAAATGAAAGAGAACAGGAAATGGTTTTCATCCCTGAGAAGACGCAATTTCCTAAATCAGTTAGCAGTATGTCATTCTGAACATTAACTTATCATATAAACCTTTTCAAATTGACAAAGTGTCCCCTGATGTATACAAAATCAGACGTATTTGGGATGATATTCATGTAAAGAAAGGTGAAGGCCTTGGTGACTGTTCAGGTCAGTAACTTGCTAGATAAAGGTAGAAGCAGAACTTTGCTCCAGACTGAACACTGAGAGACCTTTCAGAAAAGCCTGTTCTGCAGGTTAAGGGAAAAGCAGCACTTCTGTCAGGTATGTAATGGTCCTGCTGTGACACAGTAAATTACCCAAGTTGATGAGCAGAAAGAACTGTTATGTGACCAAGAGGATCTCCTTCATTTAAGATGGCACACGTCTTGATATAACACTACATGGAGAACCTTTGAATGCAGCACTTAGAGAACTAGACAACGTCTCAAAGCTGTAAAGGGTGTTCCAGGTGGAAAGAAGATGCCTTTTACTAGCTTCATTTTGATTAAAAGGTATACAATTTTTGTCCTTTAGACTTCTTTCTTAAATAGTTGTTTTTATGTTATGTGTGAGTAGCTACATATGTATGTGTGTGCACTGCATGCATGTCTGGTACTCCAGAGCCAGAAGAAGGTATTGGATTCCCCTGGTGCTGCAGCTTCAGGCTGTTGCACTTGGGTCCTCTGCAAGAGCAGGAAATGCTCTTATCTATGGGGCATCTTTCCAGCCTGTTCTTTTGACCTTTAAGGATACTTCCTCATGCCAGTTGTTTTACTTATATTGATAACTAAAATTAATAAATTGATACAAATCATACATTTATGAAAAATTGTTTCCCAAGATTCTTAACTTTTACAATCACACATATATTTTTAATATCCCTGGTTATAGACCCAAACTGCCAACATCCTGTTTATCTTGTCTTGTATCTATAGCTAAACATAAAGCCTGACTTGGAAAAATAAATATGTCCTACCCTGATATACCCAAGATCTCTTGGAGTAATAAACAGGTGCAAATTTTTTTTCAGAAGAATATGGCTCTCCCAGTTTTAGAGAGAATAACTTGATAAAATACTCTAACGAAGAAAAAGTTCTGACTCTGGTAGGAAAGAAATCTCTAAATCTAAGAGGGTGCAGCTCAGCTAAACACTCATAACTGAACTTACTTCAGCTTTTCAATTTCCTTTCATATCTGCTTAGGTATTGCTTGAATGAAGTTAAGCAAGTAGTGAAAGCTTCCACCGAGAGGAGCTGGGGTACCCCATTCAGCTTTCGGTTTTCATATAGTCTAATGATTTAAGAAACCAACTCACCGCTACATTTTTCTATTCTGGTTTTTACCAAAATAGAATCTGAAAAAGAACTTAGTAAAGAATCTAACTTCATTTTTCTAGAAGAAGTTTGAGTGTTAAGTTCTAAGCTCTACTTTGATATTTCTAATGAATTTTAGGTTGTCTTTAATTAATATAAAAAAGTAAAAAAGCTGACAAAAAGATTAAAAGTTGACTGATCATGTCAACCTTGCTCTAAGAATCAATATGTCAGCTGTGCAGTGGTGGCACACTTCCAGCACTCTCAGGAGGTCGCAGTGCTCGGATCTCTGTGAGCTTGAGGCCAGCCTGGTATACAGAGTGAGTTTCAAGACAGCCAACTCTACCCAGAAAAACCCTGTCTGAGAGATGGGGGGAAGGGGATATCAATATATCTTTAGAGGGCCTAAGATTAGCTAAATTTGCTCACAAATTTCAACTTGACACTAAGATGATGTGTAGCAAGTATTCTTTAAAATGGAGCCTTATCTGCAACAAAAACAGCAAGGATTTTTCTCAGTATACCAATTACAAAGCCAGCACTCCTGCAACATAAATGGGTAAACACACAAAACGGAGACATGAAGGACTTCAATCAGAATTAATTTCTGGAAAGTAAGATACTCATTTTCCATATCTGTATTTTTTCACACTCCTCCAACCTTTTTTTTTTAAGACAGGGTCTCCTGTAGCTCAGGATGGCCTTGAACTTACTGTGTAGCCTAGGCTGGCCTTGGACTCCTGTTCTACCACCTACACACTGAAAACTAAAGTTGTGTGTTATACAGTGTCTGGGGTTTTTTTCATATTTTCTATAATGAATATCAGTTTTTCATAATTGAGATGTTTAGTATTTTATCAGAAAGCTCGAACCTGAAAATTTGAAACCAATAAGAGTGACTGTAAGCCAACGGTAACTTGAAGGAGGAGACAATAGCTAGTGTGCCTTACCCATGTGCTCCTCTATTCTCGTCAAATCACTTTTTATGACGACGCCATCGAGAAGACCTTGCATCGCTTTCTCGGGAAAGAGAAGCTCGTGAGTTCCCAGGAACAGCTCCAGGTTGGTGGTCAAGTTACTGAGGACGCTGATCAGAACCGTCTCATCCTGAAAGCTCATCCATAGACTTGCCAGCGCAATGAAGATGGGCTAACGGGAGAGGACATGGACAAAGTGACTGTGTGGCAGAGTCATCAGTGTGCTCTTAAAAGTAAGCAGGGGTCACAAAGAAACTCATTCCTCAAGTCTTATCAAACTATAACAGACTCGAAAGTTGGAAGAAGGAAAACCAGTGCTTTCTTTTGAAGTATTTCATTTGGCATAACTGTTATTAAGTTAATTTGCCTAAGAAGTAGCCAAACACATTTGATCTCCTAAGAAATAGTACTACTTTACCTCAAAAGGCCAAAAAGAAAAATATGCTTGGAAATTTTTGTTCAAAAACTAAATAACTGCCGGGCAGTGGTGGCACACGCCTTTAATCCCAGCACTTGGGAGGCAGAGGCGGTCAGATTTCTGAGTTCGAGGCCAGCCTGGTCTACAGAGTGAGTTCCAGGACAGCCAGGGCTACACAGAGAAACCCTGTCTCGAAAAAACAAACAAACAAACAAACAAACCTAAATAACTCACTATAGTAGACTTATCTGAGCCTGTTGTGAATCAAAAGAACCTGGAAAGCATATAAGTGCATCTTCTGGCATGTCAAGGGAGCTGCAAGCTAAATCTTTAGGTTGTTGAAATAAAATACCTTATTCACAATAGAAATTAACATTTATAGAACAAACAGAAAATCAACCAGGCCTCACATAAGGTTTCTTGCTTTTTAAATCCAATGTTGAGAATGACTGCAGAAAGGTATCATGGTTTCAAATGGTCATGTATGTAACATGTATGTATGTTTACATGTATGTAACATGTAAAGTGTATGTACATTTTACCTTGTTCAGATCAGGGTGGCAGCGATTTCCTATAAAACAGTACTGTTGATCAGAAAGTCACTGCATGGTAAATAAAGAGGTTATCTTCCTCTCAGATAAGACAAAAGTTGTATCACATCCTTGCTAGACTCCATTTCTGACAGAGTACTATGAACACATCCTCACTCTCTTCCTGTCTCTCTCCCTTCCCATCTGCCTCCCTGCCCACTGTCTCTCTCCTCTCTCCCCTGACTCCACACTTCTACACTACAATGGACTGCTTCCAAGGCCACAGATACTATGGTCATCGTTCCTAGACATCATGATTTCCTTCAATAGCAACCACCCTTATCAAACAGCGGGCTGTTACTAAGACTTGACTGTGAAGAGCAGGACCAGCTTGTATACAACTAATGCTATGTGTTATGTAATATCATTCTAATGGAATTCAATTGTAAGGAATTCTGATCCGATTTATAGGACTCGAAAGGAGGTTCAGCCTTAAGAAATTGCACCTGACACAGTGGCACATGCCTGCATTCCAGCACCCAGGATGTTCTAGCACAAGAGGACCCACATTCCAGAACAGCTTGGGATACCTACAGAGCTATATAGTCAGGTACTGGCCTAAAACAAAAACAAGAACAAGAACAAAAGCAAACAAACCATATGCCAGGGAATTAGCTCAGCAGTAGAGCACTGGCCTAGTTTGTGCACAGCTGATTTTTATCACAGGTGAGAAAAGACTTAGACTATCAAGGTGGCTTAGTGGGTAAAAATACTCACAAGCCTGACAGCCCAGGTTTGATTCCAGGATCCCACTAAGAAAGTAAAGAACCAACTCCTGAATGTTGCTCTCTGGCCGCACATGTGCCGTGTGGCATGCTCCTTCACAATCATCATCATCATCATTATAAACACCAACCAAAGAGTACACATGGAGGGACCCATGGCCCAGCTGCGTATGTAGCAGAGGATGGCCTTGTTGGGCATCAATGGGAGCAGAGGCCCTTGGTCCTGTGAAGGCTCGATGCCCCAGTGTAGGGGAATGCCAGGGCGGTGAGGTGGGAGGGGGGAGCACCCTCATAGAAGCAGGGGGAAGGGGAAGAGGATGGGGGGTTGTGGAGGGGAAAACAGGAAAGGGGATAACATTTGAAATGTAAGTAAAATATCCAATTTAAAAAAAAAGGTCAAAGTCAGGGAGTATGGTGGTGCGCCCTTCCCTCCATCCCTCCCTTCCAGCATTCAGGGACAGAGGCAGGTGGATCTTTGTGATTTGAAGCCAACCTGGTCTCCAGAGCAAGGTTCAGGCCAGTTAGGGCGACATACTGAGAGCCAGGTCCACAAAAGCAAAGTGGAAGACGATGCCCAGTACTCACGAAGACTTGTGACGTTGGGACTGCTGTCCTTGATTTTACTGTTATTTTCAGTTGTTCCAGCTGAGCTGCCAATTGTTTTATCATCATCTCCACCTCCTCAGCACAAGTAATTATATCTGACTGTGAAGACAGCATGACTTGGATTCATATTTTATAATTATAATTTTATAATTATTATGATTTAATACCATGTGCTAAGCCCTGCCCACTCCCAACTTCCAAGTGACAATGACACTGTCTGTGCCGGCTCCCTGCCAACAATGTAAAGCACATGCTCTCAATTACAAGTGTCACAAACACACACATCACTGCTTGTAGCACGTTGCTAATCATACTAACAAGTACTAAAGAGAATCAACAACTGTAAATTGGCCTCTACCAACAGAGTCCCACAAAGTTTAAACCTAACTTTGCTGTTTCTGTTTTAAGCCCTGGTCATGGCAAGGCAATGCGAAGGTCACCTTCTCCTTCGTGAGTCACCCTGTTCTCAGGAGAGACTGTGTCATACAGAAAATGCCAGATCTTGTGACATTAGCTCACCAAAATAGTCTGTAGGAAGATCTCATACTGTCGAACATTGTACAACGCTTCCTTTAACATATACGGCTGAAGTTCTTTGGCCATGAGTGGATTGTTTGTTACTTTCTCAAGGATGGCTGTGTAGCGAAATGCCTGGTCTTGGGCAATCTGAAGCTGGGAGTCGATATGCTGAGTGGTGGCTGGGATTGCTTCGTGGAGAATGGCTGGCACTGTGTGTCAGAGTATGAGAGCACAGGCATTAGACAGAGGGGAAAGAGCCCAGAATATACTTGTATTTTAAACATTAAATTAAGTCAGATTTTTTCCTATCAGATTAATAATAACAAAGGCATGTCTTTCGTGGTCCCACCCCATGGAGAAAAGGGCCTGTCCAGAACAAAAACAACACTGTCATAATAACAAGAAAAGACAGAATCAGATCTACTTTTCTCACTAATTATAGAAAATTTAGGTAGACTAGTGCCGTGTCCTGTACTTGTCATGCTCCTTTAGAAGAACCAGGGAGCCCGCCTTTTGTGAAAGCAGATTTAAAGCATATGTGTGAACTTTATCTGGACTCGAAAAATAAACAAAATAGTCTAGCAAGGGAAGGCACTCTCTGGCTGGTGGGAAATTGATTTTTGTAATTTTTACATTTATTTAATGTGTATGAGTTCTTTATCTACGTATAGATCTGTGCAGTATGTATGTGCAATACCCATAGAGGCCAGAAGAGGGTGCTGGATCCTGTGTTCCAATTCACTGGACCAGTTATGAGCCACCACTTGGGTGCTGGGAACGAAACCTCTAATCATCTGTAAGAGTAGCAAATACTGAGCCAGCTCCAACCCTGGAATTTGAATTTTTATGACAACTTTCAAAAATAGAAAACAAACAAAACCCTCATAGGGTCTAACTCTGTGGATTCACAGCCCCCGAAAGTTCAGAAGGCAGGAGAGAAGACAGTCAGGGTGGCTGGCTGGCTCTGCTGCTAGTGCCGATGGAGTGATCGAGGTAAAAGGCAGGAACGCCTTCTCAACGGGCCTGCAGAAATGTAAAGTTCACATGAGGTGACTTCTACTGTTAGGTCCTTTATTAGATACTTTCTAAGTATTTTCAAACTTACAAACAGGCTGCACTGTGGACTGAGTGTGGTGGGGCACACCTTTCATCCCAGCATTTGGGAGGCTGAGGCAGGTGGATCGATGTGAATCTGAGGCAAGCCTGGTCTACATAGCAAGTTCCAGGCTATTCAAGGTTACACAGTGAGATCTCACCTAAAAACGAAAAATAAATAAATAACAAAGCATGTACCACGTATGCATTGTATATGTACTGACATACACAACATAGGAGTTGTTTCTGACTTTGCAGATCTTGGCATGTCTCCTCGTTGGCCTTTTCATCCCATTAAATATACAGCACCACTTTCTTTCCAAAGTGATTTTTAATTTTTAACTAGTTTTCCTCCTCTTGGGTGGCACGGAGTAAACGCCACACTCCGCTGAGCTCGGAGGGTGGATTCTGAGCTTCTCCCTCATGCCAGTGACTGACTGGGTCCCTGAAACTAGCTCTGTGATACAGGAAACATCAAGCTTTGCCTCAGCAAGGCGAGGACCACCCCACGAGATGAAGAGCCATTGTTTCTAACCAACAAAACTGCCTATTAAGTTGCCTGCTGCATTGTGAAGTTAAGCCTTAAACACGCAGAACCCTGAGAAGCAGCTGACAGATACACTTACAGTCATCAATGCCTTCTCCTCCTTTCCCACAGTCTCTGTTAAATAACCGAATTCCAGTAACAATCATGGTGAGCTCTTTTAACTGGTGTTCCTTGTCCTTCTTACTAAGAGTCAGAAATGTGGCGAGCTCAGCCTGAGGGAAAACACTCTGCAGAGCAGCTGAAACAGACGAAAGGAGAAACACCATGATGGACAGAAAGGCACTGGTGGGGCAGAGCTGCCAGAACTTACGATTAAAGCTTCTTTCTGTCTGCAGAAAGTCGAGGGATGGGTCTTTCTAGTGTTATTTATACAGTTGTTTTTTATGATACCTGCTGTAGCACGCATAGCAAATGTTATCAAATACCAGGTCTGGGCTACTGAAAATAATGTTATTACCCCATGTCTCTGTCCTTATTAATTCATCAATTGGTAAAAAAAAATCTTTCTAATTAAGGCTCTGAGTAGAAAAATCTATACTTTAAAATAATGGGAAAATGTAATAAGAAGGCTGAATACCTTGTTTAGTCCCTCACTATATATTGGTTTTGTTTCATGAGGGAGGGAGTCCCGTATAATCAGGCTGGCCTCAAACTCAGTGCATAGCTCAGGGAGGCCTTGAACCCCTGGTTTACCTGTGTCCTATGTCCCAAGTGCTGGGGAATACAGACAAGCACCACTACGCACAGCTCTATCCCCATTTAAAAGTATTAACGGGACATATATTTCCTGAGAATACAAAGAGTTCCTCTGTCAAGATCCTAACCAGATGACAGAGTCAATGCTTCCCACCTGTATGGAGTACTCCTTTTCATAGGTCCCAATCACTCCCTCAGCCTCCTACCTTCAAAATGCTGCTGCTGTTCCACTAGGTAGGTGGAATAGGCCACTGGGTATGCACAGCCTCTCACCATTGACAAGTGCTGCTTAAAGTTCCCAGTTGAACACAGTGTAAAAGCTATCTGGGAGTTTACTTTAGAATTTATTTTTATGTATGGTGTGTGCATTTGCGAATATATACCACGTGTTTTCCAGTGTCTTTTGGAGGCCAGAACTGGTGTTGGAGCCTCTGAAGCTGGGGCAGTTTATGAGCTGCCTGACATGGGTGCTAGGGATTGAACTCAAGTCTTCCAGAAGAGCAGCAAACATTCTTAAAAACTAAACCATCTCTCCAGACTGTGGGGGTTTATTTTTAAGTTGCTTTTTAGAAATTATCACCATCATCATCACCATCATCATCATCACCACCACCATCATCATTTAGCACAGAAAATAATGGATTTCATCATGACATTTTCAGATTGCATTATTGTACTTGGGTCATATTTCCACCCTCCTGTTACCTTCCCCTGCCCCTCCTCTCCATTCCTGCCCCAGTCCAGTCTCCACTCTGATTTCATGTCATACATTATATGCTGATTACATATATGAGAGGAAATATGGACTACTCCGTGCTCCTGTTACCCTCGATGTCCTCCTCCCTCTTTAATTTAATTCTAGGAACCTAGTGAGTTTGAACTAATTATGTATGCTGATTTTCTTTTCCAGTCTTTAACAATTTTATAAAATGTGATGGCAGAACTAAGGAGATGGTCTGTGAGTAAAGGGCGGGCTTGCCACACAAGCGTGATGACCAGAGTTTGAATCCCCAGGACCCATGTAAACCAACACTGAGCCGGTGTGATGCCTTTCTACGAAATTTCAGTGTTATAAAGGGAAGACCGGAGACCCTGGGGCAAGCTGTGGAGCTAGACCGGCTAGAACTGGAATGGAGAGTTCTGGGTTCAGTGAGGGACCCTGGCTTGGTAAATAAAGTGGACACACGGAGGAAGATGCTCAGTGCCAACCTCTGGTCCCCACATGTACATGCACACATGTGCACACAAGCTCCCACCCATGCAAAGGTATGAACACACATGATCAAACTATACATATGAATACAGTGGGCATATAGGTTAGCTTATGGACTAGAAATCATTTCTCCTTTTTACCTGTTGCCTCTCTGACGATCTTGATGTCTGTGGGGGATCCAAGCCCAGACCGAAGTAACACATAGCTGACAACCTTTCTGTAGAGATTTTCCAGCTCTTCCCTGGCGCATGCTCTGTTGTCTGTGATTTCTCTGCTGATGATGCCTAATCTGGACTCTAAGACCCGGTGATGTTCTTCAAGAAAGTCCTCTAAAATGAGCAAGTAACAGTATTTCACATCTTCAATACTTAGAATTCTCCTCAGATAAGGACTCAAGAAAAATTGGTTTGTGTATGGCAATTTTATGAAAACAAAACTCCTTGCCACCCTCCCTTGAGTGCTGGGATTGAGCCCCACTGAGCTAAATTCCTAAACCCTGACTTCTTAAGGTATAGTGCTGAATGAAAACAGAGGCCAGCAAGAAGCCTAAATACAGAAATCTAGTAGGAAATGTTATTATAGAAGTTAAATAGAGTATTTGGTTAAAACATAAAAGTAAACACACATAAACATGTAAACACATTTAGTGCAATATAAATAGTCTATATATTCTTATTCTTATTCTTATTCTTTTTTTGCTTTGTTTTGTTTTGTTTTGTTTTGTTTTTCGAGACAGGGTTTTTCTGTGTAGCCTTGGCTGTCCTGGAACTCACTCTGTAGACCAGGCTGGCCTCGAACTCAGAAATCCACCTGCCTCTGCCTCCCAAGTGCTGGCATTAAAGGCGTGCGCCACCACCGCCCGGCAGAACAATTCTTATAACTTAGTAAAATCTCTCAATCACAATCCAACAATGCAACATTCATATCTATAATTTCACCTCAAAAACAACTGAGAATGTTTACAAACTAAAAAAAAGAAATCAAGTTTCTTTAATTTTATGAATTTTTCCCCCTTTGGAGTTTCATTGTTATTAAGCAAAAAGGTAAGAGATGTTATCTTACATATTTTACATTCTGAATGTCTACTGCATAGAAAGAAAAAATAAAGTCACCAAATATTTAATAATGATCACATTGTAGAAAATAGCTCACTTTACTTCTCCCTGTTTCTAACATGCCTTTTATGTATGCATTAAATGTAAAATATAAATAGTAAATATAATTACCTATGTTCTGGGCCTATATTCCCACATTACTTTGGAGTAGTTGTATAATTTAAATATTATGAGATAATATTCAAAACCATAAATAAGAAGATCCAAAAATATAAGAATTTTAACTGCAGTGGTTTAGTTTCTAGCTGTCCCGTATTAGTGCCATAAACGTTAAAAACAGAAGAACTTGGAAACAAGCATATAGTTTCCAATTGACTCTTAGCATTCGCAAAGGCAATTGGCATTTTCCTCATTTGGATTTTCAACACTATGATATTTTTAAATATAGTGAACTGTTTCTCAGAGGTCGTTCTCACTTAGAGGCTTGGTATCCAGCCCACACTGTTCTACACTGTATACTGTACAGTGGAGCGTTGAAGAGCTGGAATCCACCAGAAGGAAGGTGTTTGGGTCACTGGAGGTAATCCTTTGGGGAACGCCCTACCTCATCTTATTGTTTGCATTCCAGTCATGAGGTACAGGACTCTTCCCAGACACATGTCCTACCAAGGTGTGCCTCCATGGGCCTAAAAGCAACCGGCCCACAGAACATGGGCTAAGTCTCTACAGCTCAACAATCCCAAACAGACTCCTCCTTTGCGTAAACTGGTTATCTCAGGCATTCTATGAATAACAACAGAAGGTTGCCTAACAGATCAAAGACAGAAAAGATCAAAAGACAGACAAAAATTAATGTCATTAACAATTAAGCCTGTTATCAACCAAATTAAACCGTTCTTACCTAAACAGCAATTTTTAAAACTTTTAAAATGTATGAAAATAGGTTCCATGTTACCTCGACTTGTGTAATTCATATCGAAGTAGACCTGCATCTTAATGGTGTCCAGGGATGGATTTTTATTGTCCAATAGCCGTGCTACACAAAGCTGGAAGAGAGCGTTGCATGAATGCTTCTACTATATTTTTCTGAAACATTCAAGTGATTGGATTGTTTGTTTGTTTGGGTTTTGAATTTTGAGACAAGGGCTTATGTAGCCCAGGCTGGCCTCATATAGCCCAGGCTATATCTTCACTATGTAACCGAGGATGATCTTGAACTTATGATCATCCTGTCCCCACCTCCCCATTGCTCAGATTATCACACCTGACTTAATACAGTGAATGTCTGGGTATCTAACACAAGGCATATTTTTAGGCATGCCAGGCAAGCAGTCTAACAAATGAGTTATATTCTAAGTTATTTTCAGAAAGAAAGGAAAACGGGCAGAGCATGATGGTATACTCCTGCAAACCCAGTATCTCAACACTCACAAAACAGAGACAGGAGGACTCACACAACTTTTAGCCACCAGAACTACAAAAGGAAACCCTCTGTCAGAAAGAGAGACAGAGGCGGGGACACGGCGGCAGACAATGTTAGCCCTGACTCCATGATTTAAAGTGTCAGTTGTCACTTTCTGAGAGGATCTGACTGGAACGACTCTTCTGCCTTTGTCTTTCCCCTTCTTCCATCATGGGATATGACCCTTACTCTGACATGGAGGAAAGCCAAGGGTGGGAGTCCAGGAGGCCAGGAACAGCCTAAGTACCTCCAGACACTGTTCTATTAGAAAATAACCCCTCGCTTATTTACACTGCCATTCTGTGTTTCTTTATAACATTGCTGAAGACAGGATGGAAAACACAGTGTTCTATTTAAAATTGAAAACAGACAATCCCAAACATGAGGACTGTCAAACAGTCACCTTAACAAGTTTCTGCACATCAGTCTTGAGGAGGGTCCTATCCATGTTAAAGCCATTGCTGGGATCTAGGACGACAGCTTTCACCTACAAACAGAACATACAAAGTAATTTTACTCATGAAATTAATTCATCTCTGTTTTTTAACCAATTTCCTTGATGTTCAGCTTGGTTTCTTATCACTCCCTCTTTTGTGCTTTTGTTATAGGCTGGAGACAGAAAACAATAAACATCAAACTTGAATGTGGTTTAGAAAGATACATAGCAGAGAGGCTGAAAGCAATGGTTACCGTTTTAGAGCAGGAAACTGGTGTATCCCGTGTTCTCGGTATGTGTTGTTAAGCAAGGAAGAGCAGAGAAACCAAAGCAGGGACTAACTTTTACAACATGCTTTGAACAAAGATACATGTTAAAACTTCACAGCAGAATATTATTGAGGTTTCCAAGCTTCACGGGATCTCCTAAATCACTGTAAAGCTACAAGACATTCTGCAGACTCTGAAACGATGCTTTTCATTAAGTCATCTGATGATCTCACTGCTTTCATCTAAAAAAACGTCAGGAAAGCTCCCAAGAATTTTAAAGGAAAAAACTCACTATCACAGTTTAAAATTTGTTTATAACACATATAAATTTATTTTATTGCAAAATTAATCATCCTTACCATAAAAGCTACCACCGTTTCCGAAGTGATCTCTCCATGGGTTGCACATTCTTGTCCTATCTCTCGTATGATATTCTTTATAACACTTTCTGCCTGAGTGGGAGGCATTGTGGCTAAACAAAGCAACAATTTTCTTTTAGTAATTTCATTTATGCACATTTCCTGGTTAGATTTCATTACTAGATCTGGAATATCCACAATGTCTACTGAGTTATCACTATTTAATTATAATCTAGTTTCCTCCTGTTTTTTTTCACCATTTTAAATGTCTTTAATGATAGAGAGTAACTGGGATTTTCCCCAAATTTAAATCATTCCACCATTAAAACGAAATTAGTTAGGGATGGTGGCACACGTGTTAAATCCCAGAACTTGGGAGGCAGATGCAGACAGATCTCTCATGAGTCTATCCTGGTCTACATAGTAGTGAGTGAGTCAGGGCTATGTAGTGAGACCTAGTCTCAAAAACAAATATAAATAAATAAATAAATAAATAAATAAATAAATCTATCTTAGCAGAATTTGGGCAAGAAAAGAAAATAAAACAAACAAACAAAAAACCAAGACCCTGTGTAGGCAGCAAGAACACGGCTTGCAAACGAAAGTGCTTATCAATACATTCACTAACGGACCTTTCCCAACTGTAACACAATTTCATAACTTTAAGAAAATTTTTTCTCGGATTATTCCTTCCTTGCGATATGGACTCTAACAGAAACATTAAAAGTAAATAATGAAAGCGTGTGAGTTCTGAACCTCTAAAAAAGAACTCCTAGCTATTCGTTTCATCTATTATAAACTAGGGAAGAGTGGTAATTTTAAGTCAGGGATTTCCTGATTTTAGAGTTATCGGTAACAACACAGGGGAACGTGAAGGTAAAGGAAATAAAGCCAGGAGTGCCCTGAGGGATGGGAAATGCAGAATTGGGACATCAAAGGTCCAACAGCATCTTGAGGAGACAAGTACCTTGCCTCCTTGGAAGCTAGTTTGCTCATCTGAAAAAATGAGTGTTGTTATCACCTTCTCCTGAACTTACGAGCCTACTGTGGTTAGAAAAGTTCGCGGCTTGACACAAGTACCTAACCAATGCTAGCCACCCCTGCGACGTCAGACCTGCCAGCCACACAACCAAGTTGAGCCCGCTCCTTCCTGAGCGCTTGCGCAGAGCGGGATACCTGCCCACCCACCCTGTTGATTACCAACTACCAGCACTAGCTCTGCAGCAGTCCGACGTCCGTCTTCCCGCCGGTACACCCGCGGTTTAACGGACCGGAGCTCCCAGAGCGCTGGGCTTGGCCCGAACGCCAGCCGGCCGCAGCTCTCCCCGCCAGCCCCAGAGCCCAAACGCGGACGCGTAACCGTGGAGACGGAACGCGACCGCAGAGGCTGGGGGCGGAGCCTGACTATGGGGGTGGGACCAGAGGACCGGGCGAACTGAGGAGGGCAGGACCGGAGAAGGAAGGGCCCGGGAAGGCCTGCTGTGATGGTGCTTCTGGGATCGCACCTTAAGAAGAGGGGTGTAGGGTTCTCCCTCAGCCTCCCAAGAGACAAAGCAAAAGAACCCAAGTTCCAGGCTACAAAGGCACTTTTGCTACACCTCAGTTTTAAGACAATGGAAACATAAGTTCTAAAACAAAGGTTGGATGTGCAGACGCTGTTCATGTTAACTCGCTAGCGTGGAAACGTGGAAAATATATCAGTTGAAGAGAATAAGAAAGCCTAGAGTTCTTGGAATTATCAGTGTTTATAGTTGTTTCAAAAGAATGCTTTGATGTTCTCTTTCTCAAAGGAATTCTATATCCTGGTGTTCCAAAATGCCATAGTAAAACTTTTCATTCAGGAGTGTTTTCACACCAGGTATGATAATGTAGGCTTACAGTCTCAGCCCTTAAAATGCAGAGATAGGAAAATGCAGAGTTTTAAGACACCCTCCACTGTATAGTAAGACCCTGTCTACTCCCACCACTCATAAGATGCAAGTAAGGAAACCTGTGTGTTTGGAATTGGGGATAATAATTTTTGTTTGTTTTCTTGAGAGAGGGTCGTACTATGTAGTCTTGGATGGTCTGGAACTGGACATAGACCAGGCTAGTCTTGAATTCACAGAGTTCTACTTGCCACGGCCTTCCAAACATTGGTTGTGAGCCACCATGCTGGGCCAATGATGGTGGTTTTGGTACCTAAAATAGTAAAGATGCAATGTTACAGAATGTCTCTGTATTTAATAATGCCTTTTGCTAACAACCATTAAAATAGTTATATTTTAACATAAGTTGTTAAAAGTTTAAGAATAAACTGTGCTTTTTTTTACACTATCTTTGCACTGGGAATTTGAGCTTCAGAAGGTGGGAACTGAGCTCACTGGCCACCCAGGCTAGAGACATCTTGAGAAAGTAACAATGGGAAGTAACAATGGGGTCCCAGTTTGTAATTCCTTCCCACCCCAGGGAGTTCTGAAGGCACAGTTCCCAAGGACGACAAACTGTAACTTTTGTTACAGAAAGAATATTGTGTTGGGTGTGGTGGCACATACATGGAATTCCAGCACTTGAGTGACTGAGGCAGGAAGATAATGAGTTTGATGGTCTTGGCAGCGAGAGCCTGTATAGAAGAAGGAAGGTAGGTAGGAAAAATACCAAAGACCAGCCTTGGTCTGGAGAGGGGTTCTGAGAGGAGTGTCTGGGAGTGACGAAAACAAATGATTCTAAGTCAAATCATGGGTCCAATCTGGCAGCCTAACTCTGCTGAAGTCAGCTTTCCATTCTGCTTTCTCTATATTCTGCTTGCTTTCTCTCTGATCTGCTTTCTCTGGAGATCTCCAGACAGCTCTCTCTATTATATTCTGCTCCTGCTGGTTCTCCAAGCAGTTCTCTCTTGCTATTCTAAAAACTTTCTCTGGATAGCTCATCTCCTGCAGATCATAAGCTCAGACTTTTATTTTACATATCAGTCCAGTCATTTGCTCCAGGTTTCCTTCTGATTATCCTAAGAATCATCATCCATTGACCCCAGCCCTTAAATTCTTAGGAGACAGCAAGCACACATTTTATTTTAACATTGTAAAAGAATTCAGAGATCTGCCTGTTCCTGCCTCTGTTAAGTATGGAGGATAAATTATCTGGGTGGGACCCTGTCCTGAAATTAACTTTTCTACCACACCTGGGCCTAACCTTGCTGTGTTCAAGGCTGTTCCTGAACTCAGGAATCTGCCTGCCTTTATATCTCATGGCCTTTGTATCTTTCTTACAAGCTGACTCATTAATGCAGCTGCCTTTGCTCCTTTAGATTCCTGAAGCCCCTTATTTTTTGCATAGTTGAGAAATTACATATTTTCAAACTCATATTTTTATTGTTGTTTTCCACAACCTTAAAAGCTGTCCTGAAGTTTCCAGCATTTACCATTTTGCCAAGACATTAGCCACACCTTTGCCTCCTGGACTCATGTTGTCTCTGATTATTATGAAGTCATTAACATTAACAGGGAGGACATTCCTTGGAGTAGGAACAAAAAATATGTAGATTATTATACAAACAAGCCTTATGCCCATGGCAGCCATTGATGCTCATAGAGTTCCACGTCCACTGGTCCTGTCCAGGAGCAGGAACCGTGACATTCTTTCCACCAAGGTTATGACAGACTTGGCAGAAAGAAGCGCATATTACTCAGGTATTAAGTACTGCATAAATCCAGAGATTACATCCAATTATTTCAACTCAGTTGTCTCTTTTCTGGTAAGTTTGGTTTGAATGTGAAAGAGCACAATAGGCTCATATATTTGAACTTTTTTTATGTAGTTGGTGGAACTGTTTGGGGAGGATTCGGAGGTGTGCCCTTGTTGGAGGAGTCAATGGAAGTGGGCTTTGAGGTATCAAAAGCTCGTGACATTCCCAGTTAGCTCTCCCTCTATCTCCAACTTTCGGATTAGCTATAAACTCTTGGCTACTACTTAAGTTCCTTATCTACCTGCCTGCTACCATGATTCTCCAGCATAATGGACATGGATCACTGTCTGAAAACTGTAAGCAAGCCCCCAATCAAACGATCTCTTTTCTAAGTTGTCTTGGGCATGGTGTCTGTCACAGCAATAGAAAGGTAACATAAAAGACTGCAAGTAGGAAAACAAAGGCAAGTCACCTGAACACCTGACTTGGACTTCAGCTCAGCATCCTTGATGTGGATTTTTCCTTCCAATATCAATACCTCCATGCTGTATTGGGATGAACCATCACTGATTTAACAGTAGGCCTGCCCTGCTTAGAGGATGCCTACATTCCTGGTCCCTCTCCTTCACCCTTCTCACTCTCATCTGTCACTCAGACCATTAAACTCTCTTATCTTGTGTTGTGAGTCAGACTTTTTCTAGGGAGATGGCAACACTCACACTTCAGTTCACTCCAGAAAAGGAGCCACATGGAGTCAGATAGAGCCACAGTGGACAGATAAATAGGGAAGCGAGGCATTAGGTAGATGAATGCACTTTCACTTAAACATTCAACATGATCAATTTCCTGCTTCTCCAACACAAAGGCCCTGTGGGCTCTTTGCACTAGAGGGAACTGTTAGATGGAACTTTGAAACCTTTCACCAACAGGGGTCAGAACCAACCAGTTTCCCTCTTTGTCTGGATTATTCAATCCCCTTCGGTATCCCCAAACCACCAGTTCTTCGGGAGAAAAATACTCACCCCATTCCCCAAATGTTATGAAGCTCATCAAGTAGGCTAGCTGCCTGGCCAGCCAACCTCAGGAATCCACCTGCCTCACTCATGCCCTAAATCCTACTACCAAAAATCTTTGTAAAAGGAAGCTATCATAGACACGGAGAAGAGAGAGTGGTAAAGGCTGTGTGGAGAGAGAGAGAGAGAGGCGACTAGGATCCAAGAGTACAGCCTCTCTCAGAAGCAAGGGATGGCAAGGCGTAGACATGCTTCTGGAACCCTCCAGAAGCCTGGGTTTGTTGAGGCTGGTTGAAATTCCACAGCTGTGGGAAGTAAACAGATTTCTTCTGTTGCTTTAACTATCTAGCTTGTGTTAATTTGTTGGGACAACTCTGACATTAAAGTAAACCTTTTCTAATTAACATCTGCTAACTCTGAAAATTAAATATTCTGGAAAAGATACATAAGCAAAGTGAGAGAATTAAGTGCTGACTCTGACTTAACAGCTTTACTGTTTAGCTGTGTGGTTTTGAGAAAATTACTGAAATTCCAACAGACTCAGTCTTACCTACATAAGAGGATCCATAAGCTGTGTGTGCGTGTGTGTGTGTGTGTGTGTGTGTGTGTGTGTGTGTGTGTGTAGGCCACAGGAAAACCATCAGGTATCATACCCTCCCCCAAGCTGTTTATAACTATATATCCCTAAATACAATTCTGTAAATCAAACATTTTGCAGAATTCAAGAAGCTGACATTAAATAATTTTAGAGGGAAGTAGCTCACAGTGTCCCATCTCTTCTGCAACTCAGGAGATATTAGCACAGACCCATCTGTTGCTGCTATAATCAAAGAGGGTCCTGATATGCTAGGATTAACTCTGTGATCTATTGTAACGAATCCCTGCCTTCTCAGTAGAGTTGCAGGATAAGTTGATCACACTGTGAAATCCAAGTTTGTATTATTTACAGGGGAAAAAAAAACTGTTTCTAGTTGTGGTGTGGCTCAGCCCTGGCATACACCTTTAACCCAAGAGGTTTCTGCTTATTGTAAACAGAATTAAATAAAACAACCATAGGTCAAGAGTCAGAGCAATCAACCAGTTGACAGGGAGTGAACATAGAGAAAAAGCCACAGAGAGTACGAGGAAATCAGAAGAATGGATAGAGAGATGCACAGGAAGTAGAATGCAGGGACATTCAGTTTGAAGGATTTTTGAGACTGTGGAGAAAGAGAGCTTCTTTTTCATCTGGGACATCTGCAGAGGAGGAAGGTCAGCTGGGTGCTTTCTCTGCCTCTCTGAGCTAGCAAGCTTTGATCCCAGCATCTGGCTCCCAAGTTTGTATTGGTAAAATCAAGCAATTGAGATTTTATTTTAAAACAACCAAGTAGTCTTGGTAAAATCATCTCTTCTTGAACATGCCTTTGTCTATCTCAGTCCTCCCAGGAGACTGTACCTATCTCCAGGCTGTGCGATCTCTCCTGCTGGACTTCTAGCCTGCTCTGCCCTTGAGCCATCATCATCTTCTCGGCGTTTTCTCAGACATTACTGCCTCATGAATATGGGCAAGGTACTGTGATGGTTTTTATATGCTTGGCCCAGGGAGTGGCACTATTAGGAGGTATATCCTTGTTGGAGTAGGTGTGTCACTGTGGGCGTGGGCTTTGAGACCCTCATCCTAGCTGCCTGGAAGCCAGTCTTCTACTAGCTGCCTTTGGAACAAGAGATGGAACTCTCAGCTCCTCCAGCCTGTTTGATAATAATGGACTAAACCTCTGAACCTGTAAGCCAGCCCCAATTAAATATTGTCCTTATAAGAGTTGCCTTGGTCATGGTGTCTGTTCACAGCAGTGAAACCCTCACTAAGACAGAAAACAAGCTCTGTCCCACACATCAGCACCTTAACAAGAATCCAACCTCGGCTGACTTCTTTCATTCTTTATCAACCTTGTGAGATAGCTACTCTTTTGCAAAAGAGAACACCGAAGCTTAGGAGGGAAACAATAAATGCCTTGGGTCATTCAGGTCCCTAAACTGAGGCTTCACACTCACACCCTTTGCCACAGACCTTACAGCTTGCTGTTCAGCAGCCAGCAGACAAAGCCTAAGCTGTAAAGCTCTCTTGTTCCCACAGTAGCTAGCCTAGAGTGAGGGACTTGGGGACTGATGCTCGTGCTCTATCTACTACAGCTATCTAATATTTCAGGACGTCAGAAGACCCGAGAAAGGAGTTACTTCCCCTATTAATCAAGCTGATTAAGACACATAAACATGTGTGGTTAGATACTATAATGGCCACAGGAAACCTGTGAATTTATAAATTAATAGTTATAAGAAGTCATTTCAGACAGGTGCTGTTATGTTCCATAGATTAAAAAAAAGAAAAAATGAAGCAGAGAGATAAGGTGATTGTTGCCTAATGTCACACAGCCTATGCCTGCACTGTATATTATCATTCATATGCACTGGGTAAGTGTCCCGCGCAACCTCCCGCCAGCAGGAAAGACGCGGCACACTCAGGATCCTTCTGCAGTATAAGCTTTAATGCATCTTGAGAGGGAGAGCATAAGCTTCACAAACGAGGAGGGACCCCAAGGGCCTAAAACCCTTCCCTTATATAGAAAGCTAAGCTCGCCTGGGACGTGGCAGTCTCTGATGGGCTCCTGTTGCCTCAGGCCACATGACGTGTTCCAACTGTCAGATTAATAAAGGCGGGAAAACCTTCCAGCGCATGCGCACAGACTTGTTAATGGCAATGATGTGATAAGGATAGCTTCCCACATCTGCCCCCTTTTTTATTTAAAAGTGATCCTAAGAAGAGGCCATAGAAAAGTGAAAGAGTTCAGGCCGGGCAGACACAAACCAATCAAAAGGAGAGAGGTCTAGATTTTCTCCTCCTCAATAAGTGAGGCAGGCCCGTGTCTCTACACTCACTTCGGGGTGCAATGGGAACTCGAGCCCTCCCGAGCTTAACGAGTGTGAGAACAACCATATCACAGTCCTCAAGGTGCAATGGGAACCCGAGCCCTTCTTGAGTCTGGATTTGGTTCCTGGGACAGATAGAGAGAAAGAATTAGGGAAGCCAAAATGCCCAACTCTTGTGCAATGGAGAAAAACTCCCAGAGGTGCCAGGGCCATTTGGCAGGGGGAGGAGATGGTATTACAGATTATGGCCTTGTCTTAACAGGTCTTTGGGGCGGTTGTTAATCATGGCTATCCAGTCCCTTAGTCCAGTGCTACAAGTGCCTGGGCAATCACCACCTTATCCTGTTGTCACTGTGACCTGAGCTTGCAAAGGAGCCACAACACGAGCGCCAGCCCACAGCAGAGCAAGGCTCCGAAAAGACCCACCCCCAACCATTCTTTAAAATAAGAAAATATTGAAGAGATCCATGTAGACAGTCCTTCGGTCAGGGACAAATCAAGTCTGGTAGAATTCACTTCTATAATCGCAAAGCGTAACTTCCGAAGCGTCTCTTCAAACTCTACAGTCCAATTCTGTAATAAAAACTGAGATAAAGTTTTAGAAAAATTTGCTGCTCTAGTATAATTTTCATATTGAATAGAGGTAACACAAAGTCCCGCCATTTTTTGTTCGCAGCCCAATTGGGCTAATTGCCACAACATGTCAATCTGTTCCTGAACGAGGTCAATGCGTTGATTCACTAGCATTAATCTTCCCAGGATTTGTGAGTTGGCAGAGACCTGTTCATCTAGTGCTGACGTGACCGAGGCAGACAGATGATTAATAGTGTCTACTGTCTGTACTGAAGAGGAAAGGGCCAAAGCAGAGGTGGTAACTGCGCCAGCCACAGCTGTTGTGGCAATGATGGCAACTATAATGGCAGAGATACCAAAATCTCTCTTCACTCTAAAAGTGCTTAAACTATTAGGTGCCTCAACCGGCACAGATACAAATCTAGGTAGCCAAATTACCAAAGCAAAAGGAAAGGCAGTAGCATTCCAACAAAGTCTATAAAAACAAATTTTAGGAATACATCGTAGGGTATCTTTCCAAATAGTACTATCATTACTAACAAGCCAGATAAAAGGGGGCCAAACACATACTGGTGTGGGTTTAAAGGCCAACTCCCTAAAAGGAGAATAAGAAATGACTGAGGTCATCCAGGAAACACTTCTTGACCCTGCCCGTCCTTTCCAATCGTATTTTAACTGTCCTTTGGCAGCCTTGCCTCCATTAATCATAACCATGGAAGATAAATCTGTGCAGCTTCTGTTAATGCCACAAAGAAGCCATTGATCAAAGGGATTAGCAACCATGCTGTGGACTGGTTATAAATTTGGATATACTGACTGGTTTTATTAGGGGAGGGAATGATCATAAAACATAGGCTCCCCTTCAAAACATAACTATTGTTAGTTTCCACAGCGTTTTATTGGTCGCAAAAAAGCATGGAAACACCTGAGCATTATGCATCACTGGCATAGGAATAGGGAATGTATTCATTATGGCCCATCTCTGAACCCCCAAAATACTAGGAACCCAGAGATGGAGGATCCACAGCATCACTGGGTTGTTGGTCGCTGGCAGCATCTTGGTCCGGTTCTCCGACCTTCCTTGTTAATCTCTCTGGGATCCAAAATGGGCTTTCTTCATTCTGTGGGAAAACACAAACAGCTCCCCTGGATCTTATCAAAATAGGATCCGGTCCTTTCCATTTATTAGCCAGAACATCTTTCCATTTCACTAGATCCTTTGGTCGATCAGGTTCTGCGAAGTGGCGGTCAGCCGCTGTGCGACCATGATCATCTAAATTTAAAAAATTGAGAGTAAAGAGTGCCATAGATATGGCTACTCTGGGAACTGGGGGAAGAATGTCTTTCATTCCCCCTTTCTGTTTTAATAGATAAGTCTTCAAAGTACGATGTGCACGTTCGACAATGCCTTGTCCTTGTGGATTATAAGGTAGACCTGTCAGATGAGTAACCCCCATCTGCCTGCAAAACTGGGAAAACTTTTTGGACACATAAGCTGGTCCATTATCCGTTTTTAGAATCTTAGGTTGGCCCCAAGCACTCCATGCCTCAAGACAGTGTTGAATTACATGGGAAGCTTTTTCCCCCGTCAATGGTGTAGCTGACAGAACTCCAGAACAGGTATCAATGGAGACATGTAGATATTGTGACTTCCCAAAAGAAGGTATGTGAGTCACATCCATTTGCCAAATTTGTAACGGCTGTATGCCCCTGGGATTAATTCCCACATGAGGGACTGATAAGAATTCACAGCAATTCTGGCATTGCACAACAATATCTCTTGCCTCTTTTCTGGTGATAGAAAAACGGCGTTGTAGAGTCTCTGCCGTTACATGAAAAGTATTATGAAAATTCTTTGCCAGATCTAAGGGGGACAATAGGACCATAGCCATCACCCTTGTGGCCCTGTCTGCCAGCTCGTTGCCTCTGCTCATAGGTCCGGGGAGTCCAGAATGAGCCCGAATATGTGTAATAAACACTGGGGCTCTCCTTTGTAACAAAGCTTGTTGAATTTTCAAAAAGATGTCATGTACAGGGCTAGAAGATTTAATAACCCCCGCTACTTCTAGGAGATTCACTGCATTCACCACATAAGCAGAGTCAGAAACAATGTTAAGGGGACCTGGAAAAATCTCAAGAACCTCTAATACGACCATGCATTCAACCACTTGAGGAGATGTTATAGCATAATGTTTGGATACCACCTTGTCATCCACCACGTATGCCCCTATGCCAGTGGCAGATCCGTCAGTATAGACGACAAGCCCTCCTTTGATGGGGCCTGTAGAAGTAACTCTAGGAAATACAAGGGACTGTCTCGATGCAAATTGTAATATAGGATGTTTAGGATAATGATTATCAATTTTTCCTAGAAAGGTAGACACTAATATTGCCCAATCATCAGAAGAAGCGGCTAAAATTTGTATTTGGGCAGCTGTATAAGGCACAAAAAGTGTGGCTGGCTCAATTCCAAAATGAGTAATGGCTGCCTTAACACCCCTACATGCAAGTTGTGCAACCGCCCCTGGATACCAATCAATTCTTTTGTTTGGGGATATATTAGGGTGAATCCATAATAGGGGTCCCTGTTGCCACAAAACAGCCGTCGGTAGACTCGCTGTTTTTAAAATACATAGAGCAAAAGGTAAAGAGGGATCAATACGCTGAAGTTGTGCATCCTGTAATGCATCTTCGACTAATTGCAAAGCCTGACGGGCTGCAGGGGTAAAACTTCTGGGCGAAGAAATATGTGGGTCCCCTTCAAGAATGGCGAACAGAGGCTTAAGTTCTACTGTGGGGATCTTTAAAAATGGCCTGATCCAATTTATATCTCCCAGCAGTTTTTGGAAATCATTAAGGGTGCGGAGGCAATCTCTGCGGATCTCAACCTTTTGAGGACGTATACAAGTGGGAAAGATAGATGTTCCTAGAAATTCTCCCGTACTAAACAGTTGCACCTTTTCTGTAGCTATTTGTAAACCCCATCGCCCTAACAGGTATGATAACTGTGGATAAACCCTCTTCAGAGTCTGAACCTCTTTATGAGCGATCAAAATATCATCCATATAATGAAGAATAAGAATGGCAGGAAATTGTTGTTGTAAAGGCTCTAAAGCAGCTTGCACAAAAGTCTGGCAGATGGTGGGGCTATTAGCCATTCCCTGAGGCAAAACCTTCCATTGAAACCGTTTATCTGGGCCAGCATGATTAATAGTAGGCAGTGTAAAGGCAAACCGAGGTCTATCTTGAACACACAGTGGAATGGAAAAAAAGCAGTCTTTAATGTCCACTATGAGAAGAGACCAGTCTTTTGGAAGAGCAGAAAGGACGGGGAGCCCTCTCTGCACTTGGCCCAGCAAATTCATCTGTTCATTAATTGCCCGGAGGTCGTGTAACAACCGCCATTTCCCAGATTTCTTCTTGATTGCAAAAATGGGTGTATTCCAAGGCGAAGTAGAAACTTCAATATGGCCAAGGGTCATCTGTTCTTTTATTAATTCTGTGATGGCCTCTAATTTTTCAGAGGATAGTGGCCATTGAGGAACCCACACCGGATCCTCTGTTTTCCAAGGTATGGGCAGGAATCCCTCAACGGCCCCTAGGAAAAACCCAGACCTTTTCTATCTTGTTTGTTGGAGGGTGAAATAAGTTTGACCCTTCCTTGCCTAAACTTGCCCAAACCACTTCCTTGTTCGTATCCCATTCTCGTCATCATTGCTTTAGCCTGTGAGGAATACGAGGTGATATGGGATGACTCTATAGGATATTCATTGGACAGGGTGAAGCCCATACCTTGTAAAATATCTCTTCCCCAAAGATTAACAGGAAGAGGGAGCACATAAGGAATAAATCTTCCTTTCCTACCATCAGGTGCCTCCCAATACAAAGCAGTAGAACTGATGGTAGGACTAGATTGATACCCTAGCCCCTGTAGGGAATGGGAGGACTCAGTAACAGGCCATGTTTTGGGCCACCATTGTGTGGATATAATACTTTTGTCCGCTCCGGTATCCATAATTCCCTCAAAGCTTTTTCCCTGTACCTTTAGGATTAATTTGGGTCTTTCATTTAATGATATCATCAGATAAGCAGAATCATTTCCTGAGGAGCCAATCTGTCTTGTGTCTGTTTCTGTCTCATCTTCCATACCTGGCATAAGCAATAATTGGGCAATACGATCACCCTTGCTGATGGAGAACACTCCTTTTGGGCTAGAGGCCAAGACTTGCAATTCAGTAGAATGTTGAGTGTCTACTATGCCTGGCAAGACTATCAAGCCCTTTAGTGTAAGTGACGCTCGGCCCAATATAAGTCCCAGGGCCCCAGGGGTTAACATTACAGGTTCAACTGGGACTGGCTGGACTCCCATCTGAGGGATTAATAGGAAATCGGAGGCGGCGCGCAGGTCCAATCGGCACGGTCGCCCTGGGAGGACTCTGATCGTTCTCTCTCCTGAACTTCCTGGGTTTTGGTCCAACGGATCCCATATCTTTGAGGGCCCTGGGTCCGAGGGCCCGCCACTCCGTTTTTTTTGTCATCTAAAGGAGGGAGAAGCCGGCCCTTCATGTCTCTAATGGAACGGCATGAACTGGCCTTATGGTATCCTTTGCCACATCTGTCACAGAGCGAGGGAACACCTGGTTTCCTGTTAGCCGTGGGGCAATCTCTCTTAAAATGACCAGGCTTGCCACACCTATAACAGACCTTAAGATTAGTTTTATCAACTGGGCGTCTCTGTGACTGGAGAATGGCTGCCGCCAATCCGGCGTTAGTAAGTGGTCCACCAAGCTCTCGACAAACCCGCAGCCAGTCTTGTAACCCCTTATGTTTTCGTGGGGCAATGGCTGCACGACATTCTTGTGTGGCTTGCTCAAAGATTAATTGTTGAATCAGAGGCTCCATCGGACTAGTATCTCCAAAAATACGCCCCGCAGCCTCTGTCATTCTAGTCACATAGTCTGAGAAAGATTCTTGAGGCCCCTGAACTATCCTGGTAAGTTGTGTGTTGCCCTCTCCTTTCTTGGAGAGTGCCTTCCATGCCTTAATGGCTGTAGCTGCAACCTGAGCGTAGGCTCCCCAGTGGTAATGGGTTTGGTCGGCAGCATAGGCTCCCTGACCTGTCAACAAGTCCATTGTCCATTCCCTCGGTTCAGGAGTGAGAGCGACAGCGTTGGCGCGAGCCTGTATTTGTGCGGCTTCGTACCATAACGCCTTCCATTCCATGTATTGACCCATGCTGGGAAGGGCTGCTTGAACAATCACTTGCCAATCTGCGGGAGTTAAGGCATTGCTGGCAAGTCTATCTAATTGTACCAAAGTAAAATTGGCGTTGGGCCCATATTTACGAACTGATTCGGCCAATTCTTTTAGTTGAGTAAAGTCTACAGGAGCGTACACTCGCCCTCCATTTTCTGTTTCAAAAACAGGGAAAGCTGTCCTGAGCTTCTTCCTGACTTTCTCTGAGAGCAGGGAATATCCCGAGTGAGGAGCGTATGGGGGAGGAGGAATTGAGGGGGCCGAGGGAACCGTTTTCTTAGGGGGCTTCCTCAGAGGCTTTCTGATTCTACGCTCATCAGGATGGTATCTCTCTGCCTCGTACTCTGCTGCTTCCTCGTCTAACTCCGCCTCCTCTGTAGAATCTAATGACTCCTCACTGGAGTCCCCAGAGGAACTCTCTGCACTGTCGATAGTCAGTGCCTCTAGGTTGGGGTAAAGCGAGCTTTTCCCGTTAGGGAGTATCTCTCCTTTTTTAGGAGGGTTCTTTTCTTCAGCTGAAGGGTGTTCCTTTTCCTTTTGTTTCGGTACCTTTTTCCTACGCGCGCCCATCCTCTCACTGCGTTCGGTTTCTGACATGCTATCCTGAACATCTTCTAGCGTAGCCTGTCCTTTCCTTATGGCTATCTTACAGTTTTCATCTTGTAGGCAGTTCTTAATAAGTTTCCAGATCGCAACTGTGCCGTTACTCAAATCGTTGTCATCGCGGTGCCTTTCTAAGTCCTTTCCCAGTTTATTCCAAGAGGGGAGAGCCAAAGACCCAGAGACGGCAAACCAGGGGGCAACGCGATCCACCTCTTTTATGAAGTTCCTCAAAGTCCTGTTAGCAATTTTAATATCCCGCTGTTTGAGTACGGCCTCCAAAGTAGTGATTATTGACTGTGATGAACCCATGACGGCCGCGGCTTATCTACGTCCGCCTTAGTACCGTCTCAAAAGTGAAAGTAACAGCGGCCCAGCCCGCGGCTTATCTACGTCCGACTAACGGCCGGGAGTCAAGAGGAACTTTGTCCCACCTTTATCTACAGGAGGGAGAAAGAGACAAGACCAGTGTCACTGGCTATTTACTTCAGACTACTTTGCTACTAACAATGGCCACCGCGAAGACAGGGCAAAACAAGCACCATGAAAATGACAGCCAAGCACAACCCGAATATTTCAGGAATAGACATACCTCTCCGAACTCACCCCTGCAGTTCTGAATCCTCCTCTATCGAGGGGTCCTCCAAGGTGCTGACGATGGCAAGGTCAAGTGTCCGGGGTTTCTCGCACCAGTTGTCCCGCGCAACCTCCCGCCAGCAGGAAAGACGCGGCACACTCAGGATCCTTCTGCAGTATAAGCTTTAATGCATCTTGAGAGGGAGAGCATAAGCTTCACAAACGAGGAGGGACCCCAAGGGCCTAAAACCCTTCCCTTATATAGAAAGCTAAGCTCGCCTGGGACGTGGCAGTCTCTGATGGGCTCCTGTTGCCTCAGGCCACATGACGTGTTCCAACTGTCAGATTAATAAAGGCGGGAAAACCTTCCAGCGCATGCGCACAGACTTGTTAATGGCAATGATGTGATAAGGATAGCTTCCCACAGGTAAGAATATTTATTTACAAGGGTATTTAGAAACTATGAGGAGCATAGAGTGTGGAAAATGACTTCTCCCTGAAAGCCAAGACTCTTAGCCTTGTAGGATGTGTGCCAGAGGGAGACACTCTACAGTGTATTCCCATCTGTGGACACTCCTCTACAGACAGGCCTACAGCACAATCTGATCTAGGCAATTTCTCAGTTAAGGTGTCTCATCTTGGATGACGCTAGGCTGTGCAAAGCTGGCAATCAAGGCTAACCAGGACAGTCACTGTCTTGGGGGAGATGCCTCTCCTTTCTGGTAGTTGCTTTGGGAACGAGGACTGCTCTCAAGTCTTGTTCATAGTTGTTTCCTCTCCAAATCCGTATGAATTCATGTTAAAAACTTACTCACTGGCAGCATGGTGTTAGGCAATGAGGCCTCAGGGGATGAATATGTCCTATAGGATGAGACCTCTTAAGTGGAATTATCATCCTTATTGAGATCTTTACCAATCCTTCATCTGATAGAGGGCTAATATCCAATATA
>NW_021604576.1:20151332-20176644 GCF_004785775.1 Grammomys surdaster
TCCATTGTTGGTGGGACTGCAAGATGGTGCAACCACTTTGGAAATCAGTGTGGCGGTTCCTCAGAAAATTGGACATAGCATTACCTGAGGATCCAGCTATACCACTCCTAGGCATATACCCAGAAGGTGCTCGAACATATAATAAGGACATATGCTCAACTATGTTCATAGCAGCCTTATTTATAATAGCCAGGAGCTGGAAAGAACCCAGATGTCCTTCAACTGAGGAATGGATTAAAAAAATGTGGTATATTTACACAATGGAGTATTACTCAGCTATTAAAAACAATGAATTTGAGAGGTTCCTAGGTAAATGGGTGGAACTAGAAATTATCATACTGAGTGAGGTAAGCCAATCACAAAAGAACACACATGGTATTCACTCACTGATTATTGGATATTAGCCCAGAACCTTAAAATGCCCAAGATGCAACTCACAGGCCACATGAAGTCCATGAAGAATGAAGACCAAGTGGGGGTGATTCGGTCCTTCTTAGAAGGAGCAACAAAATACTCAAGGGAGCAAATATGGAGACAAAGCGAGGGACAAAAACTGAAGGAGGGGCCGTCTGAAGACCTTTCCACCTGAGTATCCATCCCATGTGCAGTCACCAAAGGTAGATGCTGATGTGGAAGTCAGGAAGTGCATGCTGATAAGAGCCTGATATGGATGTCTCCTCAGAGGTCTTCAAGAGTCTGACATATTCAGAGGCAGATGCTCACAACTAGCCATTGAAGTGATCATGGGGTTCTCAATGGAGGAGTTAGAGTGAAGACTGAAGGAGCTGAAAGGATTTGTGGCCCCATGAGGAGAGCAACAATACCAACCAACCACAGCTCCCAGGGTCTAAACCACCAGCCTGGGAGCACTTATGGAGGGATCCAGGGCCTTAGCTGAATATATAAGAGTGGAGGGCCCTGCTGGGCACAGATGGAAGATGAGATCCTTGACCTCATGAAGGCTGGACGCCCCAGGGGGTGGGAGTTTTGAGGGTGGGGAGGTGGGAGTGGGGGGGTAGATAGAGGTTACATCCACAAAGAAGAAGGAGGAGGTGTGAGGGGATTGGGGGTTCCTGGGTGGGTGGGGGATGGGGTAAGGGGACAACATATGAAATGTAAATAAAACATCCAATTAAAAAAAAAAAGAATATTTACAGAATGGCTTCAAGCGGTAAATAAATTTTGAAAACAGTTACATAAAAAAAATATTGGTTGTTTAGAAATGTTACCTGCGTTTTCATTGCAAAAGACTTTGTCTCTTAAGTCTCTAATTTTCAATAATAAAACATGTTGAAAGCTAATATTTCTAAATGTCTTTAACACAGCCTATTTCAGAAAAAGAGTATAATAGAATGTGCTAATATTTGCTTCATGCTCTCAAGTTCTTGGCTTGTTTTCTCTATGGACACGTTGATTTATAGTTTCCCATTTGTACTGAGGCTGGGGAGTAAGCTCACAGCATTGAATCACTTCAATCAGCAACCATGCCAAACGTGGCTGAAAGGGGCTGCTGGGGCCGAGCAGGGATCATCCTGCTCTCTGACAGGAACTGTGGAGCAGAGCTCTCTTCCCGTGTTGGTCCTAGGACAAGGACAGTTCATTTAACCTTATTTGGCACAAAATTAGTATACGCTAGGTGCTCCTTGTTGAAACATGAATGTCTCATTCATAGGCCTGTAGTTTTCTAAGCTTCTGATCCATCATATTATTGGAACTTCTGATGCTCTCCTGCTCTGCCTAGTCCTCCTTGAAGATAGTTCTGTACAAATGTGAAGATCGTTCTGTACTCTGGTCCTTTGAACAGGTTTTGTGACAGAGATATTGAATTAAGCAGTGAATCTCTCTGCTTGCAATGTTGACCAGTTTGCAAGTTACAAAGTTCCTCTTAGCCAGCCTCAGTATCTAATCACAGAGGAATGGATAAGGGAAATGTGTATCTATACACAACGGATTTTGTTGTTGATTTCAGGGAAATTGGTGCAACTAGAGGTAATTATGAATTAACACAGTCTCGGAAAGGAATATCATGCTTCCTGTCATGCCTAGATGTTATGTTGATACATAAAATCATGTATATATATATGATATGAAAGTAAAAGAAAACTGTTCACAGAAACAAAGAAAACTACTGGGAGAGGTGAGAGTGAGAAGAGAGGGTATGAAGGTAACATTCTCAACATAAGATACATACTTATAGATACAATGTATATACATATGTATGTTGAAATGTTACTATGTAGCACATTGTTGTGCACAATGAATACATATAACAGTGAAAATTAAAAAACAAAACAAAAAAAAGTTTCTTGTATCTCATGACCACTTGTCCTGCTAGAATACTTCAGAGACAGCTAAGATGTTCCTCTTTATGTAGGCAGGAAATACATTAGGATGTATGCTTGCTCCTGGTTGGACCTGGTGGTAAATAAGTATCCTTGTGGGCTGCCTTTTGAAGCCTCTGCAAAAATGTGACATGTCAACATTTCCTAAGAATCCAGGAATGCACCTGGCCAGAGTCCATCATCCTGGCCAGTATTTATTTAAAACTTGCTTCAAATTTGGCTCAAAAAAAACCCAAAAAAAAACCGAAAAACAAAACAAACAAACAAACAAAAAAACAAATGTTCCTCTTGGCAGTGCAAAAAAAAAAAGCAAATTTAGGAAAAATTATAGAACCAAAAGCCCAGAAGGAAGAGGACAGGTTGATCTATCGATTCAATGTTTTGAGTCCCTACCTTGTCAAGGACAAGGCTTGTACTGGACAGGGCTAGCATATTGACAGGACAGACTGCCCCTGTCCTGTGAAGGAGACTGTGGTCATGTCAATGAACTGGGCACTAAACAGCCAATCATATACACAGCTATTTAGTTCCAATGGTGATGCGTGTTATGAAAGTGCTATTACAGAGGTTACATCCGAGTTTCCCTCTCAACTTTTATGACACACTCATCTGGACTTTACTAATGACTGCCCTGCCCATTCTTTCTGTGTCAACTAACAGAAGCACTTTCTCTTTACTAACGTAAATGTTTTTTTAAAAGACAATGGACAAGTCCTTATAGAGAGAACCTTTAAGTCTCTTTGATGTTGTTCTTCCAGAATACGAATTTCAAATTTGTGCTTGGCATCTGCATCTTCAAGTGCTTGATCCACTGCTTGTTTTCGGAGCACTTCAGCCTTAGAAAGAAAAGGTTCATGTGTCTATTAATATTTCAGGGTAAGCACAGAGGAAGAAGCTGGCCACTATTGAAGGAGTCGGTAAGTTAAGTGTTCCTGCTTAATGGAAGTTAGCACCCATCACGGAGTCCCTAATTGCACTGTTTCTATCTCCACTTCCCACAGTAGCTGCCTTAGCCAGGTGCACATAACACCCTGAGCCCTGGGCTACCTTTGCTGCTTCAGGAATTATTAGAGGGAGGGAAACTATGATATATATGTACATGCATATGCATATATATGCAGCTTAGTATATTAATCTAGAAAACAGAGAAGGGAATAGACATATAAAGCTGAAAGGAGCTAAGCAGGGAGCATGAGTACTCCTGAGGTCCCCTCATCTGGCGTTCAGAAAAGAATTTATATTAGATTATTTAAAGAAAATACTCAGGCCCAGAGTCAGCTTATATTCAAATGGTATATGATTAAAGAATATATTGGGATATTTAAGTAATTGGTGGCTCTTACTGTCAGATTTTTATTACTACTAGAGTCTAAGGAATCATGCTTTATCTCATCCAAAAGAGGTTTCACTCTCTTTGGACGGTCATTTATGTCAATCCATCTGTGATTGGGAAAACTAAGGGCTATGGGTTCGAGGCTTCAGTCAGCTGCTACTATGAGTAAAGCAGTAGTTACATCCTCCAATCTTCAAACAGCCCCTGGCTCTCAGCAGTCATGTATCCAGGATTTGGGCTTTTGTTTTATTTGCTGGTTTCTTTCACATGGGTCCCTTCTTAGATTGCTCAAGTTAGTCTTGGTCTTGCTAACTTTGTCCTGCTCCAGCCTCCTCCTGCCCCAGCCTCCTCTGCCCCAACTTCCCCCTGTCCCAGCCCACCCACCCCTGCCCCAGCCTCCTCCTGCCCCAGCCTCCCCCTGCTCCAGCCTCTCTCCCTGCCCCAGCCTCATGTATAGCTGGGACTGTAGGAATGCACCATGGTGACTAGAAGCCCCAAAGACTTTAAAGACAGTTAATAAGGAAAGTCAGTGAAGATAAGGCATTTGGGGAAATGGGCATTTAGTTCAGAATTTATTACACAGTGCACATATTGATAGTCCCTAATGAATATAAAAGCAAGGAAGGAGGTTCTTGACAGGACCTGCTTCTTACTAAGCCTCACCTCGTGTCAAGTGCATTCCTTGAACTGAATCTCTCAGCAATGCTTTGGGAAGGGAATTATTAACATTCCCTCCTACAGATGAAGAAGCCATGAATCCAGAGGGCAAAGAACATGCCCAAGACTCCAGTTTGTCAGGATGCTGTGGTCTATCTCTTGCCTGCTATTCTGAATTTACAGGTTTAGATAACGGCAGTATGAGAAGACATGGCTTGTGTTCATCTCTGAGCCCCTTTACCTTTTCCCACACTTTAGCTTCTGCTTTTTTAATGTTTTCTTTGAGCACGGCCTCTTGAAACTGTTCTTCTTGGTTCAGAATACTTGCCCCAATATCTGCATATTTGGAGAGAAATTATTACAGGCCCTTGTAGACTGTTCTGTGGCTTGCTTTTCTGTCACTAGCAAAATTATTTATGCAAGCTGTCTATACAACACATCTTTTTAGGTGGTGTCAATCATTTACATTATTTTTGGCACTAAGAATTGGACCCACTATGCTAAGCACTCACCTTTCCTGTACCACCAGCACCACCCCACCTGCAATCTCGTCTTTAAAGATACTGATCGGAAGGGGAAGCCTTCCACTAGCTGATTAAGATGGAACTCACCACATAGGCCTGAATAACGGCCACTGGCTTTCTTTACACCCAGTCCAAACAGCAGGCGATGAAAGGCAAATGCCCTGCAAACTGTGGCACACTCAAACACAGATTCACAAGACTTTGGAGCCTTACTCACCTCGTCTCTCCCTGTTCTCTCAGGGTGCTTTCTTTAATGCATCACGTATACGCCTTTCACTAGTGTGCTGGTCTTTTTAACTCTGTCAGCTGTGGAGTGCGTTAGGTTTCTAGTTTATTATTTCTCTGTTAGTGATCTAATTTGACTTCCATATTATAACATTCCAAATTACCATCTTCATTCAATATGTGACTCTAGGGGAGATAGTGAGACACCCAAAATCAAATAGGCGGGGACAATTCTGGACCTGGAGCTAAGAACTGAGCGCTTTGGCCTGGTCTCAAGGTTGGCACATGTTCTCACCTGAGATGGTCTTTAAATTGTTATAGGACCTACTATGAAAATCCTTACAGTAAGATGCTGTGGATACATGTGTTTGCTCAACATATCCTGCTGTGGCAACAGGCCTTACTTCTTCTCCTAACAACTCCCTCACTTGGCTGTCATGGTAAGATTGCTAATAGCATCTTCCTTCCTTCCTTCCTTCCTTCTATAAACTAGTCTGGAATCTGGCACATATTCAAGCTACACTCTTCCCTAATTTTTTGCACAGAAGACATAAAGAAAAAATAGCTTCTTTCCTTCTGGGATTTCTAAACTGGGGTTAAGAGATGTTATAATCGTTTGTATTCATATAGTTTTCTAAATGCTGAAATAGGCCTGACTGCAGTATCAGCCCAGCCAATTGACTGAGTGTGTGCATGTTAGACTGAAATCTTGATGACACATTCCACCTTGAGTTCTTGTTAAAAGGATCAAGAAATCCCATCACAAAATTCCACTCTACGTGTTTTGATCTAAGTTGCTTCCATCACCTACAGCTGAAAGATATATTCTGTGGAATCAAACGCTACCACTAGATCGCTGAGTATTTTAAAAGTTATTATTTTTACAGGATTTAGCTTTATTATTTTAAATCATGTGTAGGTGTGTCTGTATGTATTATCAGGCTCCCTCAGAGCCCAGAGATTCCCTGGAGCTGTAGTTAACAAACAGTTGATGTGGGCACTGGAAACCAAAGGCAAGTCCTGTGCAAGAGCAGCAAGTGCTCTTAGCTGCTGACACCTCTCCAGTGCCCCCTGCCACATGAGTGAGTCTTAAAACATAAAGCAGTAAACACTGTTATATAGATGGATGCAGGTTATATTATAAAATCTCAACCCTGTATACATCCACTACATTCGTAAGAATACAATGCAAATGTAGGGTGCTGCTATCCTTTTTTAATGTTTAAATATCATCCTATCTGTTGTTCTCAGCCTTAACTGCAGAAGTTATCTATAGAACATTTTTAAAAAGGCATATGTGCTGAAAGAGGAGACATTATTAATAAAACAGCTGCAATGAGTCTAAAAACCACTTTGCAGATGAAAAGAGCCAGTGTCAAAGGCCACATATGATATGCTTTTGTTCTATGGCATTCTCATGGCAATAACATTATGAAGACATTATGTGAAATTGGTGAATGGCTGCCAGAATTTTGAAAAGTACCACTGATTATTAATGGATAACACGAAGAAGTTTCTTTGTGTTGATTTTACATAAATATACATGTAATACATTCCATTACATTCATAAAAATGTAATAAAAATGTAGGGTGCTGTTATCCGTTTTAATGTTTAAATATCATCATATTTGTTGTTCTCAGCCTTAACTGCAGAGAAGCCTTACCTTCACTTCTAAGGGGAAAGAGATTTGTAAGTCATGTGCCAGACTTAAGAGTTGTTCTTGTGCAAACTCCCCATTTTTGACAATGTACCAAGATTATAAGAATTGGTTTGAAAAGTTGGGGCCCATGGGAACTTTTTGATTCCTTTTTAAAACCTATGAATCAAAGTATTTCAAAACAAAGAGTGTTTTAAAGGTGTAAGAAAAAAAATGTACATGGTAGAGCCTGATCCTGGAGGTTGTAACAGCCACTAGAGAATCACTGTCCTGTGAAATTCTCTTGTATAGATACTTCAATGTGCTTTTATTTATAAAGAAGGCAGACTTTTCACTTTTGACTTATAATTTAATGACAAATACAGGCAAACAAATACAAAATACTGACTTCTACATGCATTTGTCTGTTCATATATCCTATAAAGTATAAGGAATCATTAAAGTATATCAAAGAATGTGGATAGCATTGTCTTGGGTCTAAAATTTTAAAGATTACAGTTAATAATCCATACTAAAAATTTACTAAAAGTTTAAATCAGTTGGAACTGATGTCTTGGAGGATGACTATAATTCTATCACCCTTGTCACTTAGTTCAGATTTGTAACTTCTCTTTTAGTAAATGAGGCATGAAACCAAGTAACTATGAGTTTACCACATACATGGGGAAGAAAACAGGAAAAATATTTAAGGAGTCCTTTAAAAATATACATAAAATCTAGGATTCGATTGAAATTTTTTAAGTGTAAATGAGAAATGGAAATATTAATTTTAATATATATATACTATATATGTGTGTTGTAAATATTCCTATTTTATTTGTATGTATCTGCTTTTGTCACTAGCTACAAAGTAATGGCTAAGTTTCTTCCACTCATTAATTGAGGTATTTAGATATTTTCTATCTTATATGTATGGAAAGTTCCCAAGTATAGTTGAAAACAAAACACATTTACTATGATGTTCCAGGTGTTGAATAGGTACAATATTACATTAAAGCTCACAACTATTTAAAAGATTCATATTAATGTTCTTATTTACAACAAGAAACAGTGAGAGACTGAAAACTCTATCCCATTCACAAAACTGTTAAGTAGAGCATCTGAATTCCAATTTGTTATCATTTCATGATGGAATTTCTATAGAGACCAGCAGCCTCAAACAGGGAAAACCTGAGGAGAATAACACTCAATGCTACTCTACATTAGAACAAAGAAAAAAGAATAAAACTACTGCTGAGCATGGAGGCACACACACCTTTAACACCAGCACTCCAGAGACAGAGGCAGGAGGATCTCTGTGAGCTAGAGGCTAGCCTCGTATACAGAGTGTATTCCAGGAGAGCCAAACCTATGTAGAGAGACCCAGTCTTAAAGGATTCCACCACTACTACCACCACCCTGCCAAAGAGTAAATCACTTACCCAAGATATCTTTGTGAGTGTAGAATCGTGTCTTAAATGGCTTGTATTCATGGATCCGTTTGAAAGTTTCCCCAAAAGGGGCTGGTGGAATTATTTTATTGCAAACGGCACAGCAAACAAAATTAGTATAATCTGGATTTCTGATCATAGTTAAATTTCTGATAGCTTTTACTACTTAAAATTAAAAAAATATCACGATCAGAAAAAAATGGTGGTTTCAAGAGAAGCTAGAAGCCTTGGCGATAGCTGGAGTGGGGGCAGGGTTTCAAGATTCCACTAGAGCCTGGCAAAGACTAAATAATTCATCGTGATTTGGCAGTGGCTGTACGTCTAAAGAATGGTGCTACCAGCCTCTGCCTTTCAAGATTGAGCACTGGGTTGGGAGGAGGTAAGTAGTTTCTCCCTCCCAGTGTCTAGCATTAAGTTGTCAACTTACTTAATAACTGTTGCTAGGTAAAACAAGCTTTGCTCATAAAAGCAACCTGAAATAATGTCAAGTGAGCCAAAATAGCTGCTATTCATTTCCCTGGGTCTCCTCTTGCTGCTGTAAGTGAACACAGTCTTCATGACTCATCTACAGCCCAGTTTACCCTACTGAATTTTGGGAAGCCAGAATCCAAAATGATTTTAGGTCTAAAACCAGGACAACAAGAGAGCTGGTTCCTTGTAGAAAAGCAGCAGTTCTCAACCAGGCAATGGGTTTTGTGTGACCCCTTTGACAAATCTCTAAATTAACGTTAAAATTCATAACAGGAACAAAATTACGGTTTAGAAGAAGCAATGAAAATAATTTTATGGTTGGGGGGGTCACCACAACGTGAGGGTCACAGCATGAGGGAAGTGAGAACCAGTGCTGTAGAGGCTTAGTGGCAGAATTTGTTTCTTGCCATTTCCAGCTTCAAACAGCTATCCATCTTCCTAAGACTCATGTGCTCTGCTTCTGTGAGGAATCTCCCTTCCTCTGATCTTAGGCCTTCCTCTGGGTACCTCTGTGTCCACACCGGGACCTCCACATGATCCAGGCTGATCCTGTCACCTCAAATCCTCCACGTGATGGGAGACACAAGGTCCCTTTTACAACACACTCGCAGGGGCCAATTGTCAGGATCTGGCTGTCTATGGGGAACATTCAGTTGGCCACATCTTAAGTGTGCTTTTGTTAATAATTAATTTTTAATTAGTGGGCAGAGGCAGCAGTCTCTGAATCACTTTCAGGTGATTTTGAATGTGCTTTGGTGGCATGGTAGTAAAACTTGAAAATGTAGTGGCATTCTAATAGAAAAATTACTGTCATTAAGTTAGTATTCACAACCACCAAACCTGATTTATAGATTGGGATGGGCAACTTGGTCATGTTTCTATTGCTGGAGTAAAATGCCATGAAGAATTCAATTGGCTTGTGGTTCCCTGAGCTCTGAGGGGAGGGATTCGATGGAGACATTCCATATAGACCTGTGTATAGAGAGTGAGAAGTCCGTGGTGGTGGAGTAGAGGCATGGTGGTAGAACAGCTGGAGAACTCACATCTTAAGCTGCAAGCAGAGGCAGAGATGGGACACTTTTGAGGGTTTTGTTTACTTTGTTTCCCTACATCACCATGGCTTGCCTAGAAATTGATTTGTAGGCCACACTGATCTTGAACTTGCAACAGTCCTCTTACCTTGTAATTACAGGCACATGCTACCACACCAGCTTATCATGGTATGATGGTTTGTATATCCTTGGCTAAGTGTTTCCTAGCTAATTTCTTTTATTATTTTTTTCAATTTCTTTTTTCCCCCATTTTTTACTGACATTTCAAATGTTACCCCCTTCCCAGTTTCCCCTCTACAAATCCCCTATCCCCTCCCTATTTCCTGTTGTTTCTGTTAGATATGCCAGGCTAGAGGGAGGTCTAAGGGCTTTTGGAGATTCTGCTGCCTCCACCTCTCAGCTAACTGTGGGAACACTGGAATTATAGACTGTGCCTAGCTTTAAAGGGATTCTGGGATTCAAACTCAGGTCCTCTTGCTTGAGTGACAAGTGCTTTACCGACTGAGCCGTTTCCTCAGCACCATTATAACACCCTTGCTGACTGAAAATAGATTCTGTTCCCCTACAATATGTCCTGATTACAGTTTCCCCTCCCTCTACTCCATTCAGTTCCGCCCCTCCTCCCCTCCCCTCTGGATCCACTCCCTTTCTGTGTCTGACTAGAAAACAACAGGGTTCTAAGAGATAACAATAAAACTTGACAAAATAAAATATAAGGTAAAACAAAGCCACCACACTGAAGTTGGACAAGGCCACCCAATAGAAAGAAAAAAGCCTCAAGAGCAGGCACAAAAATCAGAAATCCCTCAAAAACACTGAACTGAAAGCTATAGTATCTCTGCAGAGGACCTGATGCAGACCTGTCAGTCCTGTGCCGCTGCTTCACATAGAAACTGTGAGTTCATGTGAGCTTTGTTCAGTTGATTTAGAGGGCCTTGCTTTCCTGGTGCCCTTCATCCCTCTGCCTCTTTCTGACTCCACTCTCGAGGGATTCCCTGAGCTCTGAGGGAAGGGATTTGATGGAAACATTCCATATAGACCTGTGTGTTCCAAAGTCTCTGTCTGTCTGTCTGTCTGTCTGTCTAGTGTCTGGCAATTGGTCACTATAGTTGTTCCTATCTGCAGTAGGAGGAAGTTTCTTTGATGACAACTGAGCAAGGCACTATCTATGAGTACAGCAGAATGTTATTTTTATTAGGAGTCATTTTATTGTTACTTGACTTTACCCTAGGTTTCTGCAGTATCTATTCTCTGGTTGGTTCTTCATCACCTAAGCAGTGTCAGGTATGGGTTCCCTCTCCTGAAGTGGGCTTTAAGTCACATGAGACAGGTTGGTGTCTTAGTTAGGGTTTCATTGCTGTCAAAAGACACCATGACTGTGGCAACTCTTATAAGGAAAACATTTCATTGGGGCTGGAGAGGTTTTGTCCATTATCATAGTGGGAAGCATGGTAGCGTGTAGGCAGGCATGATGCTAAAGAAGGAGCTAAGAACTCTACATCTTGATCTGTAGGCAGCAGGAGACTGTGTACCACACTGTGCATAACTTGAGCACAAGATACCTCAAAGCCAGCCCCCCATAGTGACACACTTCTTCCAACAAGGCCACATCTATTCCAGGAAGGCCACACTTCCTAATAATGCCACTCCCTATGAGCCAAGCATTCAAACACAGAAGCCTATGGGAGCCATTCCTATTCAAACCACAACCGGATACTTTCACAAGCTGAGTCACCATTGCCCTAACGTATCTTGCAGTCAGATCAGCATTGTAGAGCAAAAGGTTTGTGGCTGGGTTGTTGTTTACAATTCTTTTTTGGTGGCCTGCAGAATACCTTCCCATCCCAGAGACACTAGAACATAGGGTGAAGGTTCTCTGTTGGTACCAGCTCAACCTCTCCATGTTCCATGAGTTGTGTGGGTGTTGTCTTCAGCAATGGGGCCTTGCTATCTGTTTGTGGACAGCAAGCTATAGTCTTGGCAACAGCCTGGGTTGTTTGGAGATTCCAACAACTCAATGGGATGTAACCCAGACCCAGCACTGAAAGCTTCATTTGATGACAAGAGCTGGCCAGTTGGGACTCCATCTTCCCCATTATTTGGAGACTTTATTAGGATCACCTTCATAGTTTTTAGTAAGTTTCCGCTATGCTAGGTTTCCATACCACCTCTCAAATGTCCCTCTACTCTAGCTGTCTCTCCCTATATGCCCTTCCCTGCCCACCTGATCCTCCCATTCATGTCCCCCTCACTCCTAGCCCACCCATAAAAATCTATTTTATTCCTAACAACAACAACCCAGTCCCTTCCTCTATACATAACCTCTCAGGGTCTACAGATTATATCTTGGTTATCATTTGCTTAATGGAGACTATCCACATATAGGCCAATACATACCATGTTCGTAATACATACCATGTTTGTCTCTCTGGGTCTGGGTTACCTCACTCAGGATGAACTTTTTTTCTAGTTCTATCCATTTGCCTACAAATTTCATGATGTCATTTTTTTCTATGAATGCAAACTTTATTAATGTACCATTGATAGACATAAAACCCAACAGCCCCCTGCCCCAACAAGGAAGTTGAAAAAACATTAACAAAAAGAGTCCACGTTAGGGAGTCAGAAATCCTGTGACATGCCATCTCTGCTTTGGTACCCAGAAGAGAGTGTGAGACTCTTCAAGGGTTCCAAAGCTTTGGGGAGTCTAGGGTCATTTTGAGAAGACTCCTCAGGGTACTGCCTGGTGGTCTCTCTTGGTGTTGAATGGTAACTGTACATTTCCCAACTCTTGTACAAGAGGTTTGTTAAACTAATTCTTCTGTAAGAATTAGACACATACTTCCACCCCAACCTTTGGTTCTTTGACTTGTATATAGACTTCAGCTTCGATCTGTGGGCCTTTGACTAACTGCTTGAGCTTCATCTCATGATTTTTCTCAAAGAACCAAATCTAATGTCTCCTTTCGTCAGTTTGAGTGCATCGGCCCAGGCCTCAAGAGTCTCCTCTTTCGGGTGGGAGTCTGTCTCAAAGTGGTTTTTTAGCTCCTGGAACTGCTCATAGGTGAACCCAGAGTTTTCATCCCAGCAGGACAGATTTGAAGTTGTCTCCATCTCAGTTACTTCTATCTTGGCTGCAGCTCACTTGACTTCAGTTCTTTAGTTTCATGATGTCATTTTTTAAGCTGAGAAATAAATATTCTATTGTGTAAATGTACCACATTTCCCTTATCCATTCTTCTGTTGAGGGACATATAGGTTGTTTCTACTTTCTGGCTATTATGAATAGAGCAGCAATGAACATGGTTGAGCAAGTGTCTCTGTAGTATGATGCAGTCCTTTGGGTATACACCCAACAGTGGTATACCTGGATCTTGAGGTAGGTGGATTCCTATCTTTATTTCTGTAGTAGCTATACAAGTTTCTATTTCCCCCAGCAGTGGATGAGTTTTCTCCTTATTCCATACCCTTAGCAGCATGAGCTATCAACTTATGCTACTGATCTTAGCCATTTGAGAGGTGTAAGATGGAATCTCAAAGTAGTCTTGATTTGCATTTCCCTGCTGACTAAGGATGTTGAACATTTCTTTAAATGTTTCTCGGCCTCTACTGAGAATTCTGTTTAGATTTGTACCATTTTTAATTGGATATCTGGGTTCTGATACCTAGTTTCTTGAGTTCTCTTTTATATTTCGGATATTAGTCCTCTATTGGATGTGGAGTTGGTAAGAAATTGTTCCCCATTCTGTAGGCTACTGCTTGGTCCAAAGGACAGTGCCCTTTACCTTATGGAAGCTTTTGAGTTTCATGAGATCCCATTTATTAACTGTTGATCTCAGTGCTTGTACTAATGCTGTTGTGTTCAGAAAGTCTTCTTCTGTGACAATGCATTCAAGGATATTCCCCACCTGCTCTTCTACTCGGTTCAGAATAACATTGTTTTAAAAGAAAAACTCCAAGTACTTTGTTTTATTCTTTCATTTAATCATGATTTTAGTAGCTGAAGGGGCTTTCTTCTCTACTAAACAGTAAAGTATTGCTGCAAAGGTACAATTCCCTTTAAAACATTAGAAACCAAGCAAATTTAACAGTACTGGATACTTTTATTATACAGGATTCAATACCTTCAGCTGTAACAAGACTAAACTTACCACAGTGGATTGCTTTCAATTGTATATTCTCCTTCTTAACATATTATGGAACAAGAGACATAATTCCATCCAATAATAGTCTTTCATTTAAAGGTGTCAGAACCTGTAATGGCAGTCTACCTGAAGGAAGCAGCATTTAGTCCCACTTGGATGTCTTTCTCCTCGTGTACCGATGCCCTTCACTATCAATGGCTTCATAGAGGTCCTTTTTGTTCTCCTGTGTTGCATGCAGATAACCAATGTAAGCCACACAGAGTGAAAGGGTTACCAATCCAAAAGCCATCACAGGTTTGTTCTGCCAAAAAAAGAAAAGTGTAAAGTGTCAGTAAGACCAATGCTCTAAGGAGAGCACTTCCCTCTTGGCATAACAAGTCATGATTACCACCCCAGCATTCTAAGGACGGCATTTTCAATCATTTGATTCGTTACAATCATCTATCCAATCAGCTTAACTGCTGAATATTTACAGGCGATAGAAGACTCTTGCTTCTCATCTCCAGCCTTCTCTCTGTGGCCTGGACAGCTTGGGCTTCCAGTCTAGGAAGGCGAGAGCCCACTGAGGAGGGAGGCATGGAGCTCTTCTAGAGCTGTCACCTCTCTGAGCTGCAACTGCAACTTAGTTTACTTTATTAGAACTTGAGGAATGTAGTACACATGCTATTTATCTTGCCCAGCACATGGAGAGCTGTCACAGAAACCTTTCATAACATATAAAATGTACAGCAATGAAAACATATACCCTCTGCTTTGGAAACCTGTAGAAATTTAGCCGTTCAACCAGATACTATGCTGTTTTAATTACCTTGAAGTATTGCTGGAAGACCCAAGACTCTTACACTGAAAGTGATACAGTGTGGAGAGCTCTCAGTGCCGCTTCAAGGATCCTGGCAAGAATATTTACATTGGGCTAGGACAAGGAAGTAGGCTCAGGAAAGAATTTGACAATGGGCCTCAACACTGGCTGGAGTCATGTTATAGTATTGTCTAATTGTCTTTTTTTTTTTCTCTTTAATCCTCACTCCCTCTCTCAACACCCTGTTGACTGACAGAGCTGGTTTAGTCCATGTAACTTTGAATTAAAGGGATGGAAAGTTTAAAGAAATGTACTTGACTATCTTTGCAATCCCTATAAATATATAAACCAGACATGCCTACCTTTGTAGATGTTTATAATCACTAAATTGGCTTTTCCTTGGATGGCACACATGCATAGTAGCAATACAAATAGTAGTTTCTGCTTCTGCCTCCATATCTCCTATATTAATCCCCCTTGCCCATGGACATTCCAAGAACCTCAGTAAATATCTAAAACCAAAGATGGTACCAGACCCTTATACAGTATGTACGATGGTTTTCTTATAACACTTGTTTATGATAAAGTTTTATTTAGAAACTAAACACAATGCACAACTGACAACAATAATAAAAATAGAACAACTATAACAACATAAGTAATTATATGTTATTTTCCTCTTTGGTCAAAACAAATATTAATATTTGGGAGTCACGGTTGTTAGAGAGCCTGAAAAGAAAAAGACAAGGGGAAACTACTGTATGGTTATTTTTTTCAAAGCTTAGATCAAAGTAAGTGTCAATTTTTTTCATCTGGATAAACATCTAAAAAAGGCTACAAGTCAGAGCAGTTTAAATTTGCTATTATGAAATGTCTTTAACAACTGAAATTACATGATAGCCAAAGATTTTTAAATACTTTGACTTTCTAAGTTGTTTAGCCTTAAAACAATTTATAGTCACAACTATTATTAAAATTCATATCAAGTATAAAATAATTCAATATTTATCATATTTAAATTTTTATTTTATTTATAAGTAGAATTTATATTTAAAAATAAAATTCATTAAATGAAATATATTCACTAGTTTGCAACACCGATAGAAATAATTTACCTACCTACATAACAGTATATAAGTACGTGTTTTGGAGTTTTCTATGTAAAAGAGCATTTAAAATTTCCCTTTACTTTCTAAGACAGTGTCTCAGGTTGTAGCCCAGGCTGGCCTCAAACCCTGTTTATGCTCTTGCTTTTCTCCCAAGGGCTGGGATTACAGGTATGAGCCACCATGACCAGCTTAGGGGGTCTTCTAAGTCAGCATAAAACTTCCTCCCTATAAACAAATGCTACAGCAAAGTGAACAAGTCTCCTGGTTGTATTTCTTACAGGTTTAATGAAGAGCTCAGGATTCACAGCTCGAAATAAGGTTGTTGTGTGCGTCCCTCGGAGGCCTGGGTTTTCAAAGTTTCTCTCTTTTGATGGTTCTTTTTTAACTGTTGGAGGATCGGGTGCTGAAGACATCTTGACTACTTAAGATTATTACCTAAAAAAAAAAAGTATACTTTTTCTTTGTACTTATTTTTTAATAAACTTCTCTTTTGTTTATTTGAGACAAAGTCTTGCTATGCAGCCTTGGCTGGCCTGAAACTCCCTACTAGACCATGTCAGCCTTGAACTCACAGAGGCCTGGGTGGGGGAGCCCCAGCTGTTGTTCTTGGTTCTCCTTGAGGCAGCAGAGAGGGAAGAGCATTAGTGGGGGTTAGGAGATTTTTAGGGTTGCTGTATAATAATAAAACATTTACCTGCCTTAAGTCTGAGTCACTTTGCTGAGGTAGCTGACCTGCCTGTCTGAGCTCCTCTGAGGGAGAAACTATTTAGCACCTGTCATAAAACAGCAGGGGATTAAGGGAAAAGATTTATTGCTGGTGCTCCTTTCTCTGGTGAATCAGCCAGAAGCCAGAGGAAGGAAAGGAAAAGAATTAAGATGCTGTATACAGGCAAATATGCACAGACACATACATATTCAAACATCCATACTCCCATACTCTGGCCAGACCCGACCATCTGTCACAATCAGTTCCATAGTATTCATGCATGCTTACACATATAAACATAGACCCTACATACAAACATACACGTTTGGATGGATGGATGGATGGATGGATGGGGCAAAGCTCCCCAAGCCAAACCATTCAACCAACCATCAACTTTATTTCTTTTCTCTGTTTTTTTTTTTAATATCTTCTTAGTCAAAAAATTCTTTAGAAAATAATCTCAGAGGTAAAATGTTACATAAAATGGGAGTTACAGAAGGATGTTGATATTAAGTTCAAAGTGGTGTTTCATCACAATATATTCATCAAAAGTTTAAAGCAACAGTTTTACCTGTGACTTTATCCTTGGACCTAAATCCTTGAATACAAAATTGTCCCAAGTCTGTTTCTCTCTAGTGTGATTACAAAAGCTCACTGTATTTCTTATTATGCAGCCTTTTCTAACTATTCTATGAGGAGGGGGCACATTCTAGTCCTGATTCTAACTTTATTACATCTTTCTAGCAACCTAGACCATCTCTAAAAACTTTCTTCCTGAAATTACTTGAATCAAATCATGAATTCTATAGGATTATTACCTATTTGTCTATATAATGTCACTACAAGATAGTACGTCCATTGTCCTACAGAGATCTGTTCAAAAGTGTGGGCTAAAACTTAGTGATAGTTATATATTTAATAATAACAGGAAAAGCATGTTAATAGCAAGAATCTTTCTAAAATTAATTTCTTGGGGGCCTTGTCTATAGGAGAAAATCCATGATGGATTTTAATCCAAGACAGATTCCTCTGTGGAAGATCAACTGCTTGTTATTAGCTTCTCCTATGATGGCTCCTGACAGAGACCTGCCTCCCTCTGAGTCCCAAGTAAGGGATTAAATACGTGCTCCATCATGCTGGACCTAAAGCTCTTAAAACAAACAACAAACAAACACCTTTGAATCCTAGATGTGCTCCAAGAATGATGGTCACTTGTTTCCTTTTAAATGGTGCTTTAGGTCTTGCTGGGTAAAATGCCTCTTCCCATCTCTGTTCCCATTCCTTCTCTCCCTCCTTCCCCTTCTCCTGTCCTCTCCTTCCTTTCTTGGGTATGGCAATGCGGGTACAGGTTGGAAGTTGCTTGCTGGTCCTGGTTACACTGTATGCAGCCAGGGCTAAGGCAGAAATCAGAGTATAACCAACTACTCCTTCCTCATTTCTGTCATTTTTACTTCCCCTCACCACCACCCTTTCATAGCAGCCTGAAGAAGACTACCAGTCCTTTCTTAGAATGTCCTTCAACCACTTCAGCCCCCACTCATACTCCTCTCAGCTTCTCTGACGTCCTTCATGACCCCGGAGCCCTCCCCTGTCCAAACAGTAAGAAAAAGCAGCCATTTATACCTGCTCTCAGCCCAGCCGGCACCCGATGAGGACAGGACCTGCTACTTCCTTAACCTAAACACCTCTTCTCTATCTAGTTAAACCCAAACGTGTCTTTTGTCTTCTGGTTCTTCTTTTTTCTTCCTTCCATGTATCATTCCTGCCGTATATTGCAGGGGAGTAGAGAAAGCAATGTCCTACAGACTCAAGTTAACAACCACACAGGGGAAAGGCTGCAGCTTCACGCACAGTAAATATTATGAAGATTTAAATGTTTGTACTCGGGTACTGGTGCTTTGTACGAGCATTCTTGATCATTAACTCTTCTGTTTCACAGAAGCGAAAAACAATACTTTTGCAACTTTGCAGTTATGGAGAAAACTAGGTGTTCAATTTTTAAAAATACTTTAGCTGCAGCAATCACTAAGTATCCCCCACCAGCACGTAACTGGGTTAGTAACCTGCCAAGAGCATCAGCTTACACGGAAAGACTTTCCCATTTTCTACATCTGTCAAGTAAAAGTTGCTCCCTCACTGGTTCTGCACATATGCTATGGTTATTACTGTCAAGACCTTTTCAACCATAATTCCAGACTTTCTGATTCCACCTCAGAACAGAATAGGATTTACTAACTCTTTAAGAGTTAAGTTGTTCCCTGTAGCCAGTCTTTAAACCAGCCGGTCTCCACCTGTGTGAGTCACAACCCCGTGGGGTTAAATCACCCATTCACAGAGGTTGCTGAGACCACTGGAAAGCAAAGATATTTACATTATGATTCACAACAATAGTGAAGTTACAGTTATAAAGTAGCAACAAAAATAATTTTATGGCTGAGAGTCATCACAACATGACTTGTACAAAAGGGTTAAAGCATTAAGAAGGGTGAGAACCATCGCTTTAGACTGTTAACTTGGGACACCAGTGATGGTAAGCAACTGAAGGCAGAACCTATACAAATACCTCACTGACTGTAGTCTTCCTATAGGTGAAGCTTGAGATTCTCACAGAATTATCCCTGCTTTCTACCATTTCCTATATAGACGACTTCCCATACCTAGTTTGAAAAGTGAATTTTCATTGAGTGAATTAAACTTTGATTTGAAGCCTACTATTTAAAAAAAAGGAGGGGGAGCTGGAGAGATGGTTCAGCAGTTAAGAGTACTGACTACTCTCCCAGAGGTCCTGAGTTCAATTCCCAGCAACTACATGGTGGCTCACAATCATCTGTAATGGGATCTGATGCCCTTTTCTGGTGTGTCTGAAGATAACTACAGTATATAAAATAATATATAAAATAAACACACACATATATAAAATAAATATATAATACATAATAAATAATATATATACAAAATAAATCTTAAAAGGAAAGAACGAATGAACAAACATAAGGTTTTCATAGAAGAGAAAGTCCTTGTCTGTTTCTTTGCTCCACAGAACTTTGTATGTGTAGCTGGGATGGAGATTTAAGATGTACCAGTTTAAAACGTAGGAAGAATGTAAAGTCTTGGTTGTTTCTTCACATCTAAATTACCAGTACTGTGTGGGAAAACAAACCCCAACCTCAACAAGTGAACTTGTAATCTAGAAGGAAAAGCTCACTGGCCATTTTGAACCTGCTATTTTGAACCTAAGTTCCATTCTAAAAGAGCTGCAGTTCAGAGCACAGCAATACCTTACCCCGACACTACCTCTTGAATGAAATGTTACCTCAGGTAAACTTCCCTCTGAACATCCTAAATCTTCCCATCGCTCCCTTCGGCTTCTGCCCTTTTGTTGTTGCTATCTGTCACTGAAGTAACTAGCTCTTATTTACTTGCATATATTGTTAACCAACCTCTAGTTATACCTTTCTTATGTTAAAGATACACATATACAAAGGAGATGATGGGGAAATTGTCTTTGCGCCACTCTTAAATAATGTGAATAACCCATGTGTGCACCTGTTTGCAAAATATTAAGTTGGGCCCTGTTAGCTTTACAATGTGTCCAGGTGCCTGTATTTTTGTCTTCTTTCCCATCACCCACTTCTTTCTTATCTACTAATGATGAAGAACATGAGTGTGCATGCCATGAGCATAATCTCTCATACTTGTTTATGATTTATACTAAGGTACACTTATTTCATATGTTGCTCTCTAATAGATGTATTTTATTTTCTTCTTTCTTCCTTGTCAGGGAAAAGGGTATATACCTCAAGACAAAAAAATGTGCCTGTGAAGTTATGACACAGTATGAAGTCCAAATAAAGTCAGGACTAGTCATCTTTGTGTGTGTGCGTGTGTGCGTGCGTGTGCGCGCACACGCGTGTTCTCCTCTACTCGACCAAAATTATTGTTCAGGGGGATGACCCACAATATATTTGGCAACTAACATTTGAAAATTCATTAGTTAGGCTGGAGAGACAACCCAGCAGTTAAGAGTACTTGTTTCTCCTGTAGAAGACTAAGCCCAGTTCCCAGAGCCCACATGGTGCCTTCAACTGCCTGTAACTCTAGTTCCAGGGGTCCAATGCTCTCTCCTGGCCTCCATGGGTACCAGACATGTACACTGTACATACACACACACACATACACACAAACACTTATTCACATAAAATAAGCACCAAACCCCACTCCTCCCTGAGGGATTGTTAGCAAGTAACTAATGAGGAAGAGTGTCATTTTGCTCAGTGATATACGCATTGAGAAGTTGATCTTACTCTGATAAATAATTTTATACACACACACACACACACACAGGGGTGGGGGTGTTAAGAGGGGCCCTGTTGGGAAGAAGGGGTTCAATGGGTAGATGTGTGATGAGGGAAAAAACACCAAAACTCATGATATAAATACTTGATAACTGTCAAATGATATATTTTTAACCATTAGAGATGCTGAGGACCTCCATTAATCCCCAGCATGTACATAAAACCCAGGCTGTGGTGTGTGCCTGTACTCCGAGTGCTGGAAACGGGGAGGCAGGCTCATCTCTGGAGCTCACCGACCAGCTGGCCCCTTGGGGTCAGTAAGTCCCAGGTCCCAGTGAGAAAGTGTCTCAGAAAACAAGGTAGGTGGCCCTTGAGGAACAACATCAGGTTGACCTCTGGCTTCTACATACATATTGCATATGTGTGCATGTGAACGAATGAACTACCTGTGTCTGTATACACAAAATTCACTAGAACAAGATTGGCATGGCTACCTATATTACATTGTATAGGAAAGTATGAAGATATAAACAATATGAGAACTGCTTTAAGAAAAATACTCAATTTTCAAATATATGGATGAAACATTTTAACAATAATATAAATACTCTTGTTATTATGTTTCACATACTACTCTCTTTTAGTGCTTAAGAAAGTAACTTCAAGTATGCAGTAGGACACCTTCAATAGTTTAAATTAATATGAGCAATCTTGAGAAAGAATCAGTGGACTTCATGGCTTGAGGAAATTAAGCATAGGCTTAATCTCAACTCTAGTACTTCTAAAGTGCATTTTTGAGTGACAACTCTGATTCCATCTTAATAAAAGAAGTGATATTACAGACTGCAATATTATAGATGTATGCTTAACATTCTTAAAAGGAAAGATGTTAATGAAATAGTGGTCATCCTACAGATAGTTCAACCTTCCTACCCTCGATGTCTTTTCACTTCGAGGGTAGGATAATCCAGTTATTCCAATTGTAGTAGACTCCTATTCCATCTCCTCGGCATCTTTTTCGAAAACTGTTTTTTTTTAAAGGAAAGTATTTTACATTAATAAAGTATTACGAAACGCAGCTCCGGTAAGATAAGCCCAGCACTACAGAGGCAGAGGCAGTAGGATCTCTCTGAGTTCCAGGCCAGACTGGTCTGCAGAGCGAGTTCCAGGTCAGCCAGCTGTATGTACATAGAAAAACCCTTTCTCGCAGGGGGGAAATGAGATCGCTTAGATTTAAAATGAATTCTATTCGGTTTTACTGTAAAATAGGACTTTAAAATGAAAAAAGAAAAACGCCATCACCACAACAAAAACCTTTCCATCTCGTAATTTACCCTACTCGTGGATTGGGGAAAGCGTGTCATTGTGGCAGGGACCTGAAGGCTATAAAGCTTTGCAGACCACGGTCACATACCACCGCCCCTACGGAGCTCGGTATAAATCTTTATAAACAAGTATGAAAACTTCTGCGGTGGCAGGCAGGCTTCCCTGCAAGGCTGTGGTCTACCCCGCAGTGCACGGTGGAACGCTCACTAAAACCCAAGTGCTTTCGAAACTTCCGTAAGTAACTAAGGTCAATTAAGTCTGAATATTCGACTGTCAGCAACCCACCTGAGCATCTTCTGCAAACCACAACCCACCCCGGCGAGAGCCGGCGGAGCCTAACCTTGGGCAATTGTGAAGCCAGGGAAGCTCCAGCACGGACGGACACCGCAAGGCTCAGAGACTTCCGGCGACCGGCGCGAACGCCCGCTGCGGCGCTGTCCTTCCGGCCCGCGCAGTGCGCGCTCCCGCCCGTGCGTTCCCAACAGTGAGCGTTCCCGCCGGGGCGCTCTCAGCAGTGCGCGTTCCCGCCGGTGCCCTCCTGTCTTTTGCGCTCTTTCCCACAGGCTTCGGGAAAGGCCGCACCACAGCGCCACCTATGCTCCGGAGGCCGCAGAGCAGGGGTACGGGCCCACCCAGACCTCTGCAGGAGCCCTGGCTTTGGAACCCAGAGGAGCGGTCTGGTTTACTTTCTTGGAGCCTTTGACTTTCAGTTTCTCACATTCAAATAAGCTTTTGTTTCGTGGGTTTCATGTATATTTATGTAAAGAGATATCTAGAAATAGAAATGGCACTTAATGGCACTTAATGGAAATGGGAAGATTCTGGCTAGAATCGCCAGGTGTCTCCAAGAGAAGGAAATACTGCACCACCAAAAAGAAGTCTGGGGCTATAAGGTGCTTATAGTTGAGCAGGGGTGTGGCAGGAGAGCTGTACGAGAAAGGGGACTGGAATTAGCAGTTTTACGGGTAGTGGTGAAGGATTCTAGCCCTTAGAACCGGGACTGTGATCAGCTACCATCACCTGTATAAAAAACACATTCAAATTGATCAGAGATAACTAATCAGAGGTTCCCAAATTAGATCTTCAGGGGTCAAAGAGAAACTTTTCATGGGATTTCTGATAACACTGATGGTTTTGGTTTTCACATAGATGTTAGTAATTCCCTTATATTTAATTTTAAAAGTCATACATCATCAGCATTTTCTCAAAGACAGTTTTTTTTTTAAGTAATATAAGTGCTAGCCTTATTTTACAAGGAGGACACCAAGCCAAAGTAGATGATATAGTTAGTGTCAAAGATGGCTGATTCTTTTGAATGGATTATCATTTGCCAAATGTGAACGTTCTTTGTGGTAATTTTCAAAACCAATCCAACTCTCTCTTTTCTACGGCCTCCCATCCTGACTCCTGAGTTGTCCCGTGATGGCTAAAGTTACAGTTTAAGTTTAAATTACTGTGCTTTAGACATCTATAAAACAGAAATGCCTCTAACCTGTAAGCCCCTCTTGCTCAAGTACAGGTAACTTCTTGGAATGCTGGGGGCTATTGATCATGTAAGATAACAAGCCACTTGTTTTCACTTCTGTAAACAAGGCTGGTTGTCCCAACTGCACAGGATGTGCACACATAAGTGGGAGGTATGTAGCCAGGAAGTATTTCGGGATGTATGCTTGCCCCTGATTAGATGAAGGTGGAAGGTATGTAGTCTTGTGGGTTTTGATTTTATAAGCCTCTAACTACTGTAATTTGTTACCATACTCTGGCAATCCTGGATACGAACCTGGTCAGTGTCCCTTGTCCTGGCCTGTATTTAATAAAGCTTGCTTAGCTCAAAATTTGTGGTCGTGGTCTTATTCTTGCCTGGCATTAACAGTCCTTGTGATTTATTTTGGGTAATATGATTTTTATTACTATTTTTATGTATGTGAGTATTTTGTCTACATCTACGTCTATTCGTGAGTTTTGTATCTGATGCCTTTGGAGGCAGAAGAGATCATGGAGTTCCTGAACTGGCATTAAAGATATTGTGAGCCTGTCAGTAGCTGGGCCCAACTGCTCTTCTTTCTTGTTTTCCTTCTCTTTGAGGCATCAGAGGGGGAAGAGCAGCAGCGGGGGTAAGACTTTAGTCTTATGAGAAATTTAGGGTGGCTGTATATTAGTAATGCGTTTTCCTATCTCAATTCTAAGTCACTTTGCTTCAGTAGCTGACTTGTCTTCTGAGTTCCTCTAAGGCGAGAAACTGTTTAGCACCTCATCCTAAAACAGCAGGGGATTAAGTAAAGTAGCCTTTGTTCTGTCTCTGAAGTCCTAGGAAGAAAACGGGACATATTGAAAAGTAGTTTTAGCATTTCTAAGTTGTTTTCATATGAAAGCTCTCTGATAAAAGGATTAAGAAATCATCTATTTGTCTATATAGCATCACTACAAGACAGAACGGCTTCGTTATTCTGCAGAGATCTGCTCAAAAGGGTGAGCTAATACCTAGTGACCATTATACATGTTTAATAATTATAGGAAAAGCATATTAATAGCAGGAATCTTTCCTAAAATGAATTTCTCCTCCTCCTCGCCTATCAGAACAAATCTGTCATGGATTTTTAATTCATCTCAGGAAGATCACCTGGCTAGTTATTAGCCTGTCCTGTGTTGGCTCCTGACGTGAACCACCAAGTGAGAGCTGGAAATCTAAGGCAGATCCTGAGGAACAGCAACTAGTGCTTTTAATTGCTAGACCATCTTTCCAGCTCAAGGGATAATGTGATTTAAAAAAAAAAAAAAGATGCCAGAAGCTAGGAAAGCACTTTAACTAGTAAAGAAGCTCCAAATGATTCTGTGCAGATAGAAAACAACAAGCAAACGCCAAGATCTGATTTTCCTTGAGTCTCTTGATTGTAGGTGTAGCTAGAGACAGAATTTTCATTCAAGTGTTTGCATGTTACTGCTTTTACTCCTGCTATTAGAAATAAGTTCAGGGTCACAAAGAAACTACCACTCTAAGGGTCAGGACAAGGCAGCGCTTACTTCTGATCAGATGGGCATGCCATTCACAAAAGCAGAAGAGCAAGCACACGGAACAGGAAGCACACTTAGCTTTAGGTGGTAACCGAATCTTTTCCTCACTGCCTGGGCTCAGACCTAACAGCCTGTTGAGATTGCCTAGTGTTTTCTTTTGTTTGGTTTGGTTTGGTTTGGTTTGGTTTGGTTTGGTTTGGTTTGGTTTGGTTTGGTTTGGTTTGGTTT
>NW_021604576.1:20176654-20182586 GCF_004785775.1 Grammomys surdaster
TTGGTTTGGTTTGGTTTGGTTTGGTTTGGTTTGGTTTGGTTTGGTTTTCCAAGACAGGGTTTCTCTGTGTAGCCCTGGCTGTCCTGGAACTCACTCTGTAGGCCAGGCTGGCCTCGAACTCAGAAATTTGCCTGCCTCTGCCTCCCAAGTGCTGGGATTAAAGGCGTGTGCCACCACCGCCCAGCATTTGTTTTGTTTTTTAGAATTGGTGTAAGAGACATTAAGGAAAGGAAAAAGGAGTCCTTGCTCCAGGACATGAAGTTCTGGGAATGTGACAGTGGAGCCTTTTTAAAAGTAAGTTTTACCAGGTTGGGGTGGCTAAGACGTTTGGCTAAAGATTTTACCAGGTAGAGAGATAAAAAGACTTAGCTTCTTTGTCAGAAACAGAAGATTTACAGAAAAGACAAATACTTAATGTTTCTTACACTGGCACTGCTCGTGGAGAACATTAGTTTAGATGATAGGGAAGTTTCCTTTCTATTTATCAAATAAGATTTTGTTGCTAGACATTCTAGCACTCAGGAGGTCAAGGCAGGAGGATCAGGAGTTCAAGATTATTTTGGTGTCATGATGAACTTCAAGGACAGCCAGGTTTATATGAGACCCTGACTCAAAACCAAGAAAATAAAACAGAAAAAAAAAACACCAAATACTATTGCCTTTAAATCACATCGTTTCTACTAGGAGAACAGGGATGTATGTTTAGGTCATTGAATGAAAATTGTCTGAGGACTGATAGCCCAGAGAGGTAAGGTAAAACCAAGCACACACACACACACACACTAAAATGATCCTTAGTGATATTCTTCTATACTCAAAGGTCAATGCCTTGTTATCATCAGAGAGGCTCCTTGCAGCAGCAGAGCCACAGCCAGACATTATGCAGAGAGGCTAAATTAGAGGTCTCCATCAAATCTCTCACCTCAGAGCTCAGAGAACCCTATGGAAGAGGAGGCAGGAATAAGAATCAGAGGGAATGGAGGACACCAGGATTACAGGACCCTCTGAATCATCTCAGCAAGGCACATATGAGCTTACAGAGATGCAAGCGGGAAGCACGGAGCCTGCATGGGTCTGCGGCAGGTCTTCTGCATATGTATCATAGCTATTAGCTTAGTATTTTTATGGGACTCCTGACCGTGAGAACGACGGGATCTCTCACTCTGCTTGTAAGATCAAAACAGGAAAATATACCTTGCAAGTTAGCTTGAGACCAAAGCAGGAAAAATATGTTATGCAGGCTAAAGGTTCTGTTTACAGTTAAGACAGTTAAGAATAGGTTCCTGTTTGTCCTGTGCAAGTTTATGGTTGCTGTTTGTAGTTAACAAATTCCTGTGTTTTAGATCTGATGTAAAGTGCAAAACATGTTTTTCAGCTACACTAAACTTGGGACACAATTCATATGAAGTATATCCTGACCCTTGTCCCTTCCCCTTTCTTCCATCTTTCTAACAACGGATAACTGCCGACTCTCATGCCTGCCTCACCTTCTCTCTCCTGTAAAATGAACTTCAAGAGGTCAGCAGGGGCTGCTCTCTCAAACTCCAACTTAGGGTGAGACAACCAGTCTCAGGTGCAGGTGCACCCCAAACGCGGCTTGCTTTAACTGGACAATTGTGGATTTGCTCTTTTCTCCTGGAAGTTCTCAGATCTAACATATTGCTTGCTCTTTGGACTCTTTTTCTCCTTTGGGTTGCTATGTTCAACTTCGATATGGAAGGTTTTGTTTCATCTTACTATACTATATTTTGTAATGTTTGTTTGTTACCTCTTAGAAGCCTATCCTTTTTTTAGCGTTCTGCTTATTATAGTTGCTTTCTTTTTTATTGGATATTTTATTTATATTTCAGATGTTATCCCCTTACCCCATTTCCCCCCCCAGCCCAGGAACCCCCTATCCCATCCTCCCTCCTCCTGTTTCTATGAAGATGTGCCCCTACCCACCCACTCCCACCTCCCCACCCTCAAATTCCCCCCCACACACACACACAGTGTCCAGTCTTCATGGGACCAAGGATCTCCTCTCCCGCCTATGTCCGACAAGGCCATCCTCCCCTACATATACAGCTGGAGCCATGTGTCCCTCCCTATGAGCTCCCAGGCTGGTGGTTTAGACCCTGGGAGCTCTGGTTGGTTGGTATTGTTGCTCTCCCCATGGGGCCATAAAACCTTTCAGCTCCTTCAGTCTTCTCTGTAACTCCTCCATTGGGAACCCCATGATCAGCTCAATGGTTAGCTATGAGCATCCGCCTCTGAATATGTCACACTCTGGCAGACCTCTCAGGAGACAGCTATATCAGGCTCCTGTCAGCATGCACTTCCTGACATCCACATCAGTGTCTACCTTTGGTGACTGCACATGGGATGGATACCCAGGTGAAATTGTCTCCAGACGACCCCTCCTTCAGTTTCTGTCCCATACTTTATTTCCATATTTGATCCCATGAGTATTTTGTTACTCCTTCTAAGAAGGACAGAAGCACCTATACTTTGGTCTTCCTTTTTCATGAGATTCATTTGGTCTGTGAGTCCCTGACCTCAAGCTGTACTACAGAGGAATAGTGATAAAAACTGCATGGTATTGGTACAGAGACAGGCAGGAAGATCAATGGAATAGAATTGAAGACCCAGAAATAAACCCACACACTTATGGTCACTTGATCTTTGACAAAGGAGCTAAAACTGTCCAGTGGAAAAAGGACAGCATTTTCAACAAATGGTGCTGGTTCAACTGGAGGACAACATGTAGAAGAATGCAAAGTGATCCATTCTTATCTCCTTGTACAAAGCTCAAGTCCAAGTGGATAAAGGACCTTCACATAAAACCAGATACACTGAAACTAATAGAAGAGAAGATGGAGAAGACCCTCAAATACCTAGGCACAGGGGGAAAGTTCCTGAACAGAACACCAGTGGCTTATGCTCTAAGATCAAGGATCGACAAATGGGACCTCATAAAACTACAAAGCTTCTGTAAAGCAAAGGACACTGTCAATAGGACAACCAACAGATTGGGAAAAGATCTTTACGAAATAACCCTATTAAAAATGGGGTACGGGGCTAAAAAAAAGAATTCTCAATTGAGGAAATTTGAATGGCTGAGAAGCACCTAAAGAAATGTTTGACATTTACCTCTTTCTTAAACAACAGTCAAAACAATACAAAAAATGAAATGAAGTTTGTGTTGGCTGACTACTTCTACATGTGGTGTGGGTTCTGCCCTGGAGTGTGGTTGTTATGCCTAATGTCACTACACTGAACAAAAGTTACTCTCCTTCCCTCAGGAACTGTCAATCTGTCAACGAGTTTGGGATGAGACTGTGGCTACCCCATCTCTCCCATGCTGGAATTTTGTCTGACTTAAGCTTGTGAAGGTTTGTTCACGCTGTTAGTCTCTGTGGATTTGTGTGTGCATCTATCTGCCTTGTTGTGTCAGAAATACAGTTTCCTTAAAGTCATCACTACATCTGGCTCTCATCTTCCCATCTTCTCCTCCTTCCAGAGCCTTGAGGGGAGGGGTGTGATACAGACTCCTATCTAGGCCTGATTACACCAGAGTCTCTTGCTCTCTGTATGTTGAGCAGTTGTGAGTTTCTGTTTTAATTTCCATTGATTGCTTCTCTGATGAGGGTACAGTGATCCACTGATCTATGTATAGCAGTAGGCCAATAGGAATTGTTTGATTACTATGATTGTTTAACAGAGTATAAGTACTACATTTTTTCTCTAGGGCTCATGGCAGGTATAGCTTCAGGTTCTTGGCTTCATTGACAGTGTCAGGTATGGGTTCTGTCTCTTGCAGTGAGCTTCGAGTCCAATCAAAAATGGTTGGTTACTTCCACACATGCCTTTTACTCACAGCTTTGCCATCCGATACCACTTCTTATCAATGCTGGTTATTCTGACAGGGGTAAGATAAAATCTCAAAGTAGTTTTAATTTGCATTTCCCTGATGGCTAAGGGTGTTGGGCATTTTAAAAATTGTTTTCCTGTTATTTGTGGATTTTTTTTTTAGTATACAAAATTATTTAATGGCTTAAGAGTAATGAAGAGTACTACTTAGGATGTTACACCAGACAGAAACCTTCATGTTAATGTTTTCAAGTACAGACCTATAAAAGACCTTAGCCAATAGAAAACCAAGTCCAGGGCTGGAGAGATGGCTCAATGGTTAAGAGCACTGACTGCTCTTCCAGAGGTCCTGAGTTCAATTCCCAGCAACCACATGTCTTACAACTATCTGTAATGTGATTCGATGCACTCTTCTAGTATGTGTCTGAAGACAGCTGCAGTGTACTCATATAAATAAAAAAATAAATCTTTAAAAAAAAGAAAAAGAAAAGAAAACCAAGTCCAGACCTGAATTTTTTTTTTTTTTTTTTGGTTTTTTGAGACAGGGGTTTCTCTGTGTAGCCCTGGCTGTCCTGGAACTCACTCTGTAGACCAGGCTGGCCTCGAACTCAGAAATCCGCCTACCTCTGCCTCCCAAGTGCTGGGATTAAAGGCATGCACCACCACTGCCTGGCTCTGAAATTTTTTTTATATAAAAACAACTAAATTTGCCTCTACTTTTTTTGTTATATATTTTTTATTCTTCTATCATATATTATAACCAGACCAAAATTTTCCCTCTCTTCCCCCTTTCCAGAGACTTTCCATACCTCCCCTCTCTCCCAGATCCATTCTGCCTCCATTTCCCTTCAGAAAAGGTCAGGCTTCCCAGAGATAACAACCAACCTTGGTATAACAAGTTACAATAAGACTAGGCACAGATCGTCATATGAAGGCTGGACAAGACAACCCAGGAGGAGGAAAATGTTCCCAAAAGCAGGCAAAAGAGTCAGAGACAGCTTCCACTCCCACTGTTAGGAGTCCCACAAGAACACCAAACTACACAACCATAACATGTATGCAGAGGACCTAGGTCAGCTCCATACAGGCTCCTTGACTGTAATTCAGTCTCTGGGAGCCCCTATGATCCCTGGTTAGTTGATTCTGTGGTCCATGTTCTTGTAGTGTCCTTGACACTTCTGATACCTATAATCCTTCTCCCATTTTTCTTTCTTTCTTTCTTTCTTTCTTTCTTTCTTTCTTTCTTTCTTTCTCTCTCTCTCTCTCTTTCTCTCTCTCTCTCTCTCTCTCTTTCTTTCTTCTTCTTTTTTTGCCAGTCTTCATATTATCCTAGTTCTCTGGGTTACTGAACCTCTGGTCCCTGGCCCTCCAGGCAGTGTCAGGCATGGGCTTCCTCTTGGGGCATGGATCTCAAGTCATTGGTTAGCTACTCCCTACAAGTTCTGTGCCACCTTTACTTCAGCCCATCTTGCAAGCAAGACTGACTGTAGGTCGAAGGCTTTGTGCTGGCAATCCCTGCATTGTGTCCCAGTCCCTCCACTGGAAGCCTTACCTGGTAACAGAGGATGGGTAGTTCAGGATCAGTATCCTCTGTTACTTTGCTAAAGTCCCCCTAACAGATTCCAGGGAGTTCCCATTGCATTAGGTTTCTATCTTGTCCCCTAAATGACCCCCAATTCCAGTCATCTCTCTAAGTACCCCACCCAACCTAGGCTATTCTGCTACTATCCCCACCTGGATCCAGTCCACCTACAAAATCTAGTCAATTTCCTCTCCCTTCCCAGGGAGATCCAGGCACACAGACAAACCCTTTTAGAACAACTTTTTGCTTTCTCCACTGTCTTAGTTACTTTTCTATTGCTGTGAAGGGACACCATGTCAAAGACAACTTATAGAAGGAAGCATTTAATTTGGGGCTTTCTTACAGTTTCAGATGCTGAGTCCATGGCCATCATGGCAGGGATCATAAAGCAGAGCAGGCATGATGCTGGAGTAGTAGCTGAAAGCTTACATGTTAAGACAGAAGCCGAGAGAGAGAGAGAGAGAGAGAGAGAGAGAGAGAGAGAGAGAGAGAGAGAGA
>NW_021604576.1:20182596-20183898 GCF_004785775.1 Grammomys surdaster
AGAGAGAGAGAGAGAGAGAGAGAGAGAGAGAGAGAGAGAGAGAGAGAAGTGAGCCATAGAAACAGATACAGATACACTTACACTGTGACAACAAATTCACATTTTCTCCAACAAGGCCACACCTAAGCCTTCCCAAACAGTTCCACCAACTGCAGACAAAGCATTCAAACTTATTGGGAGCCAGAGTCATTCAAACTACCACATTGAGGTTGTGTGTGTGTGTGTGTGTGTGTGTGTGTTCTAATAATTCTAGATACTAACCTTTTGTCAGATATTAACAAATTTGACAAAAGTTAACAGGTAAAGTTTTTGACCATTCCATAGTTTCATAGTCTGTCTCTTCACTCAAATGATAGGGCCCTTGCTTTACTCAAGCTTTTTAAAGGTTTCATGAGGTTCTGTTTATCAGCTGCTGGTTTTAATTCCTGTGTTACTTGCACCTGTTCGGAAAGACCTCTTTTTTCCTGTGCTAATGAATTCAAATATATTCTCTACTTTTTCTTCTGTCAGAGTTAGGGTATCAGGTCTCATGTTGATCCTTGATTCATCTGGAGTGAGTTCTGTGCGGGGTGAAAGGTATGCATGTGTCTAGTTTCATTCTTCTACAGCCACTTGTCCAGTTTGACCAGCACCATGTGTTGAAGAATCTGTCTTGTTTCCAGTGTAATTTTTTGCCTCTTGGTCCAAAAACATTAGGTGTCCACAAGTGTATGGGCCTATCTTTGGGTTTTCAACTCTATACATGTCTATTTTTATGATAATACTATGCTGTTTTTATTGGTCTAGCTCTGTAATACAACTTAAAATCAGGAATAGGGATACCTCCAGGAGTTGCTTTATTGTTTGTGTGTGTGTACATATTTTAATAATAGTTTTTCAATTTCTGTGAAGAGTTGTATTGGATTTTGACAGTGTTTACCTTGACTCTGGAGACTAATTTTGGTAGGATGGCCATTTTCACAATATTGAGCCTACCAATACATGAGTATGGGAAAGTTTCTAACCTTCTGATGCCTTCCATAAACAAACAAACAAGCAAACAAACAAATAAATAAAATAAGTTATGATACATGTGTCTCACTTCCTTAGAGTTATTCCAAGACATTTTTGAGACTATTATGAAAGGAGAGGGAGGAGAGGGAGGAGAGGGAGGGAGAGAGAGACTCTGTGAAGGAGTCAGGCAGCAGAGATTCAGCCGGCCGGACATGGAAGAAGAAGCAGGCTGGTGGGAAGGAAGGAGGGAAGGAAGAAGGGGAGGAAGGAAGGAAGGAAGGAAGGAAGGAAGGAAGGAAGGAAGGAAGG
>NW_021604576.1:20183908-20286874 GCF_004785775.1 Grammomys surdaster
AGGAAGGAAGGAAGGAAGGAAGGAAGGAAGGAAGGAAGGAAGGAAGGAAGGAGAGGTAACTAATCAGCACTGTGGCAGAACTTAAATAAGTGTAAACAGGATATTTGAGTTATGAGCTAGTGGGAAACAATGCCTTACGATAAGGGCAAAAGGTTATAAATAAATATAGTCTCCGTGTCATTTTTTGAAAACTGAGAAGGGCATATGTTTTGGGTTTTACTGCTGTGAACAGACACCATGACCAAGGCAACTTTTATAAGGATAACATTTAATTGGAACTGGCTTACAGGTTCAGAGGTTCAGTCCATTATCATCAAGGTAGGAACATGGCAGCATCCAGGCTGACGTGGTGCAGACTGAGCGTTCTATATCTTCATCTGAAGGCTGCTAATGGAAAACTTGCTTCCAGGCAGCTAGAAGTAGGGTCTTAAAGCCCATGCCCACAGTAACACACCTACTCCAACAAGGCCACACCTCCAAATTGTGCCACTCCTCGGGCCAAGCGTATACAAACCACCACAGCATAGAAAGGCCTGTAGTTACACCTTGGCGTAGGCTCAGATGAGCCAGTTCAAGAGCATGATAGGAGAGCTGGCTCTGCTACTTGCTGGTGACATCATTGGATGGGCCAGCCAGGAAAGGGCAGGAGACCTCACTCCAGTGGTATGGGTATGGGAGAGTTGGCAGGCTCGTGAGCTCAGGTACCTCTCAGGCCCAGAATTCTATAATGACTATATCTGACCCCAGGCTTTTTTCAGTTGGGAGTGTTTTGATTATTGCTTCTATGTCAGTAGATGCTATGGGTCTATGTAAATTATTTACCTTATCTTGATATATCTTTGGTAGGTTAATATATCTAGAAATGCATTCTTTTTTTTTTTTAGGTTTTCCTGTTTTGCAGGATTCAACAATTTAACGTATGACCTTATGATTTTCTGTATCTCCACAACTTCTTTTGTAATGTCCCCCTTTTCATCTCTAAATTTATTAATTTGGATTCTCTTTCTTTTTGGTTAATTTAACTAAATGCTCTGAATAAGTTTGGCCCCCATAGATTCATGTGTTTGAATGCTTGGCCTATGAAGAGCGGCACTATTGGGAGGTGTGGCCTTGTTGGAGTAGGTGTGGTCTTGTTGGAGGAAGTGTGTCACTGTGGGGGTTGGCTTTGAGGTCTCCTAGTGCTTAGGCTCTGCCCAGAGTGGAAGAGAATCTTCTCTTGGCTCCCTGTGGAAGCCAGCCCCCTTTTGCTGCCTTTGGACCAAGATGTAGAACTCTCAGCTCCTCCAGCACCATGTCTGCCTGCATGCCGCCTTGTTTCCCTCCTTGATGATAATGGACTGAACCTTTTCACCTGTAAGCCAGCCCCAATAAAAGTTTGCTTTGATAAGAATTGCCTTGGCCATGTTGTCCTTTCACAACAATGAAATCCCATGACACTCGCTAACTTTCCCGAAGTGCCAATTCTTTGTTTCATTAATTCTTATCTTTTTCATTTCTATTTCATAATTTTAGCACTGAATTTGATTATTTCTTCACATCTTTGGAGTGCCTTTTCTTCTTTCCTTTTCTAAAGCTTTCAAATGTATCATTACGTTATTAATGTGAGATCTCTTCTGTTTTTTCTTATAGGTCCTACGTGCTATGATTTCTTCTTCAGGTTGCCTTCATTGGGTCCCATACGTTTTGGCATGATGTGCATTCATTCTCATTCCATTCCAGGAAGATTTAGAATTTCCTCTTTGACATGTCAGTTGACCCAGTTTTCATTCCATGGTGTCCTGTTAAGCTAGCTTCCATGAGTTGGTGTATTTTCTGCAGTTTCTATTGCTGGGTTTCAGGTTTAATTCCTTGTTATCAGATAAGATGCAAGATTTCAATTTTCCTAGATTTATTGAGAAGACTTGAAGCAGATGAGAGCAAACATTTGACATTTGTCTTTTGGAATCTGGGCTACCTCACTCAATGTGATCTTTGCTACTTCCATCTACTTCCCTTGTCTAGACCCTGGGGAAGAATGTGCGTGATATGGCTCTATAACTGCTGTTTTGAATCCTTTGCATATCAGCTAAGTTGTTTTTCCTCAAGGAATATTACAATGGAGGTCTTGGTTTCTGGAGGTATGTTGTCTTGGTTGTTTATGTTTTTTTCCCATAAGATGTAGGCATCTGGAATTAGGCTATTTATGGGGTCTCCTGGTGTAAATATCTGGTCCTAACTTTCTTGGGTGGCTGTTAGGATTTGCCGTTGCCACAACATGTCAAGTTGTGGACCAGATGAATGATGCTAGGTTTTCACTACTGTGACAACTCTGGGGTCCAGGTTCAGATTTCCAGTGATCCTAGATCAGCATGATATGGGGGCAGTGGGCTAATAATAGAACATGTATGGGTTTGGGGATAAGTGCTCTCTATGGATGTCTCTAACTTTTGGTTTGGGCTCTATAAGATCCATGGGACCAGTGGTGAGTGGGATGGCAGAGAGTCAGGCAGATTGGTGAGCAGGCCTTGGGAGCTCCTTTCTGAACTTCTGGTGAGGACACTCACCACGTTTAGATTCCAAGCTGTCCCAGATCATCCCAGCAGATTGGGTGGGTGACAGTGGAGCAGGGGATGAACTGGAATCACTACCTGAAGTTCTGGTTTGAACTCCAAGTACTCCCAGGTGTGCATGGTGGTCACATCTACTACACTCTTGGATTTCCCATTTACAGCTGCCCACTGCTGGGATAGTTGGATTACAAACTGTAAGTCATCACAATAAATTCACTTAATATAGAGACATTCTGTAAGTACTGTTACTCCAGAGAACCCTGACTAATATAGAGCCTGAGCCGATATGCAGCCACTGCCTCTGTGTTTTGATGGTTCCCTTTTTTTCCTCTACTGTAAATTCCCCTGCTGTCGTGGGAGAAAATGAAGAAAAAACAAAAACAAAAACAAAGAGGCTTTTTTCCCCCAAAGTACTTTATCCGGAGGTTCAGGCTCCTCTGGCTTCTGAAAAGAAAGAGCAGAAGATTTTAACAGGTCATGCAAATAATCCTGTGTATGCTAAAAGAGGAGAAGCACTTGGGAGGCAGAGGCAGGTGGATTTCTGAGTTCGAGGCCAGCCTGGTCTACAGAGTGAGTTCCAGGACAGCCAGGGCTATACAGAGAAACCCTGTCTCAAAAACCAAAAAACAAACAAACAAACAAACAAAAAAAGAGTCAGATAGAAGATGAAATATTAGGTTTCTTTTGTTTGGTTGATTTTCGTTTTGTTTTTAACTATTTTTCTTTATTAGTTTTTCTTTATTTACATTTCAATGTCATCACCCTTCCTGGTTTCCCCTCTGCAAACCCGCTATCCCATCCCTTCTTCCCCTTGGCTTCGCTTCTAGGAGGTTGCTCCTCCACCCACCCACCCATTCCCACCTCATGGCCCTAGCATTTCCCTGCGCTGGGGCATCAAGTCTCCACAGGACCAAGGGCCTCCCCTCCCATAGATGCCAGATAAGGCAATGCTCTGCCACATAAACAGCTGGAGCCATGAGTCCCCACCATGTGTACTCTTTGGTTGATGGTTTAGTTCCTGGGAGCTCTGGGGAGTCTGGTTGGTTGATATTGTTGTTCTTCCTATGGGGTTGCAAACCCCTTCAGCTCCTTCAGTCCTTCCCCTAACTCCTCCATTGGGGTCCCTGTACTCAGTCTGATGATTGGCTGCAAGTATCCACATCTGTATTGGTCAGACTCTGGCAGAGCCTCTCAGGGGACAGCTATATCAGGCTCCTGTCAGCAAGTGCTTCTTGGCATCATCAATAGTATCTGGAAACGACACAGATATCCCTCAACAGAGGAATGGATACAGAAAATGTGGTACATTTACACAATGGAGTACTACTCAGCTATTAAAAACAATGACTTCATGAAATTCACAGGCAAATGGATGGAACTTGAAAATATCATCTTGAGTGAGGTAACCCAGACACCAAAGAACACACATGGTATGCACTCACTGGTTAGTGGATATTAGCCCAAAAGCTCACGATACCCAAGATATAACTTACAGACCACATGAAGCTCAAGAAGGAAGCACCAAAGTGTGGGTGCTTCAGTCCTACTTAGAAGGGAGAACAAAATAATCACAGGAGGTAGAGAGAGGGATATACCTGGGAGGGAAAAGGAGGGGAGGGAAAAGCGGGGCAGGATCAGGTGTGGGAGGAGATGGGGCAGTGGAGGGAGAAATACAGAGGGTCAGGAAATTGAACAGAGGTGTGTAGAAGTGGGGGATGGGGAACTAGGGGTAGCAACCAGCAAGTCCCAGATGTCAGGGAAGCAAGAGGCTCCCAGGACAAAACAGAGATAGCATTATCTGAAATACCCAACAAAGGGGAGAGAAAACCTGTAAAGACCATATCCAGAGGTTAGGCATGGCCCCCAGTTGAGGGATGAGGCCACCCACCCATCTCAAAAATATCAACACAGAATTGTTCCTGTCTAAAGGAAATGCAGGGACAAAGAGTGAAGCAGAGAAAGGACTCTGAGACTGCCATCCAGAGACTGCCTCACCTGGGGATCCATCCCGCATGCATACACCAAACTCAGACACTATTGCTGATGCCAAAAATGTCAGATTTCTAAGAAAAACGTTAGACCAAATAAGTAAGGAACATGAAACAATCAAACAACAAAAACCACTGGAAATGTGGGTTACCATGAAAAAGAAAAAAAACAAAACTCTGAATTACATTCATAGATAAAAGAAAAAAAAATCCCAAGTCAATGGTATTGGCCAGATCTTCAAAAAAGGCACACCCATACAAATATAAGAACCCCACAGAATATCAAATATACAACATCATAAAAGAAAGAACCCACAGCATATCGTAGTAAAAACACAAAGTACTCATAACAAAGAAAGCGTATTGAAAGCTGGAAGAGAAAAAGTACAAGTCACATATAAAGGAAAACTTAGCAGAATAATAGCTCTATCTGCAATGGAGACTCTGAAAGCCAGAAGACCCTGGAGCAAATGTATTTCATGCCCTAAAAGATTATAACGACCAATCTAGAGAAATATACCATCAAAACTGTCTGCCAGGATTGAAGAAGCAAGAAAAGTTTTCATGGCACTAAAAGCCTGAGTGGGGGGTGTATATTCAACAGTCCAAACGTAAGGGAAATACAGGAAGCATTATTTCATACTGAGAACAGGGTGAGTATAGCAGGGGCTGTGGCAAGAAATACAAAGCTCTAATTATTAAAACAGACAACACAAACAACAACATAAAACCAACAACACAATGACCACAATTAACACACATGTTTCAATAATAACTTTAAATATCAATAGTTTCAATTCTCCAATTGAAAGACACACCTGACTGAATAGCTCAAGAAACAAAATCCATCTGCCTGCTGTCTACAAAAAAGGCATCTTAGTTTTAAAGATAGGCACCACCTTTGCGCAAAAGGATGGGCAAAATACCCCCAATTAAATCGGACCAGGAAATGAGCACCATAGCTGTCCTGATATTTGAAGAAACAGACTTCAAACTAAACTTAATCAGAACAAGTGAAGAGAGATCCTGCATTCTAATCAAGAAAACACTTAACCAAGAAGACATTAATATCCTAAATACATATGTACTAAACTGTGGGGCACAAAAAACATTTACTGATTCCATTAGTAGTAGGTGATTTCACTATCTCACTCTTTCCAATAGACAGGTCATCTGGCCCCCCAAAAATGACATCATATATTAAACGGACTTAGCAAATATCTCAAAATATTCTACTCAAACACCCAAGAATACAAATTCTCTTCAGCAACACTTGGAAGCTTTTCTAAAATAGACTATATCCTGAGGCACAAAACAAACAAAAAAAATATTGAAATTACCTCTCACATCCTATCTGACCACAATGAAAGGAAAATTAACATTGACAGCAAAGGAGCCCTAGTAAATACTCATGGAACTAAACAACTTGTTACCGAATGATGAATGGATCATAGAAGAAATTCAGAAAGACATAACAATCTTCCAGGATCTCAATAAAAATGAAAACATAATGCCTTAAAACCTCTGGGGCATACTGACAGTTGTCCTGTGAGGGAAATTTATAGCTCTAAGTTCCTACATTAAATAATCACAAGGAGCACAAATAAATGATTTAATGATACAACTCAAAAAGTTGGGGAAACAAGAACAAGCCAAATCCAAAGCCACTTGGCTGGAAGAAATAATAAAAATCAGAGCAGAAATCAATGAAATAGAAAGAAAACAATACAAAGAATCAACAAATCCAAGAGCTGGCTCCTTGAGAAGATAAAATTGACAGACCTCTTGCCTGGCTAAAGAAAGGAAAGAAAGTACAGATCCAAATGAACAGGATCAGAAACGAGCAGGGGAAGATTACAACAGATAACAAAGGAATTCAGAATCTTATAAGAGAATATTTTTTAAACCCTGTACTCCATTAAGTTGGAAAAGCTAAAATAAATCAATGGATTCATTTCTAGATTCAGCTAAACCATCAAAATTAAAGCAAGAGGAAGTTGGCTTAAATCTGTGCCCTTCTTCTCTAACGGCTATCTACCACACAACAGTATTAGAGGTTACATGCATACAGTCTCATCAATACGACTGCCCAAATGTGGGCTGAACAGGGATGGCAGCAATGGACATGCCAAACTGGCTGGAGAAAGGCCCATGAGGCCTCAACCCTACACAAAGAACTGTCGATAACCCAGGAAGGCTGGAACGAGGGAGGTGATCTATGGGTGTACACATAAATATTCAAAAGGCACTTTGATTACATGTTCATTTAGCAAATTAACAGTAGTAGGTTATCTTCTAGGGCATATGATTTGCCTGCAATAGGTCTTTGATTTACAGTATCAAGTATGACATTTCCTTCCGTGGAGCAGCCTGCTGGTCTTCAGTGAAATTGGCCCTAGCTTGTGTTTTTGAAACTTCAGAGCCCACCCCCAGTAACACACTTCCTCCAATGAGGCCCTACCTCCTCCAACAAGGCCACACTTCCCAATCCTTTCAACCAGTGCCACTACCTGGTGACTAAGCATTCACATACATGAGCGCACGGGGCTGCTCTTCTTCCAGTCCCCACACCCCTCATACTCTTTCTCCTGATTCTAGCCCTCATCCCAACAGTCACATAACATGTTGATTACTTATTGATGCAAACTTACTTCTAGTTTACACTAATTTTGTCTGAATATCTTAATACTGTACAGAGAACAAAAGACAAGGGTATTTTTCAAGCATTAAAAAAAAGTGAAGAAAAATGACAGTTGGCAGAACATGTAGGAGGGAAATAGAGACTTTTTTTTTCCCTAACCAAAGCCCAAGGCAGGAATTTCTTGGGATAGGCCTATCCGAAGTTCCCTCTCCAAAGTAACTTTGGGCCTTTTCTTCCTTCAGTTGTAAAAGAAATTGAAAGTGTGGAGAGCTCCAAGAATTTACCTAAAACCTGCCTTGTTTCCAGTGTGTCAAATAAACTTTCCCTTTCTAAAACAATATTGTGTCCATACATTGTCCAGCAGGAATTGAAACGAATTCTAGACATTAGTTACACAGGTTAACATTCCCATATACTTAAAAGTGAGGGCTCTAGGGCTGGAGAGATGGCTCAGGGTTAAGAGAGCTTGCTGCCTTTTCAGAGGACATGAGTTAGTTTCCTGTCAGCCATATTGAGTGGCTCACAACTATGTATAACTGCAGCTCCAGGGAATCTGATAGACCTTTCTGGACTCTGTGGACACCAGCATGCAAATTTTATATATATATATATATATATATATATATATATATATATATACACACACACACATATATACGAACCCACACACTCGAACCTACACATACACATGCTCTAAAACAAAACACACAAAGATGAATTATCAGACCCTTCCTCAGAAGATTCATGTAATTTATAAGTAAATATCTGGAGAATAACACATTTATAATTTCCATTAATGTTTTACAATTATTTTTCAGATATGTCTTCTGCTAAAGATTCAAGTAACTGGTATGAAATTGGGGACAAGTCTACAGAATAATAAATTGATGCTATGGACTCCAGATTCCCACTTTTTTAGGAAATGTTCACCGTTAAATCCTTTGTTGCAGACAACAGCTGCAGGTGACAAACATTAAGCAATTCAAGTGTTTGCTATAAACATTTCAATTTGCTATAAACATCATTACTAAATTGATGGTCCTTGATCCTATTTCTAAACAAATATTAATCACTGAGATGGCCAAGAGCTTTCATCCGTATTAATCTTAAAGGAGTACTGTAACATGAGATTTGACTTTTGGTGGAGATGAGCTAGCCTGATAAATTAAGCGTCCAGAGCAGACTGCTCCCAATTCATTTGATGGTAATATTAAGAACTACTGCCTGTGCCCAAGATCAAAGACTCAGTAATACTCGCCCTTATATCCCTGTCCCCACAAGTTAGGGACCTGGTGCTTCAAACCCCAACATTTCTCATAAAATACTTGGCATTCCTCTTGCCTCTTCCATCTCTCTAGTATTTATTCCTGTTCACATGAAAGAATCCCCAGTTTACTCAGCATGACAATTTGCCCTCAGGAAAACTGCATTTCCTAGGGTTTTTTGTTTGTCTGTTTGTTTGAATGTAGAGCTAATCATAGGATAACTTTATCAAAACTGATTTTGCGGTGGGGTAGTGGCAGGGTTGAGGAGATTGGTGCTTTGGAGAGTTATTTAACATATGGCATGAAGATGAAGATTTAGCATAAAGATGTCTTTTGCTGGATACCCTTTCCTGCCTGAGACATCCTACCTAGGTGTGCCTGTGAACATAGCTCACAGCTGGTGGCACATAAAATGTGCTTCTATCATGACTTTTCTGAGGGAAGCAAGACTATGACAATAGACTCTTGGAACACTGAAGACATCCAGTTAACAGTGTCAGTGCTGATCCACCTGTCTCCTGTGTTTGTGGCAGCTGAATGAGAGATGATTCTCATCTTACAGGCCATTCTACCAGTTCATTACATTGACATTGAAATGTGAGTGGAAACAGAGAAGGTGTCTTGTTATCTGCTGAAGACTCAAGAAACCGTTGGCCTGTTGCATGACAGAATTGAAACGTGATTTTGAAACATTTTTGTAGTGTGGGAACAAAGTGGTGGGTTTCAGGCCAGAACGTACTCCACTTCACAGCATCCCTGTAATTTTAATTGTGCACTACCCTAAGCAGAGCAAAATGCAGAATGGGACTTACATGCCTCTTACCTGTAAATCTATCTGGCTTGTAGGAGGCTAAGTAAGAAGAACTGTCATAAATTTGAAGAGTGAGTTCCAGGTCAGCCTGGGCTACAGAATGATACTGTCTCAAATAACCAAGCAACAACACAAGAAAGAGATGGCCTGGTGTGTTGACTCAGGTCTGTAATTCCAACACTCAGGAGGCCAAAGCAGAAGGATCATCAAGTTGTGAGTAGTCTGAACTACACAGGGATGCCCTGTCTCATAAAACAAGAGTTCAATTTAAACTTGTATTAACAGATGCTTCTAAGGGAAATTAGCTTCTTGAGGCTCAAAAGGCAAATCGTGTGTGATCTGAAGCTGCATTGTACAATGGGTGAAGAGCAGAGATGAAGTGTGTTTAAAACTTGACAAACTTTCACCAATTCACACTTCAACAGTCACCGAATAAAACAGTAGGATCTAACACTGAAAGTGATGTTAAAGAATATCTCTGAATTGTATGGGAGGGGTTTCTTGTTGTTAGTGGTGGATTTTTGTCTTTTGTATTGTTTCGTTGTTGTTTTTGTGCTAGCTGGACAATGATCTACAATAGCCACACCTTGGGTTTCACATGAGTTTATTAGGCATACAGCAAGCAGGAGTAAAAAATCAGCAGGCAGTAGATGGGCAGTCAAATGTCAAGACACATCATCTAGCAGGAACCACTGGGGAAGCCCCCTAACCCAAAAAGTCAGCTGGAGGCCCAGGGATCAACCAAGAGAAGCCCAGGCAGGATATATTCCAGCTTGGGTGAGATTTCTAACCAGACATTCCCAGTACAACATTTTCATATCACGGGATCAACAGTAGCCTAGTTTTTAGCTTTCCTTTACCTTCCATCAGCGTTCATGGGCACAGGATTTTCAAATGGTTTACTCCTATCCTCAAGACCATGGCATTTCCACTCAGGCTGTTTTCTGTTGTCTTCCCCATACCATAAGTGCAGGAGGCCCAACCCAGTCCAGTCCTGAACAACACTTTTGAGACAAACAGTTGGCTAAGCTCCCCTCCTCAACCAGCTTCTCTGTCAGCTTCAGCAGCACATGAGAACTTACTAACACAATGTGTACTGTAGAGGCACAGTCTCCAAATGTCCTTCACCCATGCTTCTAGAACATAGTGTACACACACACACACACACACACACACACACATTCAGCCATGCTAAAATAAGCCTTTTACTATATAAGCCTAAGCCCGCAGCAAGGTAAAGTACCTTTTGAGGTCAGCCTGGGCTACACAGAAGACATTGTGCAACAAAACCACACAGAGACGCACATGGGGCAGCAGTGGAGAACTAATTATGATGTGCTACACACATTCTCTGAAATCATGGCAGGTCAGTCAACATTTCCTAGGATTTTATTCTTTTTTCTTCACCTGGAGAAACTGTTTGAAGGGCTAGGAACAACTATTTCCCCAGGAGAGCAGGATGTCTAAGTGGGGAAAGACAAAAACACCTACATATTAGGTCTACGGTGAAGACTGAGTAAGGGCATCCAGGCAAACCCCTGAGAGTCTAAGTATCTGTCAAAGGTTAGGTAATGGGTACTTTCTGACACCACATCTCCCTCCATCATCTGCTTATATCTTTCTGTATCCCTCTAAATTGTCAGAACTGGAATGTAGGTCAGAATGATGTCTTGTATTTTATCTTCAGGGATGAACCCATAGTCCTTGGTTGGCAACAATGTATATATTCCTAAATTTTATTAGATGGACTTAGAGGATTAAAATGTTCTGTTACTGAATGACATTTTTCTTTTTTTGTGAATGAGTGTTTTGCCTGCACATAAGTATGTGGATCATGCATGCTGGAGGCTAGAAGAGGGCTTAAAATTCCCTGAAACTAGAGCCACAGTGGGGGTGCTGGCAATCAAACTTGGGTCCTCTAGAAGAGCAGCCAGTGCTCCTAACCATGGAGCCATCTCTCCAGCACCAAGGAAATTTAAAAATTCAAATGAGCTCTGCTGTTAAGAGCATTTGCTGGCCGGGTGGTAGTGGCGCACGCCTTTAATCCCAGCACTTGGGAGGCAGAGGCAGGCTGATTTCTGAGTTCGAGGCCAGCCTGGTCTACAGAGTGAGTTCCAGGACAGCCAGGGCTATACAGAGAAACCCTGTCTCAAAAAACAGAAAAAAAAAAAAAAAGAGCATTTGCTGTTCTTCAGCTCCCAGAACCGCATTAGGCAGCTCTCAGGAGTTGGTAACTCCAGCTCCTAGAGAGCCAACACCTCAAGCCTCTGTAGGAACCTGCCTTTGTGCACATACCCACACACAGACAGAATGCAGATGAATCTTTAAAGACTACAAACTGAAGCCCAAATCGACAGTGACTTGCCTGTTATTACATGAAGGCAATAATTCAGTGACAAGAACAGAGTTTTCTATTTTGCAATCCAGTGTTTCAGAGGTTTCACACCTGGAGTTGTCTCAGCCTAACAATAGTGTCACATAGTGATCCTTACTGCTACATTTATCTCATCAAAAAACTGAATATATCATCCAGTATGGAATAGTTTATTTCTGTTATGAAAGGTGGCCTACTTACCCCAAATGGACAGTCATCTTTAATATTTTTTTAGAAAGATTCATTTGTCATGTATAGTGTTCTGCTTGCATATATGCCTACATACCAGAAGAGGCCATCAGATTCCAGTATAGATGGTTATGAGTCGTCGTGTGATTGCTGGGAATTGAACTTAGAACCTCTGAAAGATTCTCTTAACCTCTGAGCCATTTTTCCAGCCACATCTTTAAAATTTTGAAAACAGTTAACTACTCAATTTGATCACGAGCAATCAAAAATATGTGAGTGCCTCATATCAGACTATATATCTACCAGTAAGGCCCATGAATCAGATGAACTGTAAACACACACACACACACATACACACACACACACACGAAGCGGGGGGGGGGGGGGGAGAGAACACACAAACAAGAGAGATGTAAAGAAAAAACCAACACTTACGTGCAGACATATGTGTGTGGGTATGTATGTAGGTCATAGGATAACTCTCCTGCCAACCGTATGAGGTTTGGTGATGGAACTCATACCCATTAAGCCACCCCATAACACCCTCCCCCAAGCTGATTTATATAGACTGCAGTGTCAGAACTAAACAAACTTCATTCTAGAAAAAGCTGGCAGAAGCTTAGATGGACCTAAGCTAGCCGTGACAACAGAAGTGAGTCATATAAAAAATATATGGTGGCACATGGTTATTCCAGCTCTCAGGAAGCTGAAGTAGGAATATTGGGGCTTCAATGCCAGCCTGGAATATGTAGCAAAACTCTGCGTCCAAATAAATACATACAAAAATCATCTGAAATAAGCACTCAAAAACACCTGAATATTTATTGAATAAGTTATGCATATACATTAACTAAAAACGAATGTCCTGGTGTTCGTTGTGGCAGACACACCTGTAATCAAGTGGTTGGGAGGCTGAAGCAGGGTCTCTAAAGTCCCAGGAGGCTTCGGCTACTTAAGAAGACTATGTCAAAGAAACAAAGCAAACATAATAAGAACATGGTTTTTGGATTGGGCTAATATTAACATCACCTGTAAAGATGAAAAAACAAGGTAGAAACAGTATTTGCGTGTAGATTTTGTCAACAGGAAGTTTTTCTTTCCAGTCATTTCTGTGTACTATTACTTACTACACAGATCTTCAATCAAGCAGTCCAGATCTCTTACGAACGTTGAATAAAGTAGTGTTCCTATAAATAAAAGCAGTTATCTCCCATGTCAGATATTCCTGGGATTTACAATTAAACGAGTTGCTGTGCAAAGGTAACAGAATAGCCCCTAAAACATGAGTATTAACCACTCAAGTTCTCACTCCCTACAGAGCCAGACCTGAGTCACAAGCTTTCCATGTCTCCTATGATCTTTGAGTTGGGCATTCTTTACTCATTGGGCACAAAAAGATTCGACATCTGTTGCACTAGGTTTACTCACTGCTCCATTGCACTGATTCTGAGAAGAGCTGCCTACCTAGATACATACTTGGTCAGAAAACAGAAAAACAAAGAGGTAGGTAGGTCCCAGGGGTGCAGGCTTTAAGTCCCCTTTCCATTTTTTTGCAGCATTACATGGGTATCATCGTAGGGCCTTACGCATTTCTATCAACGGGCATCGATAACTCCTAGGTTACTATTAAATTCAAATGTGAGATCATTCTCATTACCAGGGATATTAGATTTGGGGAATAGTGGGAGAAGGGGGCTGATAATAGACCTGAAGTTCAGTGTCCATCACCACAGAGTTCATTAGATCCTTCTGTTCTTTCGCTTCTGGGAGAGCAGCACTTGCCTTTTATACTTTGTCTGGGAGCTAATGTGGCATCAAGATTTTGTTGGAAAAAAAATAAATTCAGTTGTTCATTTTACACAAAAAACAGACCAAAAAAATCCCTTTAAAGAGAACAGTGTAATAATGTGCATGTCATCGGTTTTTAACTTTTTCAAGTTGTATATCTTAACTTACAATTTTTACTATTAAAAATTTTAATTACAAAAACTATCTGCTGAGGTTTGTGTGTTTGGTTAGTTTTTTTGAGACAGGGTTTCTCTGTGTACCAGTCCTGGCTGTCTTGGAATTCCCTTTGTAGACCATGATGGCCTTGAACTCACAGAGACCCTGCCTGCCTCTGCCTCCCAAGTGCCAAGATTAAAGATATGAAACACAACGGCCAGCCGGCTGTCTGCAGTTTTCTGTATAAGGTTCTTTTCACACTCCTAAACAGAGCCCACTCCAAAGTCCTAGCTTGTAAGGTCAAAACTCACACAGTTTGCTTTGGTAAATATATTCCAGAAGGACTGATAATCCACACAAGATCAATAAAATTATCAGCTTCCTAAAAAATATAATGGACACATTTCCCTGAACAAAAAGGGTACAAATACTTGCAGACCCACAGAAAAAAACCAATGCTCTTGAGTCAGCAAGCCCTCTCTTGCTCCGATAGTCCTTGCTATGTTTGAGCCTGCACGCCGCCCAGGGAGGTCTGTGGGAAGCCACCAGGAGAGTGGAGTCTTAGAGACACATTTATCACATGTCAAGTCAGCACGAGGAGACATTTATGTTCAGCTTCTCTCCCTGTCTTACGTCAGAATGCTGACTTTTCTGTTCTCATGAAGCAGGGGGTTTGTGAGGACTGTAGTTTAAATCAACACCCAATTGCCAAATTAGAAAATTATTAGACTACAGAATCTTTAGAATGTTCAAGAGTGATGCAGTTGAGATGATTTTATCTCAAGCAGGGTCAGTCAGTGAATGATTTTTCGTTTTGAAAACACTGGAAATAAAACTCAAGTCTCACAATGTGAGGTCAGCCTCTTCCAGTATGTAAATCCACTTGAATTTACCAGCTTTTTTTTTTTTTTTTTGGTTTGGTTTGGTTTGGTTTTTCGAGACAGGGTTTCTCTGTGTAGACCAGGCTAGCCTTGAACTCTCGAACTCAGAAATCCGCCTGCCTCTGCCTCCCAAGTGCTGGGATTAAAGGTGTGCACCACCACTGCCCGGCTTGAATTTACCAGCTTTTAGGTTTATAGCCAGCAAACAAGGACTGCTGTATGATTGTGTCAGAAATCTGTGTACATACAGCATCCCCTGAAAACTGTAAGTGTCCCAAGTATCAGTATTTTAAGACCTCCACATAAAGGGGGCTAACTTGGCTGGCTAAGATGTAGGCCATCCTTACACCTGTTCCAGTGAAGAACTCTCTGGCACAATTTGCTCAATAGTTTGAGACCTACCATATATTTTCAAAAAGTCCAGTGATTTCCTGAACACCTCAGTTACAGTGGGAACATGGCTCAGACTTCTGCAGCTTGTTTCTTTTATCCAAAGTACCGTCTCTCAGGGGACCCAGGGTAGCTAATCTGTGCATATGCAACATGCAAACTGAACATTCTTTCAAGTTCAAATGCATTTGGGGAAACAAACGGAACTTGTAGCTACTTTTGATTATAAAAGTCCTGCTGTTCGCCAGAGGCAAGCTTGTGTTCAACTTCTGTGCAAGCCTCTCACTTTTTAGCACCTTGTATTTAATGGTTCACAGCAGCAGTGCAAATGTCCTAGAGACAGCCATTGCTCTTCCACACTCCCCGCTTCCCATCAAGTCCCAGGTAGCTTCCAGTTTTCCTTAAACGCAAATAAGCCAACAACCAAAAAAAAAAAAAAAAAAAAAAAAAAAAAAAAAAGAACATGGCCTTTAAAAGACCATCCATTAGCTGTTCTTATTTTATTATTAATTTACTTTACATCCTCATCCATTAGCTCTGAATGTTGCTTCCTAATCATCAAGAGAAAAATTTCAAACCAGGACGACAACACTTTCTATTTCACTGCTTATGCTCTCCAAATCACAACCTACAGAAAGCATCTGGGAAACAAGTTTGCTGGTGTCAACCCTCATGTACTGTCTTGGATAGAGGAAAGATCCTCATTTAATTTTTACATTTTAAAATGGGATCAGGAGTGATCTGAAAGTGTCTTAGTGGGAAAAATTGCTTGCTTTGCAAGCAAGAAAACCTGAAATTGAATCCAAGGACCCAGGCATGGTAGGGTCTGTCTGTAATCCCAATGTTCCTCTGTGTGATGGGAGACAGAAATTGGGAAATGCAGCAGTGAATAAGAGACCTTGTTCTTAACGAAGAGAAGATAGGGAGTGACATAAAAGATCATCCTATGAATACTACAGATGCACCATGACACATAGCATGTCCAGGTGTGTATGAACACTTGCACATATACACACAAAAAAATTTAACATTGGGGATTAGACTCCCCAGTTGTGATGCCTATGAATCAATGCCCGGCATTCGATATTCCTAAAGGTGCAATGGTAACACTCAACAGTCATCTAACTGGACCTAAGGCCCACTCATCCGGAAATCACGCCTGGTACTGGGTACTGGAAACCTAGTCAGCTGCCTGGGGCTGGTCAGATAGTGGATGTAGAGAATTTACTATTATGACTTTATTAAATCAGCAGAATTCCTAACGGCATTCTACATAGTTTTCCTTATTCCCACAGGTTAGTGTTAACTCCCACCCCTCATCAAAGAAGCTTTGCAGCAGATGGAGACAATTACAGCAAAGTACAATGGGTCAAACGTCAAAGAACAGCTGACTGGAGGGTGTCCAGCCCCAATGAATACTTCTCAACCCAATCCCTGCACCTAAGGCTCAGGGAACAGTATGAATGAAGAGGCAGATTATAAGAGCCAGAGGGTCAGGGAGTATACTGTGAGGTTCTATCTCCTAGAAATTAGAAGGCTTCATTCATGATATCTCAACAATATGGCTGCCTAACCAAGCCTGAACCAAGGACACGATAGACTTGCTAAGTTGGAAGGGGAAAATCCCACCAGGTCTTACCTTAACTACAAGAAAATGCAGGATTCTGACAAGAGGAGATTGAGTTTTTCCCAGGGATAAGTTCCCTAATTGGATATAAAATACCAAGTGATTAGCCTTGCAATCACATACATACAAGCAATACTAGACACAAGCAGACTTCATTTATGTATAGATGTAACAATAAGTTGTTACATAACAATTGGCCATGAAGTTGAGAAGGGTGAAGGAACACGGGACAAGTTGAAGGGGAGACATGATATAATTAGTTTAATATAAAAATGGAGTTTAGAGTTGGTGTAAGATTAGGTAGAAGACTGATGGCTCCAAAAGCCTAGGCCAAAGCAGAGGCCTTGGAAGCCAAGAAGGCAGTGCTGAAAGGCATCCACAGCCACAAAAAGACCCAATCCAGATGTAACCTAAATAACCTCAACAGAGTGCACCCAGGACAAACCAGCTTGAGTACTATGCCATCATCAAATTCTCGACCACCAAATCAGCCATGAAGATAGAGGACAATGACATGCTCATGTTCATTGTGGATCTCAAGGTCAACAAGCACCAGTTCAAAAGGGTTGTGAAAGAAACTCTATGACATTGATGTGGTCAAAGTCTGATGAAGAGAAGGTTCGAGTGGTTCCTGATTATGATGCTCTGGATATTGCCAGGAAGATTGGGATCATCTAAACTGAGATCAGAAGGCTAATTCTAAATATACACTTTTTCATTATTAAAAAAAAAATAGGGAGTAGAAAACATAAGTTTGTAACAGGCACACTCTAGCTGTTGTTAAGTTACAGAATAGCTGTAGTGGGAGGCAGAGGCAGCTAGATTTTCTGTGAGTTCTAGGTTAGTCAGAGGGCTACACAATGAGACCCTGTCTCCAAAACAAACAAGAATTTTAACTTATTGTCATTAGCTAATCTGGTATATGGGAAGGCTGGAGAGGACACAATTCTGCCGGATTCTAACACTCAACTTGGAAGAATTCAATTACAGAGGTTTTTAATTTTTTTTTTTTTACTTTCCCCCACCCTAAAGGGTGCATACACGTATACACACACACACACACACACACACACACACACACACAGAGAGAGAGAGAGAGAGAGAGAGAGAGAGAGAGAGAGAGAGAGAGAGAGAGAGAATCTCAATTAAGCTTTTACTCAAGAGTATTCTAATTGCTTCTCCTACGTTATTTTCTTTAGAATGGATTTCCTGCGGAAGTCCTTTTTTTGCTTCAAGGATTTACACACTGCAACTTCATGTTAACTCAATCTGGATTCCTCAGGACAATAGCAAGATGTGCGTTAAGTTGCTGCTCTCCAGTCACTTTACATGTACCACACATAGCCTGGAAGGACTGCTTCTACTGTTCCTAATTTAGGATATCAAGTCTTCTCACATACATCTTCTCTTATAAAGTACAAATACAACCTATTTAGTATGGCTTAAAATCTTTATTCTACCTCTATCGCCATTCTAATCAACAACAACAAAAAAATCCAATCTGCCTACATGGTTCTTTTTCGACACTGCTAGCTGGATTATGCCTACAACTCAATGCCATACTCATGATCATGTTTGACCTTATTCCTATGCCCTCTCTCCAACACAGGCTAAGACCCCTAGGCTAATTTCTTCCATATCTTGGCCTGTGTCAACGCTACTTCCACTTATCCATTGCTGCATCATTACCAAGACTATGCAACCAACGACTGCCACTAGGACTGCCACATGATCACACAGATGCTACTCATACTGCCTTCTACGTGAGAAGTTGAAAATATCACTTGATTAGTGTGACACATGTTCCATTTATCATGTCAATATTTTACTTCTGATTTCATTTTCTCTGAGAATTTGTTTCCTTCCATTCCAACAAGGAGCTTAACATTACAATTTTTCTTTTCTTGTATTTTGAGACAGCATTTCACTGTTTTATCACTCCATAGAGCAGGCTTGTCTCTGGCTCCCTAGCTGTGGGACTAAAGGTGTGTGTCACCACTATTTCGCTAATGATACTTTTAGTACATATCTAAATTGTGTTCTCTATCATGATTCTAACATTACATACTTTATTCCTGGGAACAGGTTCCATCTATTACCCTAAATTTTACCTCTTTAGCAAGCAGGTAATTATTCATGATGTATAACTAGGAAAAAAAAACCCATACACTTAAAGTTCTCTAAATTAAAATGACTAGCAACTAACTTTAGGATTCAGTTCTTACTAATTGATCTTGAAAAGACATTTGACATGGCCAACCACCTTGCTCTGATCTTTCTGGATCTTGTCTCTTCCTTTCCAAGACTTGGCTGGTTCACTTTCTTTTGCCCACCACATATTGATGTTCCTCAGGCCTAGCTGCTTAGCCACCCTTAATTTTCCACATGAAGATAATTTTTTTAAAGATTTATTTATTTTATGTATATGAGTACACTATTGCTCTCTTCAGGCACACCAGAAGAGGGCATCAGATCCCATTACAGATAATTGTGAGCCATCACGTGGTTGCTGGGAATTGAACTCAGGACCTCTGGAAGAGCAGTCAGTGCTCTTAACCACTGAGCCATCTCTCCAGCCAGAAGATAATTTTCAAATCTCCACCCTATGTTAAAAATGGCAAATGTCTAAACTTTTACTTGTAGCTGTTCTTAATTCTAACAAAATATATCAAATACTCAAGAGATGAAAGACAGAATGTTTCCTTTCCATGTATTTTCAACTCTAGAATTTATCAATTAGGAAAACTGTACTTCTTTGCCGTAATAACCCACATGAGCCTCAAATTCAACACTAATACTTCTAAGTTTACTCCTATATTAGCTTGGCAAATAACACTGCAATTAAAATAAATTACCAAAGCTGAAAATATTACAATTGAATATATACTACTTCTCATATTTTAATCTTCTACCAAATCCGTCATGGAGACTTTTAGGCAATTACTTTCAAACACTTGTACAGGAAGCCATGATAGCCTCCAGTTACCAATTCCATCTGGCTTCTTCTAAAAGGAAATAATTACAACTTCTCCTTTTAAACACTGGAGTTCCCCTGCAACAAGCTACAAATAATTTTCTATATACACTCTTCCTTTCACAACCATCCACTTATTAACACTTGCTCCAGTCCTTCACTGGTAAGTGGCATCTTGCATGGAAACACATATTCCTTGTCCCAGTATCTTCCTTTCCCATAATCCATAACCAAATGGCATCAAATATTCTATATTACTCAATCCTACCTACTTTCCCTCCCGGTCCTTGACTACTGTTCTATTCAGTCAATATCCTCTCTCTGGAATGACTGAGACAATCACTCAACTACTTGAATTATCCATTGGATTTTTTTCCTTACTGAAAATTTAAAACTGCAAAAAATCACATTTTTCTGACTCAATACCAAATGCCAATTCTTTGGTTACTATAAAGTCCAATACAGGTGGGTCTAAGACACTAGGGATGATCTAGCCCTTGCTTACCTTCCCTGCTTATACCTCATTTTTATCAGCTTTCTATTTTTTTCCTTAAAAGCCACTCTTATCAGACCCTTTATAAAAAGGCATACTGTTCTTTTGGCCTAGAATTGCTTGGGGCCATTACATGAAGATGATTGTTTGGGGTCATTACATGAAGAGACTTGGTTTCTTTTATGTAGGAGGTACACATGCTTTTGCTTTTCAGGAAACATCAAAGAACTTAGGTTTGAAAACCACAGACAGAGATTTAAACTTCTAGATAAAGAATATTGGGAGAATAGATCATAGCTGGAGTGATAAATGGTCTTGGTGTATGATGCTTAGCCTACCTGTGCATAGAACTGGAATGGTGATGTTTGTTAAGTACACTGGTAATACACAACTCCTCAGAATGGACAGACACACACACACACACAGATGGGGGGGAAAGAAGGGGGACTCATATACACATCCAATGATTCCTTCCCCAACATATGTCAGAGGCAGGTACTGGAAGGCAGAGATGGAGCAGATGAGAGAGAGAGGGGAGAAGGGAAGAGGGGAGAGGAGGGAGGGGGAGGGAGAGGATGTTCTGAAAAACAACAACAACAACAAGTTTTCAATGGAGTAAACATAATGTATAGTAAATATCAAGTAAGGAAATAGATCATGCAACCAAATGAGCTACCACGGGGTATTATTTGCATGAATAGGACACACATAATTTTCATTAAAAGAACCCAGCAAAAGAAAATTTGGTGGGAAAGTTCTCAGTCTCTGACTTCGGAGTGACCTTCCCAGGGAGATGTAAACTTAGAACTGAAGGAGAGAGAGTGAGTCATGTGAATGAGCAGCAGGAGTGGAATGTCTCAAGTTCAGCAGGTGCTTTGACAGTTAAGACTGAAGTTTGGTAAAAATACACAAGCCAATACTCATGATTACTGAATACAAGATAATACTGAAATCATTAACAGCCAATAATACTAAGGATCAATACACTGGAGTGGTAGGCCCATCAGAATGATTGCCATCTGTACATAGCTGAGATAGGGTACACCTGATCAACTCTGACAAAGTGCTCCACCCTTTTAGTTAACACTACTGATGGAGCTCAGGTTCTTATGCCTGTAAATGAGCATTCTGCTAACAGAGTGAAGACGCTTCTGCGGCCCTTCAGAAGTCAATATATCGAGACACACTCTTAACGTTACAAAAGGAAAATGTTTTCATTATCACCTAAGCCTTAAAGATTCTCTCCTTAACCAATACCCTGTTTTCTCCAAGACTTTAAAATATCTATCATGCTAATGCACTCTCTCCTTTTCAGGAAGGCTGAAGCACAGGAAAGCACTATCATAACTCACTATCCATGACCACAAAGAAGGCTTCCACTAGTATCTTTCATAAACACTAGTTTCTCTCCCCCAAGTTCTACTTACTCTGCTTAACATCAATTTTTCTAAACTAGGAACGTGTCTCCTGGCTAATCTCCACTTTTCCCAATCTATTCACTAAACAATGCCAACTGTCTAAAATGAGTACTTCATTAGTTGTCCAACTTAAATGCACTCAATGGACATGCTTTCTTTCATTAAAATGTATGTATCTGTCTAGCTTTCTAAAATGTAACTGATCTTAACACTGCTGAAAAATTTCCCAGAACGGTCATGCTTAACTTAGGGCAATAGTTTACTTTGAATAAGATTCTGACCTGTAATATTAAAATCCTTGAGATTTAAATAGAGGCAAAAACTCCACTTCTAATGACACCTTGGGCAAATTTAGGTTAGAGGATATTTTAAGAACAGATTGAGAAAAACTGTATTTGAAAAAAATGTTTTGTTATTTAGTACCAAGGCATTCCATTCCATATCTGTGTTACCAGCATGCTATTCTGTACTTCTTGTTTTACTATATAATTTCATCAGTTGCACACCAAAAATGTTGTCCTAATTGCTTTACCATCCACTACTTATAAAATATATACATAAACAAATGCCAGTGTTGGCAATTCTCTCTTCAAAAATAAAGAAAAGCGTAGTGGTTAATTTTCTAATGAGTAAAGAAGTTGCACAATGTACTGTTTTCTCTTCCATGTTTTCTGCAGACAGGATTGCATATGTAGCACAGGCTGGCTTGGGTTTTGAGTCAATCCTAAATACTAGAATTCTGTGTGGACCAAGATGCCTAGTTTTGCATTGGCATTGTCTCTTTAAAGTGGCTTACAATGATTGGCAATGAACCTCTTTGCTACTGTATTCTATCAGACATTATTGGTAAATACTCACATTTCAGGGTTAGGAGAACGTCTAAGAAAATTGTATGAAAATGTTCCATGAACAAAACATTATTCAGTTGTTTAAAAAAATATAAATCAACCATGAAAACCACCTTTATTTTAACATTAATAAATAACAGTGGGCTTACCAAGGATTTTAATATGTCAAGTATTATGCATACTGAAAAGAAATCTTAAAATGAAACAAACTACTCAACACAACCCATTAGGACCCCCCCCCAATAAAACTGTATTACTTTAATAATTAAACTTTAAAGTTTCCAAAAGAAATTAAGTCCATTCCTTTACCATGCTTATTTATTCAGAGTACCAGCGATTTCAGTTAAGTGACTTATTCTCTGCAAGTTTGACGCAGAACAGGGGAAACACATCCATGTGACCACAACACCACAGGTCGGGTAACACTGTGAATGTAAATGCTTTATAACATGTCAAAAAACAAACAAAAGGACAAAAAGAAAAACAAACAAACAAAAAACCCAAAACAAAGAAACAATGCTATTTATGGCAAACATGAAAGTATCCAAATGCTGCCTTGTTTCCAGTACTGACTTCAGCTGTGCTTTCCATGAGGGCTGTCAGTGCTCCAGAAATACCTTCTTCCTCCCAGCATAGATACGGTGAATAAAGCTAGAAGAACTAGTTACTGGATCAAATAATCAATCATGACTAATACTGTTCTTGAAGACTAATCTAATGAAAATCGTATCATCAGATAATGTGAAGACAGACAAATCTGCACAACCTAATGCCTATAAATAGTAAAATCAAAACAATACTTCCTTATAGAAAGTGTTTTATCTATGTAACTATAAATGTTAAGGATTCTTGCATTTTATAAACACAAGATGGGCTCACTTGGATGATACCAATTTTAAAATTTATAAAAATGTCTAAAAAATTCTTTCCACAAAAGTTTATACAGTTTAAAGCTATACACCATCCATAAATCTCAGAAAATGGGAGGGAAAAAAAATCTTATAAGATCACATACAAAAGAAGAACTGAAATGTGATTTTATTTAAGGCAATACTGGGCTACTTCACAAACCACCACCTGGAATATTTACACTGTGCCACTACTAGTTTCTATCACATTGACAAAGGATATCTTAAAATACCAATGTTTAAAATCTTCAATGTAGTAAAGTCTTTATTCACATTTCCATTACATTTCAGGGACTCATAGTAACTATATCTGATCAGAAGCAATGGAAAAAGAAAAAAGAAAAAAGCTGTAGCTCCATGAATGAGACGAAGGAATCTACTCTAACTTCACATGAACACCATCCAAGAGTGGAGGACGGCAAGTTCACAAGCAGTTTGCGGTAATGTGCCTACCGTGGGAAACACCGTGATATCATCTTGTAAATGTTTTATGTTAAAAAATTAACTGTGGCAGTTCTAGATTTAGTTCAAAAAGTTCTTAATTTAAAACAATAAAAGTTTAAAAACTTGATCACTTCGTTAAAATTAAAATTGCAAATATAAATGTATCATTTACTCATTTAGACTTACAGACTGCTGGTGGCAGCAAATGATTTACAATAATAAATATATACAAAAAATATCTACAAATAAAGAGTACTGCTATACATGAGTGGTGATCTGCTGAAAAGATACCAATCACACAGATAATTATTCAGTATTGTTCATGGAAAGGACAACTGGGTGACAGAAATTTGAGGCTTAACTCAATTATTTACAATAACTGAAGTATTGATTCTGTTCAAGTCCCATAGGGATAAAATAAAGTTCTACATGACAAATGTCATGGCTTTTTTTTCTCGTTTTTTTTAAAGCTAGGTTAATCCATGTCAACAAATTAAAAAGCTCACAACAGCATGCTTGATGGCTTTCTATTTAAAATAAAACTACAAATGCTATGTATTTATAGTACATGAGTTATCAGTACTGCCCTCTGCCTGTGGCTTTACCTGTACTGATTTCTTTTAAGACAGTCCTATCTAGATGATTTGATAGTACTTCAAGTTTTTTTAGAGTGACAGTAGGTTTCATTTCCTGAAGCTGTTTTAGGACAAGCTCAGAGCGATCTTTTAGAGTCTTGTCTAAAACAATTTTTACATTCTCACTGCACTGAAGCTTTGAGGGATTGGCAAACTGTACAAAGATTTCACTTTCTTTACAAGAACACACATGATTTCCACCAGTCACAGCAGTTTTATCAACATGTCTTCTGGAGTTTGAATGGGATCCTCTTTTACTTCCACTGTTTGAATGGTCTCTGTCAGTATTTTTCTTCTGCTTCACTGCAGACTCTTCAAGAAACTTCAGAAAGGACGCTTCAAATCCCATAGGTTTAAAGGAGCTCCAGTCAAAGGATGCAGGATGCTCCTCAGTGGTTTGAACTGCTACAGCAGTCTCTTCCTCTTTACGTGTATTATTTACCACCAATGACACTTCTGGCTCAGTTTTATCAATCTTCCGTTTCTTATTCTGCACAATGTTTTTTTCTTTATAAACTCTCTTCAAATTACCAGTCTTTTGTCTTTCTGATATGCAGGAATCATGTTCCTGAAGATCGTTATTTACTTGGGTTTCTGTATTTGTGCTGTCTTCATTTATTAACTTTGTAATAAATAATTCTGTTAACTCATCCATTTCATCTTTTTCACCTTTTATACCTTCCTGTGGAATGGTGGCTGGTTTAGAGTTATCATTTTTCTCTAACACAAATGAATCAGGATCTTGTTTATCATTCTTTTCATCTTCTTGCTCAGAGATTTCCTTTCCTTGTGGGTTACCATATTGTTTAAAGACAATAAGAATATTGCGGTGCTGTGATGTAAATGCCTTGGACAATTTATGACACTTATAATGTCTAATTATATTGCTTTCACTTGTAACAACTGAAGTACAGCCTTTTATCATACATGGATACTGCGTCACAAATTTACTTGTGCACTCTGCCAAGGCATCATTCCTAGCCTTTATGGAATATACATGCTTCCCACGTTTTAGAGAGTAAGGCTTATTTTCCTCAATCTGCACTATTTTTGCGCTCTTGCTTTCTAAATTACTTTTTTTCTTTCGCTTTGTCTTTGGCATTTTCATTCCATCTTTCCCGGATCTGTTATGTTTTGTTGCCCGATGTTTACACTTTGATTTTTCTTGGTTTGCTTTACTTGATATATTTTCCTGGCCAGTTAATTTTCTTGGCCTAATCAGATGGGCTTTATGCTTGTCATTATGTTTATTAAAAATGTGTCGGAGCAGATTAGACCGAGTGGCATATATCCTATCACAGCCTTCACAGTCACACTTGTATATGCCATCTTCTTCTGTCTTACTTGTCCTTGTCCCAATTCCATGGTCTACCTCAAGATGAACAACATAGCTCAGATATGTTGTAAAAGAAGACTTACACTCCAACTGATCACATGGAAATTTGCCAACATCCACAGCAGCAGTCATGCTTTCAATTTCGTCAGGGGTCATTTCATGAAGTTTCATGTAGTGCTGTATTAGGCCAGTAATGGCTTGGAAAATCCTAGAACAGTCACTCACCTGACACCGAAATTCTTTCATTGATTGTTTAGGTTCTGTTTCTTCACTTTCTTTAACGGCTTCACTTTCCTCTTCACCCTCTGCAGAAAATGTAGGAAGATTTGATTTATGTACAGCTTGGTAATGAAGAATCAAGTTTTGCTGTATTGTAAATGCAGCAAAGCATCCCTGGTGAACGCAACAATAAGGTCTGTACGAACTGTATCTTGTTGGAAGTTCAAAGGACTGAGAAACTGGATTCTTTTCTCTTTTTTCTTCCTTTTCTTTTCTATGCCTCTTATTTTTCCTTCCTTTGGTTTTTAGGTTTGCAAGATTTGCATTATATTGTTCAGCAGAGGCTGTGAAAGGCTGTGAGGAACTTTCTGGCTTCTCAGGACTTTTTTTTTCTGCAAGTTGTTTTTCTGGGATTAGTGCTGTATTATCAAGTGCATCATCACCTGTCACTGCTGGTACATTGAAGGCCGGCTGTGACTCAGTTTTTGTTTCCTCTGCCATGGGTGGCTGTTTCTTCACTTGATTAATCTGTGGAGATGACAAATTTTCACTCTGAGATTTTCTTCCATAGGGTCTTTTTATTTTTAGCTTTACCATTTCTTCTATTGTAAAATGATGCACCAACTGACAGTGTGCCCGGAGATTAGAGTTTCTTGTAAATGTTTTGGTACATGTAGGTACTACACATTTAAATGGAGCAAATTTTAACTGATTCTTCTTAATTTCAAGAATCATCTCTGGAGTATACTGATGAATTTTACCATAGTGTTTAAAGAGGGCATCCTTTGTCATGGCACTGTAGTTACAGCCTTGGTTCTGACACACAAAGGGCTTATTAATTCTGTCATTAAGCTGAACTTGCATCACTTCGGAAACTGGCTGGACTACAGCATTTGGAGTTGATTTAATAGGAGTAGGGGACAGTGCTACTGATTTGTTCATTAGGATACCCTGGGAAACTGGAGCAGAGATGTCAGTTTCTAATTTTAAGTTTTGCAAGCCCTCTAAGATGTCCTGTATTTGATCTTCCTTATGTAATGCTTCAGACTGAGGAATGCTGCCTTTTGTTGGCATTACAGTTAGAAAAGAGGAACACTGAGAAGAATCAGGCAACTTGTTATCTGGGATAGAATTCACTGAAGGAAGTTGCATGCTGTAATTTATCTGAGCATTCTGTGTTGTCTCACCAGTACCCTGAGATCCACTTTTTACCTCAAGTATTTGAGAATTCATAGCAGTTTTAATAATTTCAAGAGTCTTCTCAAAGTTCTGGATAACATTATCTTCCGAAATCTGCAAATCAGAATTCATAGGTGTGCATGAATTCAAAGGCATCATTCGGGAATCACCATTTTCAGTTTTTAATGTTAAAGGGGTTATCTTTGTATGGGGCTCAAGAGTGGCTTTACAGTTCTCCTTTACACCAGTTATAAACAAATGATTGTCAATGTTATTTAATTTCTGTGTGAGATTTTCCACCAAAGCTTGAGGTTCACAATCAGGAATCACATCTGACCGTGTGCTGGTATCCGGGACTGTAAGACTCTTCCCTGGAAGTCCCACTGCTGAGTCAGTTGGTACCACATTTTGGGAAGCATTAGATACAATTACTGCAGGAGCAACTTTTTTTCTCTTCTTAGATGCACTATTTCCTTTTTTATTCAAATGACTGGATCTTGTATTTTGATGACCACTTATAACAGAAACGTGTGCACTATTAGTGGTAAAACTTTGTGGTGGCTCAGTAGAACTGCTGAATGAACTGGAGCACAAGCCATTTTCAATAGTCTTTAGCAACAAATCATTTGTTGTAAAGATAGGCAAACTGTTACATTCTTTGAGGGTGGAAGTTTTGGAATTTGGTGTTTGATTCTGGTTTAATGGTGAGGTGTTTGGGTGGCAAACAGTCTGTAACAAGGGTGTCACAGTTGGACCTGGCATCCCTGCTGCATTTACTTGTGCTGCATCAGAGACACTGCCTATTGGAACAACCTGAGAAAGCATGTCGGCACTCTCAAATGTGCTGGGAATGCCAGCAGTTTCTAAAGCCTGCTTAATAATTTCACTGCCTTCCTGACTAACACTGGCATTAAAGTTACTCACATCACATCTAGGAAATGCACTTGGTAAAAAGCTTGGACGATTTTCCACAGAAAGCAGTTGCAGAATTGATGGATCTTTAAAACATGTTTCTGGATTAAAGTTAGACTGTTGTGGCTGTTGCATATTTACTGCACTTGTGGAGAGAATCATGCTGGCCAAAAGGGAAGGCTGTCTGTTGGTCTGTAGAAGTTCTTGTGCAATTTCTGCTCCATCCAGTGGTTTGCAGTAAGACCTTTTAGACAGGTGTCCACCCAGGGACCTGGGGTTGGTGAAAGCCCTGTAACACCTGCTACAGATGAATTTCCCATCTCTGATAATCGCAGGCCATTTAGCCCTTTTGTTGTGCTTGGGTTTTCTTTCCTTCCCATTTGGGCCTCGGCCACGGTCTTTTTTCACCTTCTTAGGTGCAGACTGCTGGGCACTGGTGCTACTGAAGTCATCTGCAGCACTGACTTGGGAAGGAAAAATTCCGTTTTCACTGCTGCCTCCTTTCAGAAAAGAGGAATTTATGTTTCCTTCCGTCTGTGAGGGATAATGATTTGTACTATTTTCAAGTTGCGAAAAAACAGAATTATTCTCACTGTCTGCTGGTGAAGAGAATAGAGAGCTATTTTCTGTGGGTAAAGGCAGAAAAGGATCTGAGCCGCTGTCAATATTCAAAGGCAAAACTGTTTTGGTTAGATCTTCCATTTGTGCTGGTAAGGTAGTATTAGACAAATTTTCCATTTGTGAACATAATATACCATCTTGTACATGTTTATCCTGAGAAGATGTGTTTGGACTTAGGACACTTTCCACTGAGGGTAACAATGGAGTTGATACACTTGCTAAATGAGCTGGGAAAATGGAAGGCGAGACATGCTGCAACTGGGCTGAACAGGCAGGGTTCCCATTGGCTTTGGTCTGTGATGTAAAAAAAGCATGATTAGAGCTGTTCACTTGTGACGGCAAAAAATAAACACACTTTCCATGATCTGGTGTATTTAAGTTGTTAGCTTTCTGACCTTTCTTAGTTTTGCGCTGCAGTTTAAAAGCAGCATATTGGTCAGGGTGTGCCGTCTTCATGTGTTTCCCAATACTCTGTGAGGAGTTATATGTTCGAGTGCATCCCTCAACCTGGCAGCTGAACTTCTGACCTGGAGCTTTTGGAGGTACCGATGGAGCTCCCAACGGACTGCTCAGGTCGGGCTGCGATGGAACAAATGTGATACTTTCTAGTGTCTTAAGAGGTAAATCATAAAGGCTGGATGAGGTTTTAACATCACCTCCACATTCAAACTTGCAAATCTGTGAACTGTCTTCAAGCCGTGCCTCATTTTGTACAGAAAAGGTCAGAGTGTTCACCGGTCTTTCTAGGCTTTGTGGGTTCAGGTCATCTATCCTCAGTGGTTCTGAGTTGGCTAAAGAACTCTGAGCAATCTGGGCTTCGTTTAGGCACTCATGATCTTTCTTCTCTTGGAAACCTGGACGGCAGAAATGGACACCAGCACCTATACCTGGTTTATGCACATCTGTCATCAGCAGCTCACCAGTGCCTTCCGCAATTAGGTGGTCTTGCTTTTTAAAGTCATTCTCAATCCCATGGTTAACAGACACCTTAATGGATACAGCTACTTCATTGGTCCGAAGAACAGTAGTACTTTCAGGGTTTTCTAAACCATTTGACAATGGTATGTTAGCGTGCCTGAGTTCAGAGGCAGAGATCTGGCCTTGGTTAGTCACAGCTGACTCAGCTTTGTTTTTCTCCCAATCACCACTTCTGTCCGATCCTAGGCTCTTTTCAATGCTGTGCTCTGACCTTCCTTCCCCAGTTGTTCCTTCTGAGTTCTGATTCACCTCATTTCCAGATGGATTAAGCTGGTCTTCAGGAGGCAGCACTTTCTCAGGTGTACTGTGGTCATCCAGATGCTTTTCCATCTCACTCTGAGAACGATACACTTTACCACAACCTGTGAACTTACAAGTATAGGTATTATAATGTTGTGCTTCATGATCATACAGTAAATAAGCTTGTGAAAAAATTCTGCCACATTTTGGAAATAAGCACTTTGCTCTAAAGACTTGATGTTCCTTTCGGTGGGCTAACAGCTCTGCATAAGTATTAAAACCAGCCTTACATTTCATCTGTATACAAATATATGGCTTACTGCCACAGTGCATTTGTAAATGATCATTGAGATGAGTGACGCTTACAAAGTGCCTTCTACAGTACTGGCAAATGACTTTTTTGCTTTGCATTTCAAGAAAGCGTTTGGCATCTTCATTATCCTTATGGGCTTTCACATGAGCAATTAAATTTTTGAAGTACTTAAAGCCCTTTTTACAAAATGTCACAGGACAATTAAATTCATTAACAGGTACTGGCTTCTGCACAGGGATCACCTCCGGCTCGTAAGACTTGTCCTTGTCATCATTCTCATCATCTGAACCATCGTTGTCATTAAACACTATGAAATCTGTTGAATAAAGACTATTCTTTTTTATGGGTCGCTGTTCCTGTTTAGCCACAGTGTTAGTATTATTCTTTTGATTTTCATGGGTGGCTGTGATTTTAGGAGGCCTTCCCAATCTTCTTAATGGTTTCATAGCTGCTAGTCTCTCTTTACTAGACTGTTTAACATGCAGTGTAACATGAGGGACAAACGATTCTTTAGAATTAAAATTCTTTGCACATATGGGACAGCTGTAAATCCCATCTTTGTAATGTTTTTGAGCATGCCGTACTATTCTGTGTCCAAGGAATTCTTTGTCACACAGCAAACAATACTGCATGTAGGCTTGCCAATTCCTAAACCTAGCAGATATAAACCCCCTATCTTTTAATTCTTTTATCTCCTTCTTCTTTTGCTTTTCATCACCAGTATCCATCAGCAGGTCAGAATCAGTACCAAGTCCAGCAGGAAGGCCGTTCACAGATGTGTCTCCCCTTTCACCCTGGTAGTCTACTTTCTCATAGACTTCACTATCGTTCAGTTCATCAATTGAGGACACAATAGATGCCTCTTCCCCCATGAGTGCAAGACATTGGCGTTTCAAAGTTTTCCAATCCCAAAATTCTGGATCAAAGGGCCACTGAGTTTTCAAAACAAGTAAGAGCTCACAACGTAGAGAATTTGGTATTGGAAGATTCTCTTCATCATATTTCTGGTCTGGCTGGTTGTATAACATTTCCACAGCATAATATGCATCTACGGTAGGCTCAATAAGAAATTCACTCAATTGACAAGCACGTTTAACTTCCAGATCCTCGGGCAACAAACATGAAATGGTTTTGCAAATTGATATTTTCACTTCAGTATTTTCTGTAGATTCCAAGCGAAGAGCTTTTACACATAGTTCTATGCAGGTAGCAAGTCCAGCCCCTTCAGTCTGTGAAACAAGCAAAATACAGGAAAGGTTACTCTATACTATCAAGCATAGATTCTTTCTTTCTTTTTAATTGGACTTTCAAGACTGACACTTGCTGTTCTTGAATCTTAAACAGCAACACAAGAAAAGACACCCTGGCTAAAACCAGCTAGATGTGAATAAGAGTGTACAAAGAACCAGAAAGAAATCCTTAAAAACACAAGTAGTAAAAACTAAACAAAGACCTGTACCCCCTGTCCCCCCAAAAAAATCACTTTTCTAACTTTTCAGATCCTTTTTATAAAGCAGGGGTCAAGGGGATAGAGAGACAGCGCAGGTCTAAGAATACTTGTTGTTCTTCCAGAGGACTTAAGTTCAGTTCCTAGTACCCATATCAAGTAGCTAACAATCAGAGTCTGACTTCTGATCTCTGCAGGAACGTGTGTGTGTGTGTGTGTATGTGTGTGTGTGCACGTGCACACACACTCTCACTCATATGAATAAAAAGATAAAAACACACCTTTTAATAATGTTTAAAAGACAACTCCTGCCAGGCAGTGGTGGCGCACGCCTTTAATCCCAGCGCTTTAAGGACAGGGCTATAATTTTCAAGTCTAACTTCAAGGAGTATGAGAAAAACTACTACATGAATGGAAATGCTCCAAACTACCTGCTGGGTGTGGCAAACACCTGCAATCCAAACATTTTGGAGGTAGAGGCAGGGTTCTAGATCATCACTTACATATCAAGTCCCAGGCCAGCCTGGACCATATGAGACCCTGTCTCAGTTGATCAAAGCACACTAATTATCATGAGGATATGCTACCATCTGTGCTACAAAAATCTGAAGGAACCACGGGGCTTAAAAAATGGTTGTCATTATGGAGAAACACTCTAGGCAGAACAAGAGGGCCTCTTTACAAGACAAGAAGTAGGGATGAGGCAGTCCCTTTCCCCCATCCCTTTGACTCACCTAATTAAGAAAAGCATGCCAGAGTGGATAAGCTGGTCAGAGTTGGGTAAGACTAACACCTAGCTACCATGCTGCTCACTAAGCAGATACTAAGTAGTAACACAGTCGACTGTTCAAACTGCACAGCGATATCCTCCAACACTCGATGCCCTGTTTCAATTTATTGTTAACTCTGACACCATGTTATTAACATAAAAAATAAAGATGAGTTAGTTAACAAGAGTGAAGAGAAGAAGAGCTAAAAAGTATTTTGTTTTCACTCCTAAAAGAAAAATTATTTCAGGACAAAATAGATACAAAAAAAAATATATTTAAGATACCTGACCAAATACAGACAATAGAAAGTATTTTTAAAAGAGGATATTTGTTTTGTTTTTATTTCATCTTTCAAAAGAATTTGTACATGATTTTTTAAAGTTTTTATGCTTAATCTTTACATTCTCTGCAATGATAGCACTTTTGGTTCATCTGTATACATTCTGCAGAAAAGAGATGAATATAGGTTACTGGAAGAAAATCAGTAACATTGGCTGGGGTATGCTCAGTGATGGATTCTGATCTTGGGAAATGTGCAGCATCTGCTTGTCAGTCTCTTCAGACACATATAATCTATGTGTTCTATCTATGATGCTTTTAAATTTTCAATTACTATGTTCCTGCATTTCTACAAGTTCTGACTCTTTTAAAATCTGTTTAGTCATTTTAATAGTGTCCTTTTTCAGGCTTTACTATTTTGAGTCTTTTTTTATAATTTATTCTCTTTACATTACCCATACTATTAGATATATTGATCCTGTTCTCATTGATAGTGCTTTCTATTTATTTTTATAGAATGAGTTCTTCGGTTGAAAGTATGTCTTCACTATGTGTGGTTGGTACTCTTGAAGACAGCACCACCTCCCGAGAACTAGATCAACAGGTGGTGGTTATAAGCTGCCAGGTGGTTGCAGGGAATCAAACCAAAGAGCAGTTGGTGCTTGCAACCACTAAGTCATCGCTCCAGCACACAATTATTTTTGTTATTTTTAATTATATGTTTGTGCACATGAGTTGCAGGTACAAGAAGAAACTAGAGGGCCTGGGTTCCCTGAATGTGGAGTTATGATTGTGACCTGCCTTCTATGGGTGCTGGGATCTCAACTCAGGTCATCCACAAGAATAGTATGTGCTTTTAATAAAAAAAATCCTCTTACCATCTGCATAATATTTCCTATTTTTGTTTTTCATGTCCTAGTATGTGTTATATTGCTTTGGTAGTTTGGCTTTATGCAAGTTCAGAAAGTGGAAAAAGGAATATGGTAATTATTCTGTTGCTGACCATTGGGGTTGGGGGGAAGGCTCTAAAAACCCCTCTACTGCAAGAACAGCCATAAATACTTGATAAAATAAAGCAATATTTTTTTTTTTTTTTGTGGCAGCTGAGATTACAAGAACATTAAGAAAATACTCCTCCCCTCCTAGGATTCAACACAAAAAGTAACTTAATAACTGGATCAAAAAAGCCTGAACTAGGGGCTAGGCTGAAGATTTGGTAGAGTGCTTGCTATAGCAGGCAGAGATCCCTGTGTTGGAATCCCAGCACCACATGGACCAGAAGTGGTGGTACACACATACAGTCCCAGATTAGCCTTATCCATGACTACATAGTTCAATGCAAGCTTGTGATGTATCAGATCTTGTTATAGAGAAGGAGAGGGAGGCATGGATGAGAAGAGAGGTGAGGATATATAGAGATCAGATGAAGTGTTGAACCCTCTCAAATTAGTGAGTTCAATCTAAATTCTTCCCTCTCTGGAACCTGTGAAGTACCATTTCATTGAAAAACAGACTAGAGCCGGGTGGTGGTGGCACACGCCTTTAATCCCAGCACTCGGGAGGCAGAGGCAGGTGGATTTCTGAGTTCGAGGCCAGCCTGGTCTACAGAGTGAGTTCCAGGACAGCCCGGGCTACACAGAGAAACCCTGTCTCGAAAAACCAAAAACCAAAAACCAAAAAAAAAGAAAAAAAAGAAAAAGAAAAAGAAAAACAGACTAGAAAAATATACCACTGATGGATGATTGACAGCCTTGGATAACACTCAGCTAATTTCTGGGTCAAAACAGGTAAATCTTCCCCTAAGAAATTATAACCATAACTCTTAACACAGATTAGGGGGCTGTTTAGTTCATAAATCCCCATGACAAGTAAATGATCAGCGTTTACGAGGTGAGAAGCCTGGACTATGACATAGTTGCAGACGGAGGAACTGCTTTGAAGGGGCATGCTGTCAAGTACGTCTCATACTGACGTACAAGATTCATGTAAAAAGCCCTGCTTAAGCTGAGTTCATCAAGGCTTACAAAAGCAGATAAAAGGATAGAATTAAGCACACAGGCATAAAAGTTATAAACTGCATATAAAGCCATGAATGAAAGACTGTAAAATAATTTCCCCAGAGAACAGTAGGATTGGGGTTGGAGGAAAGGCTTTGACCTTAAAACATTTACGTCTCTCTAGATCAAATATTTCAAAGGATGGATACACACACACACACACACACACACACACACACACACACACACGCGCGCGCGCCCAAAGCACTGAAGTAAAAAAAAAAAAAATCACTGAAGAAAGTATCAAAAATAACAAAAGTAAAGATCTTATTATAGAGGAGTCACACAATTTAAACTAAGGAAAAGTAACTTGAATACTCTTACCTCTGAATTAATAACTTTAATCAGGAAGAAAATGTGATATACAGTCTTCGTTAACAAAGAAAGTTGACGACACCTTTCTAGGTACACTTGTATTGACGGTTCTACCCTTTGCTGCAATTTACTCCAAAACAGAGTGAGTTCCCTTTGGAAAGAAAGTTTGCAGGTAAATAGGAGTAATATAGTAATCATGGAGTAATCATATAGTGCACCAATGTAGCCATTAAGTTTGAAATTAAAACTGACTTTAGATCCCAATTCTATGGATAAAATTATGCCTAAATACAAGATAAATCAGTACTCTGAGTTTCTAAAGAATAAAAATCAGATGCAGTTTCTTACTGTATTAATCAGTATTTTTCAATCTCAGAGTAGCACTCTTTAATTAAGAAAACATCTAACACACAAATTATATAAAGAAAATCTTTCAGTCACATTTGGACTTCAGACTATGTAATATAAAAATACAAAGTCTGTGTGCATAATATCTAACAAAGCATAAGAATTAAAAACACACCCATCTAGGATTAGGGGGTGTACCTCAAGGATAGAACCTTCACCTAGCATGCCTTCAATTACATCATCACCCCCAAATAACAGCCCCGTAAAGCAAGTATCTTCTACATTAAAATCTATCCAGAAGGTTGTTAACTATTAGATGAACAAAACTACCAATGATGTTACAGACCCCAGAAGGAAAACACCCATGTGACATAAAGGTTAAATAAAAAGAAAATTAAATTCTATGCATATCTGACATTAATAACTGTTTTCACAGATATCTAAAATGATGAATGTGCCGGCTGTACCCAACTTCTCTTCCATCCCTCATTTAATTCCCCCTGCTTCAGAATGTTCAACAATTGGTCTCACGAGCAGCTTTTGCTAATGTTGTCTTCAGATTCCAGCTCCTTAGGTCCTGTCCTCTTCACTGCTCACTTACTGGACTGGAACTTTTGTCGACATTCACCTTTCTAGATTTTTAGAAGCCTCATCTACTTTAATTTTTCTAAAACCTGAATCTAATAAACACATGATTCCTTTAACAGCATTTTAATTAGTAGCAGGCCACATACAGTTTGATTTATTCCATAACAATATCCATTTAGTGAGGTACACTACTGAAGCCTTCTCAATGACAAATTCTTTAAACCACAAATTTCTAAGAATGTATCCTATCTCTAAGCAGTGTGTATTGTGCATGAAAAGGGTGCCTGCCATTCTTCCTCCTTCAGCATCTTTTCTAATTGAATTCATCATTGTCTCCAAATAGCCTAAACTTTTTACTGTACTCTAAACAGATGCTGAAGTTTATTTTACATTTCTTTTGCCTCATACCATACACATAAGGAAGGCCTGATGCTAGTTGGATTACTCACCTAATCTCTGTAATTCCACTCTCTTCCTCCCATGTGTCCTCTCTAGTCATTCTCCAAACAACTCTCAACTGTGCTTTGAACTATGTTTTTTTTTAAAGATTTATTTATTATATATGAATACACTGTAGCTGTCTTCAGACATACCAGAAGAGGGCATCAGATCTCATTACAGATGGTTGTGAGCCACCATGTGGTTGCTGGGATTTGAACTCAGGACCTCTGGAAGTGCAGTCAGTGCTCTTAACCACTGAGCCATCTCTCCAGCCCTTGAACTATGTTTTAAACATGAAGTTTTTAATGTTGCCCTTCAGAGTTGGTAAGAGACCACTTCTGTGTGTCATATAAAATTCACTTTGATGTCGTTTTAAACCAATATAACAATGATTCCCTAGATACCACTGACTCTCACATTATCTTATGCCCAGAAAATCTACTTGACCATGATAAACACACTGTAGTTATCCATGATTTTAAGAGCAATCACCTCTGTATTTAAGATATAACTTATTTACAAGAAGCAACTACTAAGGAAAACTGGTAACTATGAACTTTATTTGACGGCACGGCCATTTATTTACCTTGCCTGTTCTATATTCATTCACATGCCATGTGAATGCAAATATTCTTAAATGCCAAGATGCTACAATCCAAATTTTCTTTAAAGTCTACCTTGTCACTAAGTGACAATAGCTCATCTCAGATAACAGTAACCTAGGGTTGTTATCAAGTTTTTTACAGTAATGGAAGTCAGGATAAGCTACAGCCTCCCAAAGGGGTGTTATAGCAGGTTTGGGAATGTGCTGGGTCAGGAAGCATATAAAGGAGGATACCCAAGAAGTCAGTCAGGAGAACGGGCTCTACAGGTACTAAATAGACTGTATTTCCACAGGCAATTGCTAAGCAATTCAAAATATATAAAATGTAGGTGAAAAAAATATAGACTCGAATCACAGTTTGGTAGAAAGAGCTAAAAACAAATTTAATACTGTCTGATAAAATAAACCTTTTGAATTGTATTGTCCTTAACACAAAGAATTCCTAAAACTAAAATATGAACTATCTGATATCAGATTGCACAGAAAGGAATACCTTAAAATACACTTTTTTGTCTTGGTAGAAAAAAAAAGCTCTTCCTCTTCTTCCCCCATCTTCTTGCCCTCACCTTCGCCCTATCTCCTGAATAAACTTCACTTGGAAAAAAAAAAGATTTTTAAAAATCTCTAAATTACATGAATTCTTTTGTGCCCCTATCACGTTCACTTCACCAGTGGCCAGCCCCTGAAAGAAAACTGAGCCCTCTCCCACTCTCTGTACTGTTTCTTTTTTTTTCTCTCTTTCTTTTTAGGCGTGGGAGTTGTCACACAGCCTTCAATGTCATTGCAGTTATTGATACCACTTGCCCAAAGCAGCGGGTAGCAGCATGGATCACAGTGTGATACAGATTCCAGTGGTAGCACAGACCACAGACATCAATATGGCCTCCAGCAGCAGCACACAATATAGACATCAACGCAGTCGGTCTCCTTGCTGCTTCAAGGGGCCAGGTTCATCTCAGTGATCTCTCCTGCCACCAGAGGCAGTGTTAATCATGGTCAGTGTTACTGGCAGAGCCCATGTAGATATCTGTGATCCCTATTACTGCTGCAGGCCATCTTGACTATATGAATTCTTAAAATCTACTTTGTATTCTTTTAACTTTTATTTCTTTTTTAGACAGGGTCTCACTATATGGTGTTGGCTGACCAGCAACTCACTGTCTAGGCCAGGCAAGACTGGAAATAGTAAAGATCAGTTTACAATGCCACCAGAGTGATGGGATTCAAGGCATGTGCCACCCTACCTGACCTGTTTTCTAATTTAACAAAATCTATTTTAAAAAAGAAAAGCAACTCACCAAGCACAGTACATATCCCCTTGCTGGAGCTGCCGTGATAGAAAGGCGGTACATAAAACAAGGGCGCTTTTCTCATCTCCCTCAGATTCTAAATTACAGATCATTTCTAACGCATCTTTGCAATCAACTTCTGAAATCTATAGAAAAAGGAAACAGAAATAGGCCATGAAGTGGAGGAGATATACACACACACACACACACACACACACAACAATAAATCTTTCTCTCGATACACACAACTTCTCATCAGTAAAATGTAGTAAGTTATACACTATCAAGTGATAATTGAGAAAAAGACTTGGCAATAGTTTTTAAAAAATAACCATTCTTATCATTAATAGATATTCTGAGAGTATTAAAAACCGCAGAATACAAACTACCTTCAGAAATCCATGAATGTTCAGTAAATAACAGGTGTTAATTAATCATAAGCATCTTTTATCCATTAAATTGGATCTATTACCAGAAAAGAATACCACAGCACTTTTACTGTTACTCTTTGACTCACTGATCAAATCATTACTAAAACTAGAAGACACAAAGAATGTAGTGGATATAGACTAATAAACTGTCTATTAATCTTAAGGGAATAAACAATCCAGAATATTGTATATAGCTGTATCACTTTAAAAATAGGTTCACTCATCTCTACTGTTTTGCTGTTCATATAAACTTACTCCAACTCAAAGTGTTCCTGAAGGTTCATATACTCTAAAGGCAACCTGAATCATTTAACCTAGTATTTAAAACAAATTTAAGATGTAACACTTTATTATTTATACATATAAAACAGAACTAGCCGATGACTTCTACACTTTGCTATAACAATAGACAACCAAAGATTATCTTTTTTTCACAAAATAGAAAACTTTAATTCCTCATGGTATAAATGAGATGGTAAAAAGAACTGAAGAATAAAGGTCATCAGCTTTCATGTACCACAGAACTGTGTCTCTCTCTCTCCTGGTTGACACTTTCTCTCACAACTCATCAAATACAGGGTAAGCAAAAGGATATGTGTTGTGTTTAAGACAGAACAAGTGTTTAAGTGAAGGACAATGATATGATTTTAAGGTTGGTCAGTAATAATAAGGATGACAGCTGTGTGACAACTGAACTGGGAAACTAGAGTTTTGCCATGGTGGTGCTTGCAGATACATCTCAGCACTCAGGAGCAGAGAGGCAGAAAGATCATAATTTCTAGGCTACAGTGGATTACAAAACAAAAACAGAACAAATAGTAAGAAAACCATCTATTCCCCTTTTTGTGATCTAACAATGACTTGTTCTTAAATATGTTAGAAAAGATTTTGTTTTTGTTTATATGTATTAGTGCCTACATGTACATATATGTAGCATATGTGTGCCTAGTGCTAGAGAGCAGAAGAGGGAATCTGATTCCTTCAGACTGGAGTTACAGGTGCTTGTAAACCATCATGTAGGTCCTGGGAGCCAAATCAAGGCCTTTGGGCTTAATCCCTTACTCAGTCAGCTCTTTAGCCTACCAACAATCATTTTAAAGTAAGGATGCAATTAGTAGCTTGTTCTGACTGAATCCAAACTGTCTGTGGTCAGACACATGTAATCGCCCAGAGAAAAGGCTGTATAAAGCCTGTGCCTGGACCACCTGTTGGTAACTCCAGTACAGTAAGAGTAGTCCACTACTCCTGTCAGACATGCTGTAGCAAATCTTTATCTGTAAGTTACCCCACTTACACAACCCAACAAAGGGGGACCAAAAGATGTTTATACAATCAATATTTTAAAATAGCTACATTATGTTAAACACAATCTCAGACATTTCATGTACACTGTAATTATAATTTTCCCTAGGCAGAAAGTGTAATATTTTATAGATAAGAAATTATGTAATTTGCTTACAACAATTAAGAACTAAACTCACAAGTCAAACTATATCTGACTGACATCAGAGATCTAAACTCTTATCCTTCTATTACATCATCTTTTATAAGGCTTTTGTTGTTTTTAATCATTCTAACACGTTCATCATGACAAATGTCAGTCAGATGGGCTGCAAGTTCTTTTTAAAACCGTTTTTATGGCATGTCAGTAACAGCAATGAGAGCAAACGACTTATTAGGGGCAGCGTTTTCAGAACTAGCATGGACAGTCGACATGAGAGGCTGCTGGGAAGACACTCCCAAAGCCGAGGGTCACTTACCTAAATTGCCTGGAACCAGATATGCTTTATCTTTCAGAGTCTTAACATTATTTGCATATGTACAATGAGATACTGGGTTTGGGATCCAAATCTGAACATAAAATTTCTTTTCACATCTTATACACATTGCCTGAAGATCATTATCCCATGTAGTATCTTTAGTATACCTGTATCTTGCTGTGACCCATAACATGATGTCAGATGTGGGATTTTTCATTGGTGGTTATGTCTGTGTTCAAAAAGTTAAGAGATTTGAGGAAAATTCAGATCCCAGATTTGCTAACTCGTGATGCTCAAAAAGATTTAAGCTACTCAAAATTATTGATTTGCTGACAGTTTAGACTTGATGCAGGCCTAGATTCAGTCTCCTCTCCAAACTCCACATATCTAAGCACACTGAGGCCCTAGAGTGTTAAACATTGTCTTTCACTTGTTCAAGTTTTTAAAAATTCATTATCTCTTGAAAATATGATTTATTTGAATCTCATCATAGTTTCTTCTAAAACTTGAATTCCTGTTGAAAGCTCGTATGGCACCAATTGTATAATTATGTCCTACAATACCGCCATTAAATTAACTCTTAATATTTTAAGTGTATGTGTTAATTCCTCTCCCTCTATTTATATGTTGTGTATATAAATGTACACAAACAAGTTATCTCATATCCTCAAAATATACAAAAACTTCGATTAAAATATTTTATTGCTACTACTATTATCAGAGTATGTTGTATATTATGTATGTTGAAGTATGTGCATTCACAGCAAACAGTTCTGTGGTCCTGCTCCTCTCCTCTCACTTCTACACAAGTTCCAGGGGCTAAACTCAGTTCCCGGGCTTATATGGCATGGACCTTTGCTCAAACTTAATTTTTCCCTATTTGTCAGGAATTGGCCTCTTAAAAAAAAAAAAAAAGTCAATAGGAGAGATAAGAGAACTAAATTTAAATTAATGAATGAATAGATTAAATTTGTGGAAGTAAAATTAACTATTTGAACAATAATTGTGTTAAAACTACAAAGCAGCATAATTCAGAAATTACCAATATATCACCACTTTAGGGACTATGTCCTATTTTTAGAAAAGTGGGCCAAATTTCAAATCCAAGACCAAACAGAATGATCTATTTGTTAAAGACATACTATACTTAATCCTCTTATAAAAAAATATAATTTCAGAATACAAATAATAACTTTATTTTCATATGGTTCTTTGCACTGCTTAATAAAAGTATAAAATATTTAAGTAGTATGTCATGTTTATCAATTATATTTTAAAATATATTAGTTCTAACTACACATTAAGTCTCAAGACTACTGTTTGCTCAGCAAAATAAGATTGTTTCATGCAGAAAAGAATTTTAAAGGCAAACTTATCATCATGCCTAAAAGAATGTAAAAACATCATATAGCTAGCAAATATTTCTACATTAACACTCTCCAGTGTCAGAAAAGAAGTAATTTCACAAACTGTTTTCAGAGGGCAAAATTGTTGTCATGTTTTTTTGTTGTTGCTTTTCTGAATAATCTGTCTTTATACTATATACAATGTGTAGTTTGTTTTGTTTTGTTTTGTTTTAAAAAGACCAGGCATAGCTCAAGCTGGCCTTGAACTTGCTATCTTCCTGCTTCAACCCCCAGTGTTGGGATTATAGGTTTGTGCCACCATTCCCATGTTTAAAATATGTAGATTCTTTGAACCAATTCCACTTCTGTGAATTAAATGTATCAGTATACTTACAAGGATGCAAGAATGTTCACTTACAAGACAACAATCTAAATATCCACCTGTCTGGTTAATATACCATAAATCTGTATTATGTAACTGTAGTTGTTACATACAAACAGAATGAGTTAGAATGAGGTCAGTAAAACAAAGTGTTGTCAGTTAAGGAATGTGTGTTTTAAATATATAAAATACATGTGTATAAGAAATGTAAGAAAAGTGTATTAGTTATATTTTAAAGTTGATTATTTAAGGGAACTTTGAAAAAAATCTTTGTATTGTGTGTGTGTGTGTGTTGTGGGGAGGGAGGGGGGAGGGCCGCATGTGAATGACATGGTGTGTGTCAGTTGGAAGTGGTGCCTGTCTTCCCTGACTGTCTATCTGCCTGCCTTCACCTGGGTCTCTTGCCCACTGCTGTTCCCACCTCATCACAGGAGCGCTGGGATTCCAGACAAGTGCTGGCTTCCATGTTTTATCTCGGTTCACAGGGTCTGAAATCAGGTTCTCACACTTGTCTGGCAAACACTACACCACACTCTCCATCCCAGAGAATGGGGAGAGGGAAAATGATGATTAAAGAGGAAACAAAAGGACTTCAAAAGGCTCTCCCATGTTTATTCTAAAGATAGAATCAACTGAAAAACTGGACATAAGCTAAAGTTGCCAACTGTTCTACTACCTCTGCCAAGAATCTAAGAAAAGCTCACTATTTCAACAACTGTTAGGTGAACATCCCTTTCTTACAGCCCCTTGAGTCTGACATCTAACAGGGACAGCTGCTATTACTACAGGGAAATAGTTTCTTGTCCACTGAGTCATATGGACAAGAATTTACTCAGGATTATCAATCCAGAACACATCTGACTTTTAATTAAAATCTATCCCCATATTCTTTAAGGAACATGCTTTTAAAACTCAAACCTTACACACTCACAAGCACACACACACACAAGCATACACATACACACGCACACACACACCAAGAAAGAAAGGGGGAGTAGGAGGGAGAGGAGAAGGGAAAGGGAGAAGAGGAGGAGGAAGAGAAGGAGGAGAGGGGGAAAAAAGGAATAAAAGGAATAAAAACTGTGAGAAGAGAGGGTAGATATATATATTTGTGAACACAATCCCTAACGGGAGTCAATGTCTTTGAGAAGGTTTCAAAGTGCAAGTGACAGAACTATTTTCCCTTGGGTAGAAATAATAAGACAAGTCAACTTTAAGACACTTTCCTCATATGGGACAAGAAACAAGTTTCAAACACACTTCTTTAAACAATATTAGAGCCGGGTGGTGGCGGCGCACGCCTTTAATCCCAGCACTTGGGAGGCAGAGGCAGGTGGATTTCTGAGTTTGAGGCCAGCCTGGTCTACAGAGTGAGTTCCAGGACAGCCAGGGCTACACAGAGAAACCCTGTCTTGAAACAAACAAACAAACAAACAAACAAACAAACAAAAAACAATATTAGAAAAGTAATCTATTTCTAAGAAAATGGACTTTCACAAGGATTTATCCATACACATAGACCCTAAAACTTGATCAGTATGATTGACAATTTTCCTTGGTTGAAAAACACAGAGATCTTAGTGAACCATGTTTATTAATAAGAAGATAAAAACAAACAAAATGAAACAGTTCATTCTACCTGTTTGATAAAAGAAATACCTAGAATCCCCAGAGAGAATTTTTCTGGTGTATAACTCAGAGCAGTGTGGGCTGCTGCTACTTAGCTCCAGATAATTATACCAAGAAAGAATATGAATTGCGTATTTCAAGATCTGGTTATTTAAACATCTGGAAACACAGTTTTTGAGACTATAAACTCAGTCTTTAAGTTCAAAGGTAACAACTATAATGTCGGACAGTTCTCCATTAACAAGCATAATTAGTAGAGACTACACGTCATTTACTGTTTACTGCCCCCCATTGTCTACAAAATTCATTATACATTTGTTGCCACACACACTTCAGAGGCTATTATAAGAAATGTTTTATATGTCAGTTAAATTCTCATTTTTAATTAATAGAAAAGTTTCAGTTTTAGACTTGCTCTCATATATAGCAACTGAAAATGCAAACTGTGAAAATAAAAGAATTAGTAAGGAGAAATAGTTATAGATTAGACAATGTCCAAACTAATAGAATAAGGTCCAAGACTGAAAGCCTATGTTTCATTCCCTCCAGCTTAGAAACTGACAGAAATCACTGGTTTTTTCTAATATCCTCACCATATCCAAGAAGCTTATTTATCATCTTAGTCTACATTTTTACCATCTAGCTTCATTTTGCAATCATGGGAAAAAGCACACAGCTATTACACACAATCTTCACCCTCATGTGACAATCACCTGCAGCAACCCTGGTTCTAAACTCTAATTACAGGCCTCTCTGTCTACTGGGGAGTACACAGGATATGATAACCTGTTCTCCATCTTAGATTTCAGCTTTCCCTTTAAAGTACCAAGTCTACCAAACAGAAAGGTCTTCTAGTCCTGGCAACTTGGACTGGTATACAATGAAATATAATCACGACTACCTGGGTGCTGGTCATGTGTATGTGAGGCTCTTCACTGGTGGATGGGAATTCCATCCGTGGCTAGCCCCCTTGCCTTACCTCCCCACAGTCTCCCTCTCAGCAACTACACACTGCTAACGTAAGAGATGGAACCTGGTGATAATCTGCCCAGTCTATACCAGAATTTTGCCTGGCTTCATCTCCACAATTCTTTTACTTCTTATTACTGTTCTGGAGTCAAGATATATAGCAGAAATATGAGACATTTGAAAACAGTGCTCATAGAGTACTATACTATTGAACACTTACAGTTTAATACACTATTAATTTCTATCTAAATTCTTTAAACACAAACTACTATATCAACTTTTAATTGTAAAATTGAATGCACAAAAATACAGAATTTCCTATTGGGTGATGATTTCACTTTCAGAATTTTGTGCAAATTCTAAACTTGAATACAAATGAAGTATAAACAGAATCTTAAAAAGAAACTAAACATTTACATAAAATATGCAAATGACATTTAATTTTTGGTATGTTTTCTTATATAATATCTATTTAAATACAGTCTACTTATACAGAGATAATTTATATGACTTCTATCTAGTCTTACTTTTCTCCTTAAATTAGTCAGCTAAAAATATTCTTAGGTATCGTGATGTCAAATACAAATGAAGTTATGACATAAATACTGCCAAAACCCACTGCCACAGCACTGTTTTGGGCACTACCATATTTACTTTAGCTGAATCAAACAAACTATCCACATAATTTAAATGACAAGATCCATTCTGTCCCATATGATTCAGGTTGCCCTTACCCAGAAGCATACCGTAGTATAAGACAAGCGTGTTCCATTATTTACAAACAAGGAAGTCCAAAACATTCTAATCTAAATTTAATTTATTCGCTTTAAAAAATAATTACTAACAAAAAATATACTCACCTCTTCGATTAGCTTTTCACTCGGGGATGATGTGCACAGACAGACAAGGTAAGTCTGTTTAAAACTACCTTTCTTCCCAATCTCAGGATGATCAGAACACAGCTTTGCTAGAGCCGCTGCTTGACTTAACTGATTTGTTTTGATTAGATGTTTAATTCTCATATCCAACAAGATGGGACCCTCAAAGGCTAAAAATTCATTCACTTAAAAAAAACAAGACATAATATATTATTAACATTTGGTATTCATTTGCAACACACATAAATACTTAAAAAAAAATTAAAAACACAGAAACTCAAACTCTTCCCTTTTAGCAATTTTCTACTACTGTCAGTAAGAATATCACACAATATTTGACTTTGTAAGTAAAGGCAAGTAATACTGCCCACCTTGACACAGGGTCTTACTGTATAGCTTAGTATGTCCTGAATTCTCTATGTAGCCCACTGTGGCTTACAAATTGTGGCCTGCCTGTTTCAGTTGCCCAACTGTCAGGGTTCCAGGCATGAGATGCCATACCAAGCTTGCCAACTTTGAAAGTCACGGCTAATGTTTTTATATTTACGGCTTCATTTAGAATGGACTCAAGTTTTTGTTTTTGTTTCTCTTTTCTGTTTTCTTTTTTGGAGGATCTCAACAGTGTAGCCGTGGAAGGTTTGGAAGTATTAGACCAGGCTAACCTTGAACTCATGGAGATCCTCCACCCTCTGACTTCAGAGTGAAGGTGTATAACACCATACCTGGCTTGAATAAACTACTTGCTTATACAAATATTTCTACATCAAATTCTTTTAAAAAATCTCCCAATGCAGTTATTCTTTTTGTTTGTTTTTTGAGAAAGGGTTTCTCCATGTAGCTCTGGGGTCCTGGAACTCACTCCTTGAATTCATATATATATATGCCTGGCTCCTCAGCACTGGGATTAAACGCATATGCAACCATTGTTGGGCCCAATACCAACAATCCAAAGCACCACCCAATTATCCATGTAATGATAAAGGGTATTTGGACAGTCTAGAATAAGAAATTCAACAAATACTTGGTTTAACATTGACAATGTACTTTTATTCTTTTACAAAGGGAAAGGAAACCTGTCTTTTTAATTTGATGTTTTAAAATAAATAAAAATTTGCACAAAAAAAAACCAAACAGTAAGAAGGGGGAAAAGTCTGCCAAAGGAAAAATCCATTAAATGCATGTGGGACTTTCTTTCTTTTACTACATCATGGCTAAGACACTTAAGTACAATAAACTTCTTTTCTTTATAAGGCTGTGCTCTTTTGGTTTTCTAGAATAAGAAGTCATTTTGCACCTGTGAAGAAGAATTAATGTTTTAACAAGTATGAATTCAAATATTTCCCTTAGGTTTCTGTACCTGGATAAAAATTGTTTAAACATTTCTTTCTTGCCTTTAGACAATTCCTAGTAACCAGTAACTGAAAATGTTCTATAGATAAAGCACGTATTCTCTAACTTTGAATTCATGGAAGATGTGTCTAGTGAGTAGCTAAGAGATGGTCTTTCCTTTTGTCATTCAGTTTCTGTCTAGAACCTTTCTCTGCTCTCCTAGAAAAAGTCACGTCCATAAAGCACTGTGATTGTGACTCTTCAGTATTAAAGACACAAATACTTAAACACTAAGACAGAATTCCACATTTAAACCTTCACTTCAGTCTGGACCTCTGTACCTACAGTCACTTAATCTTTACACTGAACTAAAGGGAGGAAATTATAAAGACTAACACAGATGAAGCAAATGTACAAGTATCTAGTGTATCTGACACAAATGTAATACATTAATTAATTTCTTTTTTTAGCTCTACATGATCTTATTAGGACATTGATATTTCAATGTATTTTCCATTGAGTTCATTATCAAAACAAATTCTAATTAAAGTTTAAAATATTTACTTAAAGTTAAAAATAAGGCTATTCTGACTATTTATGAGTGACTGACATTTAGAAAAAAACAGCTATAGGTTCTCTCTTTTTTTGTTCAAAAGGAAATTCTAGAGATACAAAGTCTGGGAATTATTACAAATTCTATCATGAAAACACATAATCAGTGAGATTTGATAGATCACAGTGAAGAATGAATTTCAAAGTGGCAAGTATCTACCAAAGCTGATGACATTTCCTAAAAGGTTAACTTCAAATAAGCCCTACATTTTTTTTGAAACAGAGTACATAAATTAGATAACCTGTGCAGAATAAATTTTAGATAAGTGTATTAAAAAATAACTCTCAGGACAAGCGATTTGGTTGAGGAGGTAAGCACACTTTAAACACCTGTATTCTATCCTCAACACAGAAGCTCACACCCATCTTTGTAACTGCAGTCCCAGGGAATCTGATGCCCTCTTCTGACCTTCCCAGGAGATAGATACACACGTGGAGCACATGCATACATGCAAGTAAAACACAAGCATAAAACAATAAAATAAATCTAAAACAAGTTTTAGAGAAATGTTAGTCTTAAATTCAAAATCATAGGCACTTCTGTTTTAATAATGGGAAACCAATGACACACTTAAAAATAGAATTCTATGAAGCACTGGACACTGGGGCAGATGGACTCTGTATGGTTAGATTTTCTAGTCCCAACACTCTGCAGAATAAGTAAACTGAGGCTCTCACAAACTGAATGATTTCCTTAAGCCACAAAATTATCTCACGACAGAACCAAGATTAGAATGTGTTTTCTGACTTCTAACTTTATCAATTTCTGTAGGGCCAGTGGGGGTAAAGACCTGTCTGATTATTGTACCTACTTCTAATTTGAAAATTTTCACACTTTACCATCAATGAAGAGTTGGGAAATAGCATACACAACCCTTTGAAGAAAGACTGAACATCCCACAGGTGAATGGCTCAGATGAAGGCTCCACTAGCAGACTGCTCTGCTAAAGTCATTTCTCCCAGCTCCTAATACCCTTCCTATTCCTCCTCAATTCTTCTCATTACTTGGCATCATTCACTGTCTCCAACCTCCCTGATGGCTCTCCCTACAAGACTGTGATGTTAGAACAACGTTAGTGGCCACAGACTTGTTTTATGTTCTTTATCTCTGAGTACCTAAATAGAAGCGCCAAGTTTCATTTTCTTCTGTTTTTCACCAATATAACCATAAAAAAATAAACTGTAGTCATGTTTTGTCTGTTTACACTGCATCTACACTGGAAGAGGGAAAAAGGTCTAAACTGGTTTTAAGCCTATCAATATAGCTAAGTAACAAAACTGCAATGTAGGTGTATGATGTTCAACCAGTTTAATTAAAAATTCTTTCCATTAGTGACACTTTTATGAATATTAAAAAATGATCCAAAAAAAAATGATCCAGGTGTAGTGGCAAACATGTTTTGACCACACTTGAGAGGCAGAGGAAAATGAGTATCTGAGTTAAAGTCCAGACAGAAGTACAAAGTAAGACTTTGTCTCAAAAGAAAAAAGGAGAAGGATGAGGGGAGTAAGGATGAAGAAATAAAGATATTTTTAAGAGATAAATAAATCATAATGCAAATACTGTTGTATGTAAAGATTTGTCCCACTGATCTTGAATTTCCCACATAAATGAGGCCAACTCATTTATTACTAAGTGCATGCTCTCATACTAAGTTTAACAACTATTTTTGTTACATCTTTGATGCACTGCTCCCGAAGGATGATTAGCCAGCAGCATACAAAGAAAGTTTGTGCTGGACAAGATGATAGCATGTGGAAGACTAGCACTTGAAAGGTTGAAGCAGGAAGGCTGGCATGTGTGGGAGGTCAGCCTGGGCTGCATTTTAAGTTCTAGACCCATCTGGGGTATACAGTGAGACTCTATCTTGAAAAAGCAAATGAGAAAACTCCCAAGGGTGAGGGGGTACTACACTACTCAATATGTAACATATCCATACCTACATCTACTTAGCTATGTTAAACTCAGAAACTGAAGAGGCAGCCGCAAAGGGAAAAAAAAAGTTCTTCTATGAATAAATTACTAATATATCCAATTCACTTAGTCCTTCTGCTATTCATTTCACTCTACTGTACCACTGACCACTAACCTCAGGCCCACCCCAAATCACGAGACCATTATAAGGGGCCTCCTTGTCTTCACCATCACTCTTCCCACTTCAATCCATTCTCACTCACGGAGGAATCTAGGACACGAAAGTCTTTAGCTGCCGTTGTTTGTTTCAGTTTTTTTCATTTTATTCTGATTATTTCATACATGTACATATTTTAAATATATCCACTCCGCTTCATATCCTTGCCCATTCCAATTGGAACTTTTTTCTAAGAAGTAGTTTTTCTACTTTCATGTCTTTTTAAAAACAAAAAACAAAAAACAAAAACCAAGGGGCTGGAAGAAGATGGCTCAGTGGTTAAGAGCACTGACTGCTCTTCCAGAGGTCCTGAGTTCAATTCCCAGCAACCACATGGTGGCTCACAACCATCTGTAATGGGATCCGAAGCCCTCTTCTGGTGTGTCTGAAGATAGAGACAGTGTATAGTGTACTTAAAACAAATAAATAAATCTTTAAAACAATTTACACATACATACAGACACCTACTGAGTTTAATTAGGTTTGTGCATGGGTGTGGTTATTTACTAGAATACAGACAACTTTTCAGGGCTGCATCATGGAAGAAACATATATAACAAAGGGAGTAAAGGCAGAGGGTGACTGGCAAGATGGCTCTGCAGGTCAAGGCATTTCCTATATACATTTGGCAAGAACTGTGTTTGATATCCTAAAGTCCCATAAAGGTGGAAAAAACTGGACTCCATAAAATTGTCCTCTAACTCCATATATGGGCCGCGCGCACACACGCACGAGCAGATGAAACACTTTTAAACCATTGCTGACAGGTAGAGATAGTGCATCCTTTACTGAAGGTGGAAGGTGAACAGCTCCAGCAGAGGAAGGAAACTCCTTTTTATAACGTGTGGCTACTAGTCTAGTAGATCTCCCTCTCCCCCTGCCCTTACCCCCCCCCCAAAGCCCACATCTGTGTGACATGAAACAGTCACACAGATCATGTAACAGAACAGAATTTAGGAGAAACTTTACCACCTATGATCAAATGATCACCAAAAAGTGTTCTTAAGGTATAACTCAGTGGACAAAGAAGAGTCTCTTCATTAAATAGTGCTAGAAAAACAAATCCACATTCAAAAGGAATGATGCTAGACCTTTAATATTGAACCATTTACGAAAATTAACTTTGAAAGTATTAAATATCTGAATATGAGACTCAAAACTATATAACTTCTATAACAAATCATGGGAAAACTTCTAAATGAATTATATTTTGAAATTATTTCTTAGCTATTACACCAAAAAGACAGGCAATGAAAACAAAAATCAAACAGGAGTCTCTCAAATTTTTGTGCCTCAAAGAGAACAGTCAATAAACTGAAAAGTAAATGATAGAAAACATTTACAAATCATACATGTGATAAAGGATTCCTATCCAGACTAAGACCTTATAACTCAAGTAAGTTCATATTTAGATGGCTATGCAGTAAGGAGTGCTTTCTCTAAAGACGATAAACAACTAATAAGCATATAGAACATTAAAACTTCACTGGAAAAATGAAAGCTGAAATGACAATATGCTACTTCGTAACAGCAGCTAATCAAAGAACTAAAAGTATTGCTGACAAAACAGAGAAACCAGGACTGTAAAATCTTATAACCTTTAGAGTAAACAGTACAGCTTGCAACAAACCATCATAAAAATTCATCCATTTCTGGATAGTACCTCAAAAGACCAGAAAGCTGACTTCTGAGATAATAGTAATCAGGTTTATAGCAGAAAGTGCTAACTAGTTTTATGTCACCTTGAATTAGGCTAGAGTCATTTAGAAAAAGGAAAACTCAATTGAGAATAGAATGCCTCTTGAAAAACCAAAAATCAAAAAAGAGAGAACAGAATGCCTCTGCCAAACTGGGCTGTGGTGTATTTTCTTGACTGATGATTGGGCAGGCAGCTCACACTGGATAGTCCCACCCCTAGGCTTGTGGTTCTGGGAGCTATAAGAAACCAGGCTGAGCAAGCCAGGAGGAAGAAGCCAGTAAGCAGCACTCCTCCTGCAGGAAGAAGCACTCCTCCAAGGCCTCTGCATCAGTTCCTGCCTCCAGGTTCCATAAGCAATAAGATGAAATAAAACTTTTTCTTCTCAAGATGACTATGTTCATAGTGTTTTATCACAGAAAAAAAAAATCTCACTAGGCACAGTACTTACTACCCATGGGGTTAAGGGATGGAAGTAGCATTTGAGCAAGCTTCACACTTTAAAAGTTTCCTTTGAGGAAGGGACGAGAAAAGAGAATGACTAGATTCAAGATTCAATAAAAGGCTGACAAGCTGACATATTATTTCAATAGAGAAGCACAGTGGGGAATTCAGTGTGGCAGAGTTTTGTTTTATAATTACATTTTCATATTTAAGAATGGTAGATAGAAAAGAAAAAAAAAGTTCATGTCTAAAGATGTGCAACAAGTGTCCGAACTCAGTGGTAACATGTAAAATGTTAGAAAAATTAAAACCCAAAATGAAAATCATTCAAACTGTTAGAGCACTAGAGCCGAGGGAGGTGGTTTCAAGGGAGGGACCTCCTGTTAAAACTAGGTATTACTTATTATAAGAGGAGAATTTGTCTCCTAGGAATTGTAGTAAGACTTTAACTTAAAACAACAAAAAGAGAATAATCTGAAACTGATAAAAACTATAACTAACGTTAAAAATGAAGCTGATGGTACACTTTCAAAGCAGAAGAAAGGAGATGCTTTCCCAAATACAAGTCCGAGAATGGCTTGTGACTAATTCAACACATGCAGGTTATAATTTTCAAATACGTTATCTAAAACACATGAAAACTCTGTATGTAAGACATCTAGAGAAAATTACAAAAGGGAAATCTTTATCATGTTCTATTTGCTCATGATGTTTGAGATGAAAACATAAAAAACCAGGACTCCTAACAGGGAGCATTGAGGAGCTGGCCCTTTAATGGTGAGACCTGCTCTATCAGTGGCTGTTAGCAGGAAGGCTAAGACAGTGTAAAAGAACACACACACAAAACTTCTGACAAAGCATTCGTATGTTGCAACTGTTAACATTCAACCAGAAAACAACTCTCCAAAAAGTAAGCAATGATATAAATAGAATAAATAAATAAATACATATATATATATATTCACACACACATATATACACTAATGACAAATGTACATTTGAAAAGATAGTGAATATCAATCACTGCAGAAATGCAAATTAAAATAAAATATTGTGACATCTCCACAATACCTATCAGATGGCTAAAATACCCAAGGGAGACAACTGCTGGTAAAGATCTAGAGTCACAACAATTATCTGGCAAAAATACTAAGTTCTATATAAGCATTTTATTAGATAGCCTAGCAGTCTCTGAAAAAACTAAACAAGAGTTTTCCACCAAGATAATGTAACTAAACTCTTAAGGATTAGCCTAACTCATGTGGAAACTCACGGAAACTTACATATAAGCATTTACAGTTTAAGTTTGTAGCCTTGTTAAAACACTAAAAATGATAATAGCTAGGGAGTAAATCAATCAGTACATATGTACAACAGCATGCTAACCAATAATAAAAGGGATTAACTATTATGTCACACAAAGACACAGAGAAATGTTAAACTTTTCTGTTAAATTAAACAATTTAATGTTAAATTGTTATGTCAAAGACAGCAAATAGAAAAAGCTGTAATTATTCAGCACAGAAAAGACCAAACTACAGGCAGCAAGTGGATCCGTAGTTGTCCACGTAGGCTTTGGTGAAAAAGGCGAATCGGTAGTTTAGTAAAACCATTATGGATGGATATATAACAGTTTTTGACAAAACTATAGAACTTTACAGCAAAAGGAATGAATGAAAGGACACAACATGGGAAGATCAAGCTCAGAGTATAGAAAACTGACACACTGTTCAGCTAGGCCAACTGTCAAAAGGTCACTTCAACAATGGTTAAGTCATGCTGACTTCCGTGATGACAGAATGGTATTCCCCTTCTGTGGTCCTTCCTACAAAGCCTGAATCCCCATGTGATCACAGAACACTGAACAAGTTTCAATGAGGACACTGCACAAACTATTTAAACCAGCACTCTCGAAATCGTCAAGTGTGTCAAAAATGGTAAAGTCTGAAAAGCTATTACATCAGAGGGAACTTGAAACAATGCCTAATGTAGTGCAGTGTACTGGCTTGGATCCTGGGGCAGAAAAAAATTGTAAGTAAAGATTACAGGACCCTGAATGAAGCACTAGACTTCATTAATAACACAATATTTATACTGGCTTATTCATTTTGTTCAATGTACTATACTAACGTAAGACATTAGTACCTCACAATCATTCTGTAAACGTGTAATGAAAAACAGTAAATGAGGCTGGCATTGAGGCTCATAAGTATCAATCCCAGCACCTAGGAGGCAAAGAAGGATTATAACAAGTTGGAGGCTAGCATATCTCAGAGAAAAAAGGCAACATAAAGAATAATAGATGAAGTCAAACTTATTTCAATACTGAACGTTCTTGCTTAAGATAACTCTGAACAATGATTATGGTCTTTGATCAAATACTTAAAGAGAAAAGTAGAGAATCTGAGTTCAAGAGTTCGAGGCTAGCCTGGTCTACAGAGTGAATTCTAGGACAGCCAGGGCTACACAGAGAAACCCTGTCTCGAAAAACCAAACCAAAAAAAAAAAAAAAAACAGTAGAGAATCGTGGCCTAGATATAAGAAGAAATAAGTGTGTTTTAATAACAAAGCAACAATAACTAGATTATCTGGATAAAACAATTGAGAGCAGGCAAGAAGCTAAGAGTATATGAGCACCTCAGTTTCTGAAAGCAGCCGTCCCACCTGCTCCCCAGCAGTGCCGGATCATACACAGAGCCTTGTGAAGACTAAGCAGGTACTTATCAACCAGCCCTTGAATTTTTTTTTTTTTTTAGACAGAATCCCAGAATAGAGCTAAGACTGGTATTCAATTCAGTATGTAACCCATGTTGTTCTCCTATTTAAGATCATTCTCCCTCTAAACTGCTAGAATTACAGGTATATACTATCATTGGTTGGCTTTAAGATGTCTTTTTATGGTTATAATTAAGGACTGATTAAAAAGCTATATGATAGTAGATCTGCTATGGTAAAACTGAGAAAGAAAAATAACTTGAATAATAAATACAGTGCCAAAAGGATCTTGGTAAGTGGGGAGACAAGACGGATGGAGTACTGAAGTTAGCTTTAAAAAAATTACTTATGGGGGACTGAAGAAAAAGCTCAGCAGTTAAGAGCATGCTTATAACCTCAGTGCTGGAGAGAAGAGATAGATTCTTGGAATTCTCTGGCCATCAGTCAGTCTAGCTGAATGACGACCTAAAAGTCCAAATAGGAGAACCTGTCTCAAAAAGCACACTCCTGTTCCTAAAGTATGACACTCAATATTATTCTCTTGCTTCTGCAGGTACCGGTATACATGGCCATTGATACCTATACAATATATGTGATTTGTGAAACACACACACACATACATACACACACACACACACTGCAGACTTTGGATGAAACTCAAATGGTAGAGTGGTTGAGACGCCTCCGCGCCCCCCCTCCTTAACAAAAAAATGTGAGTTTAGCAAAATGCTAATGAGAAACTAATCCTTCATTGGCTGTATTTTTTTTTTTACTTTTATTAGGCTACTTGTAATAAGATATAATACTAGAAGTTCAGGACTAAACTTTTATTCTTACCTCTACCTCATATCACTAGAAATGTGATTCAGCAGACAATCCATCTTTTTACACTCCCTCTTCCTCATCTGTGAAACAGACAGGGGACCCTAAACTCTACCTGTATCAGAGGACCATTTTAAAAGTTATATTAAATGACACACTTGCATGCTATTATGAACTATGTTCAAAATAATTTGGTATCAGAAATAAAGCATGTCAGTATTAACCCCTTATAGAGAAATAGAGTATGTGAAAAGCAAAGAACCCAAGACTCACTACTCTAAAATTGTTGCTGTCGTTTTAGGTAATGACGTTCAGTCAGAAAGGGTGATTTTTTGACCATAACTCCAGCATTAAGCCTGAAATTCCAGGCCACTCTTAACTATACATTGAGATCCTACCTAAACCACCACCACCACCACAAGCAGCAGCAACAGCAGCAAGTAAGATCTACTTTCCATTTCTCTAAAATCTGAATACTACAGAGACCTGGATGTCCTTGAAGGAAGAGTAACACTACAGCAATCAGGAAAGCATGGCCAAGATGGCAGAAGAAAGGAGAAAACCATTTCTCTGAGACAAACAGAAATTCTCCCTGGTAAATATCAGTAGAGATCAGTAACACTGGCTTATATCCCATCTCATGGCCATACCTCACTGTCACAGAGCAAAGCTACCTAGACTTGGCCAACCATCACTAGGAAAAGTAGCAACAATGACAGAGGCAGACAGAAATAACTGTATGCCCTTTCTACTGAACATGCTAACGTCTTATCACTCCAGCTAAATATCGATTCAATTCCTTAGGGTGGAGGGGGAAATCTAAACAAATGTCCATAGGTAATTTTCTTTCTTCTTATTTACTTTTTTTGGAGAAAGTGTTTCACTATGTAGCTCTGACTAGCAGGAAATTATCTATATATAGACCAGGCTAACATCACACAGAAATCTGGACCTCTGCTTGCCAGAGTAATTTTAAATAATTTAAAGAAAAATTACCTAGGAGACAACTGTGCTGCTATTCTTCATGGTATAAGCCATATAGCACTCTAAATTAGTACTAGTATTGGTATCTAGTATTAATACTTAGCTACCTACTTCAGTGGAATACCTGCCAGTTTGAGTTTTACTGAGATCTTTATTGCCTGAGCTCCTAAAACACAATAAAACAGTAACCTGAGAGAATTAATCTTAGAATACTGACGAGTGAGTTCCAGCAGAGGTCGCTCGCTCTGGTTTGTGAAAACCATTCACTACCTTATTTCTGCTCTTCATCTGCTAATGAGTTCATCATTACATACAAACGATTGCTATTTGCCAGGGCACTGCAGAAAAAACTCTTCTGATGAAAAGAAGAAAAAAAAATTGCAATTTTGATTATTCTAAATTCCTATAAATATATCTCCCCCCACAAAAAGTTGTAAGGCTTTAAGGTCTTCACATAAAATTATATGGGCCTCATTTGATACATCTTGGGAAGAGTTATATCCAAACAAATTTAAATATTTGTTTTCATAGGTTAATGACTCTTTGCTTTTCTTTCTATCTCTGGAAATGTACCTTTCTCTTTATCCAGTGGCTCCTGGGAAAGGATAGTGGACAGCACTGCATTTTTCCACACCCCCGTCTCCTGGGCTAGAGTAGCTAGGAACTGCAGCTCGCAGCTGCCGCTCTCCATCAGTGTCTCATGCGCTACCTATAGCAGTAAATAAACACATCATTTAGATGCTTTAAAGTTTCATCAAATAAGCAAAACTGATTAAACTACATCTATATTAAATAGGTAAGTAATCTCACCTGCACCAAGGTCTGAAATTGTTCCCACTGTTTATCTGATAGCTCAACAGGTAGACAGAGTAAAAGTTCAACACAGCTTCTAAAAAAAGAAAAGGATACAAATGATTATTAAAAATAAAACAAAATCAATAATCCTACTATTAGAGTATTATTTTAAATTAAATATTATAAGACCTGAGATATAAAGTTTAAGAAAATATTAATTATGGTGTTTGATTCATTTTTCAAAGTTCTACTCACAATGCCAAGCGTTCCAGAACCAAGGCTACACTTTCACATTCAGAGGTAAGGTATGGTCGAGCTTTAACATAACTTTGGATGGCCACTGTGTATACCTCCAGTAAAGGTAAAGGGTCTTCTGAAGTTTTCCATTTCTCTGCATATTCAAGGAGTGTCTGTTTTAGAAGGAATAATAAAACATTCAAACGTAAATAAAAGAATTCATGTCCCAACAAACAGTCCTTCAGAGAATACCAGAAGGAACATGTAATACTGAAGAGGATAAGCACAGCCAAGAGAACAGACTACAGAAAGGCAACAGAGGCAACTACAATGACTGAAAAGCAAGGAGTGTGACAACAGCAAATGCACACGCATCCGTGTACGCACACACCCTACTGACAAGAACTTTAAATACTGATGGTCTCAACTAACCAATGAAAAAACAAAAGTGAAAAGAATGGATTGACAAACAAAATCCTTGACAGGCCTGGTAGCACAGGCCTTTAATCCCAGGAGGCAGAAGCAGAAGGATCTGTGAGTCTTAGTCAGACTGCTGTACATAAGAGTTCTACAGCTAAGACTACAGAGACTTCCCAACCAAAACAACAACTACAACAAAAAGCAGAGGAGGAAGTAGCCTAGAACTGTTTTAGCAGCTAAAACACAGGAGCAGTTTGAACTCTGTATTCACTCAGAGCTCATCGGCTAGTCCCATCCAATGTGCATTTGCTGCCCTATTCCAACATCACTTGTATAAATTCCACCATCAAACCAATTTTATGGTGTGACGCAAAATCCCAAAGAAGGTAAACTTCAGGAATCTCCAACATATAAAAAACAAAGGTTATATACAACAAACTGACAGCCCGCATCATCATAAAGAAAAACAAGGATCAGACAGAACTGCCCACTATCCATACTCGTTTTTGATGGAGTACTCAGCACATGAGCTGAAGCAACAGGGAAGAGAATGAAATCAATGGGGTACAAACAGGAAAGAAGTCAAAGTATCCCTATTTCCACATGTTGTTAGACACTCATTATACCTAAGAGATCCTAAAAATTTCACCAGAAAACGTCTAGAAATGTCAAACACTTTTAGAGAATCTGTAGGAAACAGAATCAACTTAGAAAAACCATTAGCCTTTACATACACCAACAGCAAAGAGACTGAAAAGAAGACCGTGGGCACATTCCCATTCAAAACATTCATATATACAATGGGACAAAGTATAAGTTATGGGACAGACTTTGTTACCACTTGGGAATGTATACTAAACAGACCAGACTAGACTTTCTCACAGAACAGCAAGCTTTCTGGATGTCATCAAGGCTGTGTATTATAATATACTCCTAATTATTCAAAGTAGAATAACTGGCTTTTCTTTGAAGTCACAAAACTCTTAATGCATAATAACTCACACATTATATTATTTGAAGCCACAAAACTCTTAATGTATAATAACTTACATATTATATTCTTTCACAAACTGTATGGTGTCTTTATCTCACCTGGAAAGTATTCAGGAAGTTTTTAAAAATAATGAAATTTCATTTTCAAAACCTGTGATCTGGTGGCAAGTCCCATGAAGAGCCTAATTAGGCAAGATTTATGGCTATGAGTAACTTTATTTTAGCATTAAGTAGTGCATTTTCTTGGAAGTTTATGCTAAGTTATCTATACATCAGTTATTTTTAAAGCAAATACACAAGTAAACATCATCATTACTTAAAGCAGAAAAAAGGAAACAAAGTATTACTTTGTATTTGAAAATTTGAATAACCATTTTTTGAAAACATGTACATAGTTAAATTTTTGTACATATTAAATTATATATGAAGGCTGGGTGGTGGTGGCACACACCTTTAAACCCAGTACTTGGGAAGCAGAGACAGGCAGGTTTCTGAGTTCGAGGCCAGCCTGCCTGGTCTACAGAGTGAGTTTCAGGACAGCCAGAACTACACAGAGAAACCTTGTCTCGAAAAAAAAAAAAGAAAGAAACCAAAGAAGGAAGGAAGGAAGGAAGGAAGGAAGGAAGGAAGGAAGGAAGGAAGGAAGGAAGGAAGGAAGGAAGGAAGGAAGAAAAAATTATTATGTGAGGGTTTGTATATGCTTGGCCCAGGAAGTGGTACTATTTATTAGGAGGTATAGTCTTGTTGGAGTAGGTGTGTCACTGTGGACATGGGCTTTGAGACTCTCAGTCTAGCTGCCTGGAAGCCAGTCTTCTACTAGCTGCCTTTGGAACAAGAGGTTGAAACTCTCAGCTCCTCCAGCCCCATGTCTGTCTGAATGCTGCCACAGTCCTGCCTTGATGATAATAGACTGAAGCTCTGAATCTGTAAGCCAGCCCCAATTGTTTAATGTCATCCTCTTAAGAGCTGCTTTGGTCATGGTTTCTGTTAATCACAGTAAAACCCTAACTAAGACAGGGTTTGGGGGTAAAAATCAAAAACAAGGTTAACTACCATGTTCTATTCCCCGAAGTAAGACAGAATTAGGACTACCATTGCCCTACCTCTTCAGGTGCCCGCCCCTTCCTTCTCTACACACGGTAGATGGGTTTGTTAACACCCACTGAGCACGCTGCGATGCCACTGTGAAACATTTTCAGGAATTAGGTATGAATGAGTGACTCTAGTTCAGTCTAGATTCGTGCTGCCCTCTCTAAGGCTCAGCTGCCACTGTGCTGAAAGCTTCTGTGTTCATCAGGTCTGCCCCCAACAAATAGGAAATCTCCATGGGTAGTCCACTCAGAAGAAAGTCCAAACAGCAGAATGAGTTCAGTTCTTTTCAATCAAGGAATGAGGCCATGTCCCCATTTTTATCTACTTTTTGAACATTAATTATTTGAAAAGTCAAGCTTACATGTTATTTCACTTCACTTTGTTACTGACCTTATAAATTAGTAACATAACACTTTGAGACAAAGGAACACACATTTCAATAAAAGATGAGTTTGTAGATTAAAATTTAATATAAATAAATACAGGTTCTATATGTAGTTTCCTATAATAAAAATTATTTTTGTATTTTATTAACATTTAATTCTAATGCTTATTATTGACATATATGTGCAGTTATTGATACATGTGATTAAAATAAACCCTAAGTAATCTGAGAAGCTACTTTGTCTGATTTCATTTAATTAAGTTCTAAAGAAATACAAATACAAACAAAACTGGTATTGGAAAGTGTGTTAATAAACATTCTAATTATACTGGAAATAAAAAAAAAATAGTCTTTCTTTTACAGCCAAAAATACCATTCCCCCAAAAGAAATAGCTTGAGCAAGCAAGAGATCACAAGACATGGAATGAAGAATTTAAGAGAATACTTAAGTTCACAAGTGTAGAGTGAAACCTCCATGGGTAGTCCACTCAGAAGAATTAAATAAATAGCAGAATGAGCTCAGTTCTTGTCGATCAAGAAAGCCCATTCAAAAAGTAGTATGTAGAAATTATTTTGGTAAGTTTTACCATTTCTGCAGACCTCACACACAAAACCTCACACACAAAACCAATTTTAAAGAATGATTATATGATTGAAACTATTTGTAATAGGGAGGGATTTTCTTGAATTAAAAACATCAATCACATACTGGGCAGTGGTGGCGCATGCCTTTAATCCCAGCACTTGGGAGACAGAGGCAGGCGGATTTCTGAGTTTGAGGCCAGCCTGGTCTACAGAGTGAGTTCCAGGACAGCCAGGGCTAAACAGAGAAACCCTGTCTCGGAAAACCAAAAATAAAACAAACAAACAAACAAACAAAAGACAAACAAAAACAAACAAAAACAAAAAAACATCAAGCACTCTCAGGTAAGAATGTATCTCAAATTGTCCTCACAATTACTACAAAAGACAAATGATGCTCCTCTTCATAACTGAACTAGAGAGATAGAAAGCATGGCAACAGAAAGAAAGTACTCAGACAGACAAACATCATAAAGGTTCAGCTGCTAAAATCACAGTCACTAAAAACTCTCCCAAACCATTTCTGGTCAAGATGAATGAAGAGGGACCCTAAACATCTTAATACTGTAGAAGACTTCCAAAACTGGCGATTTTTGTCCCTCAATGTTGAATACACATTTCATCACATATGTAAATCCAGGTGTCCTCTGCAAAAAGAAACAAAACAAACAACCACAAAACAAACCAGACTGTCTCTTGAAGGAAAAAGACTCATTAGACTCCTGATCAGCAAATCCATACCTCACTAAAACCCTTCATGGTGTAAAATAGGCTCTGTGGGGATAACAATAATCAGGTAAGTTCTGTATAGCCATCCAAACTGGACATATGCAGAGAAAGAAACATAAATGTTGAGGGTCTAGGGGTATGAGTGTGCATTTGTGTTTGGTTTTCCCCCCACAGACAAGGTTTTGTTATATGAACCAGACTAGCTTCAAACTCATATAATCCTCCTGCCTTGACTTACCTGGTGCTGGGGTTACAGTACTACAGCCATTACCTGTTTGGGAAGGGCAGTCTCGTTTTTACACAAAGCTAATCTCAGGGGGCTTTATGCGGTGCAGGTCTTTTCAATTGTGAGGAATGGCTCTCTCCATTCAGGACATACACTGAGGTGAGGCTACTCTAGCTCCAATATAGCTCAACTAGAACTGTATCATTCCAATTTGGTAACATTTTTTTTTTTTGCAGAATTCTTATTATTGATTTCCTAAATACCTTGGAGATGAAAGAGTAACTTTTCATTTCTCACAGATCTAAACTGATTATATCCTCCAGTCTCTTAGACTAGCTAGATAATTCAGATAAATAATAAAGTAGGAAGCTTCAGAAATTAAAAAAAACAAAAAACTACGTATGGTGACTCATTAGTGCAATTATGAACTGGCATTAGTTCCTGGTACACCAACATGAAGGATAATAACTACACAAGAAAACTGGTAACTTGGTGACACAAATATCCTGGGGGGTGGGAGGTGATGAACTGCAGGCCTCTTCAAGATTTTCTGCCAAAGGCATTCAGTTATCAGCCTTCTGTTTCCCAGCTCTTAGGAATGTCCCAGGGTTTGGGGGCATTCCTGGTTTTTATATTCAGTTTCTAGCACATAACCTCTAAAATCCTTGAAATCCACTTGAGTACTGAAGTCTTTTTTTTTTTTGGCCGAGGAGCATCTTACTAACTTCACTATGGAGAATGGCCATGGAACAATCAGTCTGGGACTTTCAGACCCACTAAGGTTCTAGGGAAGGTAAGGCAGTTTGGAATTGTGGTGGTCTGAATAGGCTTGGCCCAGGGAGTGGCACTCTTAGGAGGTGTGGCCTGGTTAAAGTAGGTGTATGTAGCCTTGGTGGAGAAGTGTATCACTGTTGGGGTGTGGGCTGAGACCTTCCTGCTAGCTGCCTGAGGAGTCAGCCTTCTCTTGTTTGCCTTCAGAACAATATATAGATAAAACTCCCAGCTCCTCTAGCACCATGCCTGCCTAGATGATACCATGCTCCTGCCTTGATGATGATGATGGACTGAGCCCTCAGAACCTGCTTTGTTTGTTTGGTTGTTTTTTGTTGTTGTTTTTGGTTTGGTTTTTTTCGAGACAGGGTTTCTCTGTGTAGCCCTGGCTGTCCTGGAACTCCCTCTGTAGACCAGGCTAGCCTTGAACTCTCGAACTCAGAAATCCACCTGCCTCTGCCTCCCAAGTGCTGAGATTAAAGGCGTGCGCCACCACTGCCCGGCTCCCTCAGAACCTGTAAGCCAGCCCAGATTAAATATTGTTCTTTAATAGAGTTGTCTTGGTCATAGTGTCTGTTCACAGCAGTAAAACCCTAAGGCAGAAGGCAGAAGTTGGTACCAGGGAATGTAATATTGCTACAATAGGCCTGAGCATGTTTTTGTTTGGAGGAATGTGGATTTTGGGACTCTGTATTTGGAAAACAGTGCAATGCTTTAAGTGGGGCTTAATGAGCCATCCTAGTAGGAATATATAAGACATTGATGCTGAGAATGATTTGAACTACGGGGGCCTGACTCAAGAGGTTTCAGAGGAAAAACATGTTACTATTATATGGACTAGAGATTGTTCTTGTGACACTTTGGTGAAGAATATGGCTACATTTTGCGCCCTTGTCTGAAGAGTCTACCTGAGGCTAAGGTGAAAAGATATAGATTAATTGCATAGACAAAGGAAGTCACAGAAAAAAGCCCAGCATAGACTTTGTCCTTCAGTTCACTTTCATAAAGAGTTTTGATGAAGTGTAGCAAGCTTAAAAAGAAAGAGAAAAATAAAAACAAAATGTTTGGTTCAAGTGTTAAAGGGGCACCAGGAAGTAGAAAGGACCAGAATCCAAGGTTAAAGAAGATAAACAGATTAAGGGAGTGGTGACTTCAAGGCAGATCCCACCCTGCTAAGCTTATTGTTTACAAGGCAAGTTGATCACTGGGCTCAAGGCCAGCCTGGGACTGAGGAAGTTCTAGGTGAAGAGAAGCTTAAGTCCAGGCGTGGTGGTACATGCCTTTAATTACAGCATTCAGGCGATCAAGTCCTGCAGATCTCTGAGTTCAAGGTCAATCTACAGACTAAGTTTCAGGAAAGCCAAGCTTAGGCAGTGAGAGAGCTGGGAAACAGAAGGCTGATGATACTGTAATAGAACAAGGGAGTCAAGCTCCAGGTCCTGTAAGCAGCAGGACTCGGCAGCTTCAGCCATGTGGCTCTGGCTTTAGAGTCCAGAATAGAAGGGACTACTGGGAGAATTGATGCTGGTTAGCAGGAGCTAAGGAATTGACTGTGATTAAGAAGGGACCAGCATCACTGAGGTGAAATCTTCTGGGAAGAATTTTATAAGAGCACAAAGAAGCTGTGTTCCAGAAACAGTCAAGATTGTACCTGCTGGACTTGGTAATATGTATTAAGTCACCCAAGTAGTACTGGTTTTGAAAACTGGAAGGAGTCTTGGTGAACAGGCCTGACACTTTGGGAGGCCATGAAAGGCCATCGATGAAGGTGCAGCCTCAGTTACAGATGTAGGCACAGGACTGAAGGGGTCATGCAAAGAATTTGAGGCTTGGCACCATGAAGACAGCCTATAAGAGGCTACTGGTGAAGCCTAGTTGCAGCAGAAGACTCCAGCAAATTGGAGATGCCAGTACCATGGGATCACCAAGAACAGCAGCAGCAATGAAATGGAGTCAACCAGAGCCTAGCATCCTACAGAGGGCACAGCTGGAGACATGACTCCAAGCCCTTTTGAGAAGGGATGTGAGAGCAGAGAAGGCGGAGCCTAGGAGGGCTGGAAGGAGGGGAAACTGTGGTCAGGATATATTGTTTGAAAAAAAAATCTATTTTCTTTTACCACACACACAAAAAAATTTTCATTGACCTCTTACCATACAAATTTTATTCAAATTATTTCCATTTGAAATGGTAAGATCATAGCAATAACAGGTCACCCTGTAACCAAACTATTTACAAAATTCATCATAAAAGCAGTTCTTGAGCCTATTTTTTAACATTCCCACACCCTGCCAGTTGCCACCAAGCTTCTCTGAGACTTTTTCAGATCTCTTCTCTTACAATACAACTTGTAAGACACACACTTGGGTGCTGACTTGTTTTTCTTAAAGCTAGTAAAATGTAAGCACTTTTAGTAGCACAACTCGATGGTACTAGGGAACCTGCATTCTCAGGACTTAAAGTAACAAAAATACTATATAGTACTACCTACCTTGTGGGCCAGATACTGTGAGCAAATAAAGTGTCTAATACATAGTAAGGGTATCTTATCTGTATCAATTAAGTCCATTAACTGCAAATGTCTTATTGTACATAAAAGAACCCTTGAAGACTAATATTCTTTTCATTTTTAAAAACAATAAATACAGTATTATAAATACATAATTTGTAATTACAAATAATGGGAAAAATCGAGGCAGGGGAAACTATGGTAAGGATGGACTGTATGAGAGACGAATCTTTAAAAGAAAGCCAAATTTCAGAGAAAACAAAAAACAAAAAAGCCAAACCAAACAACAACAAACAAACAAACAAAACTACACCTGAAGAGGAGACTGTAGAAATCCTTAACTTTGGATCCATGGAATCTAAACTACAGATAATTTTGAAGACATGCCCTTAGCCTGTGGAGCCTACCTCTTGGTAGGCAGTATCAGAATTAAACCAAATTATAGGACATTGATCTGGTGCTGGACAACTACAGAACAAAAACTAGTTGAAAAGTCCTTATGCTTTTGGCAGCAACAGTAGATGTCAAGAGGATTAATAAAACTGTGAATTAAACAGATGAAGTGGTAAATACCTGTGGTCTCAACTAAAGTAGAAGACTGAGCTGGAGGTTGGCTTGAGACAAGAGTTCAAAACTTGCTTGAATGACATAATGAAGTCTTTTTCTCAAAAATAAAATAAAAAGCCAGCTTGGTGGCGCATCTCATGATCTTAGTACCCAGGAGGCTGAGGCTGGAGGATCACTTCAAATGAAAGGTCAACCTCAGGTGCACAGTACAAGCAAGATATGCCCGGGTACATAATACTCTTGGGGGGGGGGGGGGGCGGGGGAACCCGGCATGTTGGCTTTAGTCCCAGCACTTGTGAGACAGAGGCAGGTGGAGCTCTGTGCTCAAGGCCAGCCTGATTTACAGAGTAAGTTCCAGGACAGCCAGGGCTACACAAAGAATCTCTCAATCAATCAATCAATCAATCAATCAATCAATCAAAATCAATCAATCTCTCTCTCTCTTTCTCTCTCTCTCACACACACACGAAGAAAATTTAAAAAGTTAATACCTATAATCAGTAAAAAGTTTTAAGACCTGACATTCATAGTAAATATGTATTGAGAGCACAGTATTGTTATTAAGCCACCCTTCTGTAATCTCAGTAAAATGGAAAGCATCTACAATATAATGTAACAAAGTATACTTTAACTAAAGAGTTATCTGAATCTATTGTCTTAACCTACACAGCTTTCAGGAAGGAATACAAAAATGATTAGATTCATTTCAGTAAAAAGTGATTTTAGAGATCATTTAATTTAGATCTGGTCTTAGGGGTAAAATCTTATAGTCCCTATTACTTTGGAGGATAAGTCAGGAAGATCATGAGTTCAAGGCTAATCTGTTAAAGGGCAACTAAGAAGACTGTCTTAGTTAGGGTTTTATTGCTGTGAACAAACACCATGACCAAAGCAACTCTTGTAAGGTCAACACTTAATTGGGGCTGGCTGAACTGCTGAATTCCAGACAACAAAGTTGAGAGTTACTCCGAAGATGAAGAACCATTTCTAAACAGATCTACTTGCCATGAATCCACTTTCCCACTATCTTTGTTGGGGGTGGGGGGGGCTAAAAGGGAGATTAAACTGTTTAAGAACCATCATTAAAAGTAACCTTTTAAAAAAAGTTACACTGCATTGAAATTCTTGATTCTCAACTTTAATATTCTATGGTAAGGGGCTCCTTTCCTTTGCCATATCTCCACAGTTTCTATCCTATCTCCATAAAGACCAGAAGAAAATGAGCCAAAACAAACAAACCAACAAACAAACAGAAACAACCTACGTTTACTGCCAAGTATATCTTTCTTAAATGAAATACTGGTGTTATATACCTGGAGTATTATGGATATTTTATTTATGGGATATTTACATTTTAAAACACATTTTTGCTTATTGAAAAAAATGAGTATTTATTACTTCTTGTTCCTACAGTGCTGTAAAAAAAAGAAAAAAGAAAAAAAAAGTCCTGTCTTCTATAGTACATACTAACCTCAAGTGTGCAGCATACGCCTTCTGCCTTTAGCCTTCCCAGTGCTTGTTTTTCAGGTACTTGCCCAGCTCTAAGATGGTTTTATGGTATGAACTATCTCTAGTTTTCTTCCCCCTCATGAATTTACAACTAACTGAAAACAAGCTACACTTGTAATATTTCAGTAACTAAGTGGAAAGAACAGGCTTTATTAATCAAATGTTGCCTTAATTTTCTAAAGAAGATTTTCAGTTTTAAATGAGATAATTTTAACATTGGTTGGAGAAAATTATATTTTGCTGTGTTTTGAATTGTCCCATCTTGTATATGATGCAGTTTTGTTCTCTTTCTTAAGTTCCTTTACTACAAATAGTTGTACCTTTAAAACCCATGTATCACACCTTAATCCCAGCACTTGGGGCAGAAGCAGGCAGATCTCTGTGAGTTCTAGTCTACATAGTGAGTTTCAGGACAGGCAAAGGTATATACTGAGTTTCTGTTTCAAAAAAACCAAAACCAACAACAAAATCGCTTATTTTATGTCTTTTTAAAAAATATTTAAAGCTATAAATGGTGGTGTTCATCTTTAATTCCAACAATCAGATGTCTGTTTCATTAAAAGTTGGCATTTCTGGCTTTTCTGTTTTAAAAACGTGGGAAGTTTGGCCACTTTGGGCCCATGCTGCGTGCTAACTGACTAGAGCTGAGTGAGGACTAAGTCCCCTACTGAGACAAGGCTCAGCAATTTGGATACCATACATTGCATATGGTTCTTTAAAAGGCAAACTCTACACCTGAAAGAGTTTATGTCTGCCCTAGAATGTATATTATGGGGCCAACCTGAAACAGGGATATAATACAAGCAAAAGAGAGAGAGATAGGATCAAACTCCATCAATAACTCAGGTTTCTTAACCACTTTTCATTACTTTCTTCTAGTAGGAGACTTGATCTTTCACCTAACTTAAATTGTGATACCAGGGGCTGGTGAGATGGCTCAGCGGTTAAGAGCACTGACTGCTCTTCTGGAGGTCATGAGTTCAAATCCCAGCAACCACATGGTGGCTCACAACCATCTGTAATGAGATCTGATACCTTCTTATGGGGTGTCTGAAGACAGCTACAGTGTACTTACACATAATAAATAAATGAAAACTTAAAAAAAAAATTGTGATACCAATCTCCTTTACCTGCTTATAGGTTATAAGCCACAGTAACAGCTAAGGTTTTTGCTCACTAAGAGCATGTGTATATTCCTTTGGAATATTAACACACTTCTTTATAGTTTAACGATTAAAACATATATTCTCTGAAGAGGACAGTACAGACAAACTTTCCATAGATTCCTTTAGTTACTTGCAGAATTACTAAGAATTAAAACCACAGCTGTCTCATTTGATAAACCCAAATGGAATGTCAGAAGTGTTAACTCATATTCCAGTTTATATCTGAGTGCAATTTCTCAACTGTTTTTATTTTAAGATTAGTCTCGTAACATTAAAAGGGATCCTGGAACCTTCTTTTATATGGACTATGATTATTGATATTCACTCAAAATGAACATTAAGTTTTTAGATTTACTTATTTATTTCACATATGTGAGTATATTGTCACTGTCTTCAGACACACCAGAAGAGGGCATTGGATCCCCATTACAGATGGTTGTGAGCCACCATGTGGTTGCTGGGAATTGAACTCAGGACCTCTGGAAGAACAGTCAGTGCTCTTAACTGCTGAGACATCTCAAGTTTTTAAATGATATATCTACAAGTTAATTTAAAATAAACCAATTACAGAAGTGTAAGTGGTTATTTGTAATTAAAGATACAATTTAGTAAAACAACACAAAGTAAAGCTGCATGGCTCTCAGATCTCTCCAATGACTTACAGAACATACTTACACTGGTTCCATAACTACAGCATCAAGTAACCTTTCAAAACTGTCACTGTACATTAGTGAAAAATGAACAGAATCTTACACCTCTGACTTTTACCCTCAAGATTTTGATAAATGTCATTAAAATTCATTTTGCTAAGTGTGGTTGTACATGCCTGTAATCCCAACACTTAAGAGGTTCGAGGAGTTTGAGAACAGTATAGACCACACAGTAAGCCATATTTTTAAAATACCCAGAAAAATTATATTACAGTTTTAGATAGAATGGTACAGTAGACATATTTAGAACTTCTACTTCTAGGCCTCATTAGAAATATAGTAATTTTTACAGACCTTCAGTAAATAGGAAGACTGGAATGAACCAAAGACATTGGGGATATAGGTCAATGGTAGAATGTGTGTTTATCACGTACAAAGACCTGTGTTCAAATACCACCAGTGACCACCCCTGTAAAACAAACTGGAAAAACAAAAACCAACAACTGTAAAAACCATGGTGGTCTGAATGAGAATGTCCCACACAGGCCCAGATGTTTGATGTGTAGCCATCAGGGAGTGGCACTATTTGAGAAGATTAGAAGGTGTAGCCTCGGAGGAAATGTGTCATTGTGGGTGGGCTTTGAGGCTTCAAAAGTACATGCCCGCCCTTTCTTCCTGCCGCCTGTGGATCAGGATATAGAGCTACTTCTCCAGCACAATGTCTACCTGCATGCTGCCATGCTCCCCATCATAATGGACTAACAAGCCTCTGAAACGGTAAGCCTGCCCAATTAAATGCCTTAGTCATTTAATTGTGTCTTACAGCAACAGAGTAACTAAGACAGCATATGTAATATTAACACTCCAAGAAAAAAAGTGACTTTTAGGAAATTTTAGGTCTAAAAATTAGGGGCTGACAGGATGTCTCAATGGGTAAAGGAACTGGCTGACAAGCCTGACAACCTGAGTTTGATCACTGGAACCCAAGGCTGAAAGGAGAGGAAGGAAAAGCTCCTGGAAAGTTGTCCTTTGACCTATGTACTTGTGGGACACACACATGCTGTCTCCCACAATGAATTAATAGATCAGGCAGACGGACAGACGGATGGAAATGATGTGATAAAAACAAAAAATGAAATCACTTAAGAATGTTGCATTTTTGAACAGTGCCTTGGGGAACTGTGAGAGAGGCTCTAGGAATAAAGGCAAAGGGGTGGGCCAACTAGAAGCACTGGATCCAGGTCTGGGTAGTAGGGTAGTAGCTGAGTTGGTCAACCAGCCAGCTCTCCTGTATCTGCACCACCAGGGTGAGCTCTCCAGCACTGCCCTGGTTAGCTTACCAAAGGCTGCAGCCAACAGGAGTTGAGTCAAAGATGCAACATTCTTTTGACTGTGTTCCAACAATTAACAAAAAGAATACTTATATCTACACAGGGTAATTTTAAATGCAAGTCTAAGTCAGAGATGGAAAAAATCATAATACCCAAAATCAGAGTACCCAAGCCGGGCGGTGGTGGCGCACGCCTTTAATCCCAGCACTTGGGAGGCAGAGGCAGGCGGATTTCTGAGTTCGAGGCCAGCCTGGTCTACAGAGCGAGTTCCAGGACAGCCAAGGCTACACAGAGAAACCCTGTCTTGAAAAACCAAAAAAACAAAAAAACAAAAAACAAAAAACGAAATCAGAGTACCCATAGATCCAAACTGTAACTGTCTTGGCGTGTATGAAGATAAACTAAAGAGACACTTGTGTTCCTCTTATCAACTATAAGACTACTGACACAATGGACCCCACAAAATTGGAGTTTCTTATGCCGTGAGAAGGAAATGCTTGGCATCCTGCTACCACACAGAAAGAGGAGCTTGTCTGTTGGACAGATTTCCACACAGCTTTGAGAACTTATCAGACCTCTACACAATGACGTCTCGAGACAGTGATGATGGAGAAGATCACATCTTAACCAGGAATGCCTACTTATGCATACCCACTCTCTCTATTTAAATCCAAACTTTATGTCCTGAAAAAGGACTTGGGAGATGACTTGATCTCTTTGTTGTTCTTTCCAATGTAGACACATTGAATAAATCTTCTTTCTCTCTTCACCATTATTTGTCTAACGAGGTCTATAGGGTGGGTAGTCACCCCTCAATTGTTAATCAACTGACAGCTTCCAGAACTAAGACTGGCATAGGTATAGACGACAAAAGGTGAGACCGAGCTATGAGAGCCAAGTATTAAGAGCACTGGCTGTCCTTGAGAACCTGGGTTTGGTTTTCAGCATCCACATAGCAGCTCACAGCCATCTATAACTCCAGTTGTAGAGGGAAAAGTTATGGATACTGGGTATATAGAATCCTTTTTAGATATAAAATATTCTTTAGGCTTTCTTTAGGAATGTGGAAAGACCAGTCACCACTACTGGAACTGGCCGACCCGCAAAGAGAAAGGAAAGAATGCAATTTAGTCAGGTGGAACCAAGCTGAGAACCATAGTGACAGGGCAAGGCCGAAGTGACAGGGCAAGGCGGAAGTGACAGGGCAGGACTACATTCTTGAGAAAGATAAGTGTATAGAGAGTTTTCATCTGATCCTGACTCATGTAGGTTGGGTTCCTTTGGAATGTTCCACTATTTTTATGTTATACCACCCTAGCAACCCCCTCATCCCCTCCTCATTTCCTTGGTTTGTGGTTTTTCCCTTTAAAAACACCCCTCAAACTGGCAGTCGGGGTCAATTCAGCTCCTGCGTGGGCATGCGAATTGACCGGCAGCTAGCTGTCACGCCCTAATAAATAACCTCGCAATTGCTCCGGTATATGGTGTCTCGAGTAGATTACTGGGTGGTCGCGACTTTCTGAGACTTGAGAGAGGGTCTCCCCTCTGCGGAGGTCTTCACAGTACCATGGAATCTGATGCCCTCTTCCATCACTGCATGCATATGGTACACAAACATGCGTGTGGGGAAAGTACTCACAAAATAAATCTTAAAAAAAATATCATAGGGCTGGAGAGATGGCTCAGAGGTTAAGAGCACTGTCTACTCTTCCAGAGGTCCTGAGTTCAATTCCCAGCAACCACATGACCCATCATAACTATCTATATATAATGAGATCTGGTGCTGAGTTCTGGCCTGTAGGCATACATGTAGGCAAATCGCTATATACATAATAAATAAATTTAAAAAATCACAAAGGAAGTCCAAAGTACCTGATAAATAGTGCTAAAACTGCTACTCCTAGGCTACAGTTTTGATTCTGGTGGGCCCCAAAAGGTAGGTACAGCCACCAGTTCCAAACACCAAATGGAAGAAGCTAATGGTAACAACCAGGAAAGGGACTTTAATCAAAAGGAGACTTAAAAGAAAAAAGATACTGAGTATTTATCATGTTAGGTACTGATCTATATCATTTCCCTCCACAACATGGAGGAAATGAAGGATTTCTTAAACTTGACATGAAATTAAAAAGTGACAGAAAGATACTAAGTACATTAGAATTTAAAACTTCACCGGGCGGTGGTGGCACACGCCCTTAATCCCAGCACTTAGGAGGCAGAGGCAGGTGGATTTGTGAGTTCGAGGCCAGCCTGGTCTACAGAGTGAGTTCCAGGACAGCCAGGACTACACAGAGAAACCTTGTCTCAAAAAAAAACCAAAAAAAAAAAAAAAAAAAAAAAAAAAGAATTTAAAACTTCTACTTGCCCTGTCTCAAAACCAAGATTATTCACATGTTCTGTTATTTATGGGTTTATAACCTGAGGGACTCTTTATGGATGTTGTGTAATATTTAGTACATACACCAGGTCATATCTTAGAAAGGCAAACAATTCTCAATACTCAATCATATTAGCTTCAGCTTTAGGGAAAGATATCCACAGATAATAGGTTCCCAAGCCCAGCTAACACATGTGAGCATCTTATACATTACAATAACTTGAACTAAGCATCATCCACTTACTGACTACTATCAGTTTAATTAATAATTTTATCTTTTAAAAAGGCTGAATTTCAAACACAGAATAAAGCATTTAATAGTGACTTGACTGGTTAGAATTTAAATTTAAGTACATCTCTAGCCATATGAGTTTCTGTGTCTTTTAGGACTCAGTTTTATATAACCAACAAACTCATTGAAAAAGAAAATAATTACTTGAACCAACAATGTTTCAAATCACACTTTCCCCCCCCCCCAGGAAAAATTAAATAAAATTCCAAGGACCTGAGACTGACTCCAAGCACCTACATGGAACTTTGAATGTCTTTAAGCCCAGGACTCAGCAAGTAGAAACATGTGGCTGTGAATTCAAAGCCAACTCCTATTTGGGGTGTACCAGGTCAAACAGGGTTACAAGAGACTCTGTCTCAAATGGGGGGGGGGTGCAGATAATACCAAATGTTGGCAAAGATGAAAAACAAAACAAAAAACCCTAAAGCCTCCATACACTGTGCTAAAGAGAATGTAAAGCTTTAGAAAAAAATACAGCTTTAGAAAGTCTTGTCAGTGCTGGGCAGTGGTGGTGCACACCTTTAATTTCAGCACTTGGGAGGCAGAAGCAGGCAGATTTCTGAGTTCAAGGCCAGCCTGGTATACAGAGTGAGTTCCAGGACAGCCAGGGCTTTACAGAGAAACCCTGTCTCAAAACAAAACAAACAAACAAACAAACAAACAAACGTCTTGTCCGTTTCTTTAAAAGTTAAACACAAACTTTCTATACCTGTGTGTGCAGACAACCTAAGGAGTTGTTCCTAAGATTCTGTCCACCTTGCTTTCTCAAACAGTCTCAGTGAACTAGGCTTGCAGGCTACCAAGTCCCAGGGGTTTGTTAGCATCTGTTTTCCTAGCAATGGAATTACAAGTCCACTACCATGCCCTATGAATCTTGGGGTTCAAACTCTGGGGTTTGCTTGTAGGGCAAACATTTTACCAAATGAATGATCTCTCCAGTCTAAATACTCATTTGCTACCCAAAGCAGCAATCCAACTTCTAGTGATCCATCCAAAACCTGTCGACAGAAATTTCAACATCCACTATTCATAACCAAGAAAATGTTTGTCAGTAATGTCATGTCCACGTGGCTAGCTACTATTCAGTAATAAAAGGAATGTCCAGGTATGGTAATACACACCTCTAGTCCCAGTGTTTGGGAGGCAGGGTCAGGGCCTATACACAGTTCAAGGCCTTGGAGGACAGCCTCCAGAAAATAATTACTTGAACCAACAATGTTTCAAATCACACTTTTCCCCCCCCAGGAAAAATTAAATAAAATTCCAAGGTATCTATTATAAAGACATTTAAAATATTCTTAAAGTAGAAATACTTTAGGCCAGCCTGGTCTACATAGTGAGTTCCAGGACAGCCAGGGCTACACAGAGAAACCCTGTCTCGAAAAACCAAAAAAAAAAAAAAAAAAAAAAGAAGACATTTACACTAAAATATAAAAATGAGTATGTATCTATGAAATACAATTAATAATTTAAAACTAGCTATAACTCTCTACTTCAAGAGAAAGATTTGTTTTATGTGTATGAATGTTTTTCCTGTATGTATGTATGTGTATCATATACATACCCTGTGCCCTTAAGTCAAAGGTGTCAGATCCATCCCATGAACTGCGTTATGGACAGTTGTTGAGCCACCATGTAGGTGCTGGGACTGAATGCAAGTCCTTGGCAACAGCAGCCCTATGCTCTTAACAGATAAACCATCTCTCCTGCCTTTCTGTTTAATGCTTTAAACGGGATCAAACAAAAGAGCTACAGCTGAGGGCTACAGTTCCTGAGTGCAATACCAGTGCACAGAAGGCTGAGGCAGGACCACAAATACCAGGCCAGTCTGGGACTTACAGTGTCATGTCACCCTGTCTCCAAAAATAAATAAAATGAAATAAAATAAAATGAGGGAGGAGAGGAGACGTATGTGGGATTGGGAGCAGCGTAGCAGCTAAAGATAAAAATCTAAAATCCTCAAATTATGTACTGCTTTTAAAACCACCCATGCTATCTCTTCCTTTACTATAGTTAACTGAAATATTGAATTTTCTACTATAGGACATACTCCCAGATGAACAGAAACCAATAGGATAAACAAACAGATATGTAATTTTACTGACATATATTGGTCAAATTGCTTTCAAAAATTGATTTTCTCATTTCATCAAAGTTTGAGATCATCTTTCTAACAAAAAGTGGTATGTACTTTGCACTTCTGGCCAACTGCCTCCACTTCTTTAAAAGTGAACTATCTTCCCAGCCTAAATACTACTCTAATTTACTAACCAAACCAGCAATCCAACTTGCAATGATACACCCAAAACCTGTTGACAATAAAGAAATTTCAACTGTCTACTACTCATAACCAAGAAAATATTTGTCAGTGATGTAATGAGACAAAACGTACCAGGTCCACATGGCTCACTATTATTTGCACACACATGCACGCAGGTGCACACAGGCACAGTAAATTTGTGTTTAACTTCTAAGGAAACTGGCAGTGCTGGGATTATAGGTACACAGCACCATGGTGACTGCTGAGGATCAAACACAACTTCCCCGTGCTGGGCAAGCTCTGTACCAACTGAGCTATGTGTGCAGCCCCTGTATCTCCTTTGCTGACAACTGAAATCGTTTTTCAATTTATAAAAACTGACCAGCTTTACTTAGTTTGTTGTTTACTGCCATCTCTCCCTGGAGTAGCTGGAATGACGGTTCATATCTACACCACTGTCTCTACATCCATCCCCAGCTTTACACTGACCTTGTGAACCAGACTAAAGGCTGGTCCTTCCATCCCCATATACAGAAAATGTTCACTTTCACTTTTTATGCCATCTGGATTTCTAAGTCTCCATTAACAAACAGCCTCAGACTCTTGCTTGTTGTTCAAAAACAGTGTATGTGAGCAAGCATATACACTGTCAGGGGTTGCTTTTATATGGTTTGCTTTGCGTAATTCTGCATTTTCATTTATTTTATTTTTTTTCTTTCTTTTTTTTTTTTTTTTTTTGGTTTTTCGAGACAGGGTTTCTCTGTGTAGCCCTGGCTGTCCTGGAACTCACTCTGTAGACCAGTCTGGCCTCGAACTCAGAAATCCACCTGCCTCTGCCTCCCAAGTGCTGGGATTAAAGGCGTGCGCCACCACTGCCCAGCAGTTCTGCATTTTCTACTATTTTAAATTAGCTAGACAGTTTAAGAACTAGCAGTGTATTCATGAAAGAACATCTGCGTACCTATCCCACATAAGGTTTTAAGTTTGATCTGTACCAGAAATACAATCAAATTATTTAAAATACTTTAAAGCATTAAATTTTATAATTTTGGTATATTTGAATGTATAATTTTAATGACTATCCATCTGTTTACCCATTTACACTAACTAGCAGTAAGGAAGTTTTTATTAGTTTGGTTAAAAAAAAAATTAAAAGTCACAAGACAACTTCCCATCCATAATTAGAACATTCTATAGTTTCAGTATTTGTAGATATTTGTACAGTGTCTAAAAGTATGCCACACAAGGCAAATGATATTTTACGTGTATGACAGTTATGCCTGCATTTATGTATGTGCACCATGTTTCTAACTGATGCCCTCAGAGGTCAGAAGAAGGTATCTCAGACTCCTCTTTAACTGCAGTTATGAGTGGCTATGACCAACAACAACTTGCAGAGGACCTGGGGTTAGTTGCTTAGAACTAGCTCCAGACATGTACCACTGTGTCTAGATCCCCATCTCAACCCCAACTTGGTCACACTTATCACAATCATTCTCCTTAGAAATTATTGTCTGCTGGCTATCATGGCTTATACCTGCAATCACAGCAGTGGGAAACTGAAGCAGAAGTTCAAAGCCAGCCTCAGCTACATGAGGCATTTTCTCAGTCGAGGTTCTTCCTCTCAGATGACTTTGTGTCACACTGATGTAAATTAGTCAGCACATATGTAAAACAGAAAATTATACATACAGTATGTAATAAAGAGTGTGCACTACTCTTTCAGAGGATCTGAGTTCAATTCCCAGCACTGATACCAGGGTGGCCCACAACACATACACACCACAAAACTTTTTTTTTTAGTTTTTCGAGACAGGATTTCTCTGTATAGTCCTGGAACTCACTCTGTAGACCAGGCTGGCCTCGAACTCAGAAATCCACCTGCCTCTGCTTCCCAAGTGCTGGGATTAAAGGCGTGTGCCACCACCGCCCAGCCACACCACAAAACTTAAAAAAAAAAAAAAAAAAAAAAAAAAAACCTTTAGCTGAGCAGTGATGACACACTCCTTTGATCCCAGCACTGAACTAGAAAGGCAGAGGCAGATGAAACTCTGAGGCTAGCCTAATCTACAGAATGAGTTACAGAGAAACCCTGTACCAAAAAAGAAATCATTTAAAAATGATGACAAAATGGAGAATCAGCAAAACATCCGTATAAAGGAGAGCTAGAGAGATGGCACAGTGACTGAGAACACCTGGTGTGGAATTATGTGGGCCTGAGTTCAGATCCCAAGGCTGGGCAAAGTACAGAGATAAGAGAGGACCACCAGGGCCTACTAGCTAGCTTAAAATATATCAATTCCAGGTGCAGAGAGATGCCTTTCGTCGGGGGAAAACGAGTTATAGGACACCTTCTATCTTTCTTTGTCCTCCATACCACACATGGAGTGCATTCCACATATGCTCATACACATAAAGACAAAAACATTAAGTCTCTGCATACATGTAGATGAACAATTTGAAGACCTTACATAAGTCATAAAATTTATTTAAAGCAGAAACATAAGGGTTCTTTGTTAAGTCAGTTAGATAGTGTTTTGCTGGGGCAGACATGTGAAAGTGGGCACAGGTGAGAGAGAGGATGTTCTGCCCCCATATAGGCCTCTACATGAGGACTGTCACGTAGCCTCAGTTAGTTTATAGGACCAATTTCCTATCACCTGACAAAACCTGTTGAGCTAACATCTGAGATTCTTTTTTCTTAATTATTTTTTATTGTATATTTTATTTACACTTCAGATGTAATCCCCTTTCCCCATTTCCTCCCACCCAGGAACCCTCATCCATCCTCCTCCTGTTTCTATGAGGATATGCCCCCACCCACCCTCCCTCCCACTCCCACCTCCCCACCTACGATTTCTCCAACACTGGGGCATCCAGCCTTCACTGACCAAGGACTTCCTCACCCATCTATGCCCGACAAGGCCATCCTCCCCTACATATAGAGCTGGGGCCATGGGTCCCTCCATATGTGCTCCCAGGCTGGTGATTTAGACCCTGGGAGCCCTGGTTGGTTGGTATTGTTGCTCTCCCCATGGGGCTGCAAACCCTTTCAGCTTCTTCAGTCTTCTCTCTCACTCCTCCATTGGGAACCCCATGATCTGATCAATGGTTAACTGTGAGTATCTGCCTCTGTATACTTCAGGCTCTGGCAGACCTCTAAGAAGACAGCTATATCAGGCTCTTGTCAGCATGAACTTCCTGATATCCACATCAGCATCTACCTTTGGAGACTGCACAAGGGATGGATACCCAGGTGGAACAGTCTCTGGACGGCCCCTCCTTCAGTTTCTGTCCCACATTTTGTCTCCCTATTGCTCCCATGAGTATTTTGTTCCCCTTCTAAGAAGGACCAAAGCACCCACACTTTGGTCTTCCTTGTTCATGAGCTTCATGTGGTCTGTGAGTTGTATCTTGGATATTGCCAGCTTTTGGGCTAATATCCAATTATCAGTGAGTGCATATCATGTGTGTTCTTTTGTGATTGGGTTACCTCACTCAGGATGATATTTTCTAACAAAGAATTCTCAACTGAGGAAACTTGAATGGCCAAGAAGCACCCAAAGAAATGTTCAGCATCCTTAGTCATTAGGGAAATACAAATCAAAACAACCCTGAGATTCCACCTCACACCAGTCAGAAACGGCCAAGATCAAAAACTCAGTTGATAGCAGATGCTGGCAAGGATGTGGAGAAAGAGGAACACTCCTCCATTGTTGGTGGGATTGCAAGCTGGTACAACCACTCTGGAAATCAGTCTGGTGGTTCCTCAGAAAATTGGACATAGCATTACCTGAGGACCCAGCTATACCACTCCTGGGCATATTCCCAGAAGATGCTCCAACATATAACAAGGACACTTGTTCCACTATGTTCATAGCAGCCTTATTTATAACAGCCAGAAGCTGGAAAGAACCCAGATGTCCTTTAACTGAGGAATAGATACAAAAAATGTGGTACATTTACACAATGGATTATTACTCAGCTATTAAAAACAATGAATTTGAGGAATTCTTAGGTAAATGGATGGAATTAGAAAAAGCATCTGAGATTCTAAAATGCTTCCCTCATGCTAATAAGTCATTATAGGTACACTGAGCCCCTAGCCAATGACCTTTGCCCATCACGGATGTCCTCAATCCCCCAAAACTTCATAAGCCTTCAATCACCCTAAATAAAGTTGATCTGCCTACTAACTGCAGGTCCTGATGTGGTTTATTCACTGTAGGTACTTAACAGGGCTTCCACACTCCCTGTTCGACATCTCTGCTCTCTTTCCCTGGTGGACTGGATTGGCTGAAGATCCATGAGGGTGAAGAGACCCACAATAAAATGAGATGTTTTAAAGAGCAGGGTACACAGCTTCGTGGGAAAAGCACCTGTCAAGGGTCATGATTTCAGTTGACTCCTATGTATCAGTCTGGCACTGGGGTACTTTCCTACTGTTCTGATAAAATACCAGTGACCAAGACAACTTACAGAAGGAAACATTAACTTGGGCTTATGGATCTACAGGGTTAGAGTCCATGATGGCAGAGAAAAGGCCTGGTAGCAAGAACACAAACAAGAGGTAGAACTACCTCAAAACATCCTGATTCGTTTGAAACCTCAAAGCTAGCCCCTAGTGACACCTCCTCCAACAAATTGATACCTCCTAAATCCTGCTTGTATAGTTCCACTGAGGACTAAGTACTCAGACACAGAAGCCTATGGGATTCATTCTCACTCAAACCACCACAACTGGGCTTTTGTTGTTGTTGTTGTTGTTGTTGTGTTATGCTGGGAATCAAACAGAAGACTTTACAGAGCTAGGTAAATACTCCATAACTCAGTTATATCCCCAGCATGCATTTTTTTAAGTTCTTTATTAAGTTAATTTATAAATCACATTCTTTCATTTGCTTTCGAATGAAGCAAACTTCTCAAAACAATGAAGGTTAATATAATGGCTCATATAGTAAATTTAAAGTTGGTAAAAAATGTTAAAAAGATTTAACTAATTTTAACTATGAGTATTTAAAAATGTTTACACCAGGTAACATGCCTGTATTTACCAGCACTTAGGAGATGGAAATTTGAAGATCATGAAATGAGTTCAATGCCTATCTCAAAAAAGAAAATAAAATTTAAATATTCAATCATCTCATTTTCATGTTTGTAGCTACAAACTAGTGTTACCTCCGTTCTCTTATCCTCCCCCTGAATTACTTACAGAACCACCTATGAATACACTCAATGTTTATACAGTCAGTGAGAATGATACTGAGTTTCTTTAATCTAGGAGACTTTAGGTTAAATTAAACCACAGAGGCTAGTGCATAGATCAGTTGTGCACTTCTTAGGAGGAGCTTCTCTGTAATAGTTTAGTCTGTTATATAAAGAAGTTTCTTTGATAGGTGAGATTTACACTTATCTATGGGTATCAAAATGAGTACTTAGAGTCAAGCAGTGGTGGTGCATGCCTTTAATCCCAGCACTTGGGAGGCAGAGGCAGGTGGATTTCTGAGTTCGAGGCCAGCCTGATCTACAGAGTGAGTTCCAGGACAGCCAGGGCCACACAGAGAAACCTGTCTCGAAAAACCAAAAAAAAAGAGTACTTAGAAGGTAGTTAGGGACTTTATCAACTTAAGTAAATGTTATAGTAATAAGTTCTCCTCTAGGGCTTGTGGGTTCTTGGCTATGTTTACAGTTTCAAGTGTATCATGTCCTACTGAGCAGGCCTTAAGTCCAAGCAGACATCTGTTGATTATCCCCGTGATATTACCTCCAACAGCTACTGATAAAAGTCTGAGCCCAAAGACAAAGAACCTGGAGTCTGATGTAGAAAAGATGCAGCAGCAAACTTTAGGGAAGAAGGATTAAAGTGAGGAAGAACAAGTTGCTTGCCTCTTCTTCCTTAGACAGTGGTTGTTCTGACCTTCCTAATGCTGTGACACTTTAATACAGTCCCTCCTCGTGTTGCAGTAACCACAAACCCTAAAATTATTTCTGTTGCTACTTTGTAAGTATAAGTTTGCTGTTATGAATCTTATTATAAATATCTGATATGCAGGCTATCTGAAATGTGACCCCTTGAAAGGGTTCAACCTTGTTGTACAGCGACACACAAGTTGAGAAATTCTGTCCCAGGAGCTTCTCATCAGTAGACTGCTGTCACCACTTTGCCATCTACTCAGTTCACTAACACAGAAACCATTCTTCTTCCTGGAAACATCACCATAGACATACATACCCAGGACAATCTATCTTAACAAAATAGTCATATACCACACTTTACAGCTCCTTTGAACTGCTAGTTCTGAAGTCAAAAAGCCATAGGCAGATGGGCAGTGGTGACAGACACACAACTTAAATCCCAGCACTCAGGAGGCATAGATAAGTGGATCTCTATGAGTTTGAGGCAGGAGTAACTAACTACTACTTCCCCACCCCCAGTACAGGATGGTAGTTTGTATAACTGTCAGACAAATTGAGTTGCTTTGCTCATATGGAAAAAGAGAATCATCTGAACAGTGTATGCATACAAACTACCAAAACAGAGTTGTGAAAACCAGCCTACCAGTTTATGGGACAGCTCTGTTGTTAGGCTCCTTGACAGGTTTAACGTAGACAAAAGTCTAAGAAAGCCAAGTGGAAATGACTGGAGATAAATTCAATGTAGAATGCATTAGAGGTCAACCTGGTGTCTTCCCCTGCTATTTAAATGTAGGCTTGTCAGAGAGAGAAAGGGAGGTAGGGAGAGGAGGGGCGCCTAAGAGACTCCACGTGTATACAGGAGTATGTACATGGGCTTTTAGCTCTGGAGGCAGAATCAGCTTTGGGAGTTTCCCTCTGTAGCTATCTAACTTCACATTTTCCAGACAGGACTCCTCACTACCTTGAGGCTCCCCTTTGGCCGTTAGTACCAACATCGACTTGTCTCTGTCCTGCTCCCGACCCCTACATTGCTAGGACAGGTATGCACAGTGTACCATCTTTTTATATGGGGACTGGAAATCAAAATTCAGATTCTCACAAAATAAAACATTTAATTGGAGGCTTGCTTACAATTTCAGGGTGAGCCCACAACCATCACAGAATGAAGCATGGCAGCACGCAGGCAAGCAGACATGATGGTGGCGCAGTAGCTAAGAGTTTACATCCTCACTACAAGTTGGAGGCACAGAGAAAGACTGGGCCTGGTGTGGACCTTTGAAACCTCAAAGCCCACCTCAAGTGATACACCTCCTCCAACAAAGCCAATCCTTCCCTAATCCTTCCCAAACCATTCCCACCAACTGTGGACCAAGTATTCAAATATATGAGCCTATGGGGGCCATTCAAATTCAAACCACCACTGACTAAGCCAACTCTGAAGCCTCTGTATGATATTAACATGTTTGTATATTTGATTTGCAAGAATTTTAGCATCTCTCTTCATAGGAGACACTGGCCTGCAGTTTTACTGTGTTAACTTTATCTGGTTTTGGTATACTTACTGGCTTCTTTGGATGAACTTAGTAGTGCTACTTTCCTTTCTATTTTATGGAGCAGTTTGAGGAATCTTGTATGAAATCTTTAAAAATGTGACAGAGAGGCAACCAGGGTGTGCATACCTTTAATCCTAGAGCACGAGGCACTTCAAAGCTACTCTGGTCTCTGAGTGAGTTCCACACCAACCAGGATTACACAATGAAACTCTTTCTTTAAAGGAAGAAATTGGACAGAATTAATAAGTGACTCCACTAGTGCTCCTCATTGTGGGAAGAGTCTTGCAGACTCAACTGTATTGCTTATAATGATGTCTGTTTATATACTCTTACTGTAGTTTTAGTTAGTCACACAAATTTATAAGTTGCTCTTTGCAGAGGACCTAGGTTTGGTTCCTCCTAGCACCCACATGGTGAGCCAAAATCACCTATATCTCCAGTTCCAGGGAATCTAACTCCCTCTTCTGTCTTCTGTGGGTACCAGGCATACATGTGATATACTTTCATACATGCAGACAAAACTACTCATACACATAATTTTTTAAAAAAAACACTTTTAAAAAAAAGAAACAGGTGCAACAGCCCATACTGTAATTGCAGTATTCAATATGCTGAGAATTGGCATGGATTGTGGGAAACCTGACCAACATAGTAAATTCTAGGCCACTGTAAAGCTGTAGTCTCAAAAGCATTTGTTTTCCAATAAATTCTCCTTCTCTTTACCCATCCTCCCCTTACTGTACTGATCACTCTTTAGAAAGCTTTATTTTTTTTTTTTTAATACAAAGTTAGAGGGAAAAGCAACATTTTTCTTCTGAGGTACAACCAAAAATACTTGAGAAGCACTTGGAAGGACCAGGACTTCAAGTTCATCCTCCTCTGCACAGCAAGCTCCAGGCTACACTGAGACTTTGCCTCAAAACAAAAATCCTGTTCTGGGTATTGTAAGGAAAGGTTTCTAGGGGCTGACAGTGTAAATCGTTGCTGGAGTTCTTGCCTAACAAGAGCAAGGCTCAGCTTTGGCTCTCCAGCACTGAAAAGTCAATAAATAAATCAAGAAACAAGGGTATAAGGATAACTACAGAACACATTTTCTCACCTCTTCTTTTAATTTCAGATCAAAATGTGTAAGGCAACAGAACGTTTGGTAGTTTCCTTTGCTTAAAATGACATAAGCACATTCTAGAACATGATATTGAGGCTAGGCTGACTCCATGACAGGCTTCAAATTGGCAGCAGTTCAGGAGACAAGGCCTAAATCTCTGTTTCCAAGAACTGGACAATTCCAGTCCTGCCCTCAGAAACTGCCCCGCCACCTGGCCTGAGACAAGGACAAAGGGTCAGCAACAGTTTCCAGACTTCTTCAGCAACAGTTTCTAGCTCCTGTACCCCAGGAACGGAATGTCCACAGAGATGGAGCAAGATAAAGGTTATCTGTTCTGGACTCCCTTAACTTGCTTTAAATCAGGCCTGCCAGCTCACCTGGTTGTCTATCTTGGTAATGGGAGACCCCAGCAACTTTCTTTGCATTCACATACCATTTGAGTCCAGGATATCATTCTTAAGGGAATCATGTATTTAATGATTACAGTATTTAATGTCTTCAGTATGCAAAAAACACACTAATTGTGAACAGTTAAAATGTTTTCCATAAATATTATTTAAGTTTTTAAATGATGGCCTATTATTCCCTCAATACCTAAATCAATTATCACTAATTAAAAAGCAAGCCATCTTATATTCTTATTTAATGTGCTCTTTACATTGAGATAGCCTCTAATAATCAAAATCAGGCTAGCTTCTTAAGGAACATGCTTACAATTTCAAACACTTTGCCTATTTATTTATTTATTTTTGGTTTTTTGAGACTGCCTATTTATTTATTTATTTTTGGTTTTTTGAGACAGGGTTTCTCTGTGTAGCCCTGGCTGTCCTGGAACTCACTCTGTAGACCATGCTGGCCTCGAACTCAGAAATCTGCCTGCCTCTGCCTCCCAAGTGCTGGGATTAAAGGTGTGCGCCACCACTGCCCGGCTCCTTATATTTCTAAAAATTACAGATTAAAGCTTTTGTCCTCCAAGTCAAGGTCTCTACCACTGAGGTACATCCAAAGCCCTTTCTGACCTCCACAGGCACCAGGAATGCACATGGTACACATACATACATATAGGCAAAACACCCAAACACACAAAAATAATCAAAATTAAATTTAATAAATAAATACCTTATTCTCCTAAATATCTACCAATAATTACCTAGTTAGACAATCCCAGGACATAATTATTAGGCAGAGTTTTTACTGTTATTGGGATTTTGTTTATTTTTAATTTTTAGGCAGTATTTCAGACTGTAGTTTACACTGAGTGATGACAGTAATCATTATACCTGACGAAATTATTATCTAGACAATATATTTTTGAGTGACATAAACACACATAAAACAAGACATGGCTGGGGATACACCACAGTGGTAAAGGGCTTGCCTAGATGACACGAGCCCGACTTCCAACTCTCAGTATGCAAAAAGTGAAACTATCTTGTTATTTAATGACACACAGCATCCTGACATGTGACAGTCATAATGAAGTGGTATTTAAATTTTGTTGTATTAATAAATATCATACTATATATAGTCTCTTGCATCTTACAACTCCTATAACATCTAAACCTAGGACATTGGCTATAAATGATATATTTTTGTCTTTTAAAAAATATTTTACTCTCGTTTTTATGTGTGTGAATGTCTGTCATATGTGTAGATGCCCATGAAGGCAAGAGGACACTGGGTCCCCAGGAGCAGCAGTTACAGAAGGTTATGAGTCACCCAACTTGGGTGCTGGGAAGTGAACTAGTGTCCTTTGGAAGAGCAGCAAGCATTCAATGGTTCTCTGTCTCCCTCCCCACCTGCTAGTAAACCTGGCTAGCCTTGAGCTCTCCTTCATCCCTCTACTCTGGAGTGCTGAGGTTACAGGCACAAACTACAATGCCTGGCTTAAATGTTTCCTTCTCCTTTAATCCCAGCACATGAAGGCAGGGGTGGGGTGTGTGTGTCATAGTTCATCTAAAGACTTAGTTCCAGAACAGCCAAGGCTACACAGAGAAGCCTTGTCTCAAAACAAAAGTTCAGAGTTTCTTTAATCCCGTAGTTGAGAGGCAGAGGCAGGTGATATCGTCAGGCTGAGGTCAACCTGGTCTACACAGCAAGTTCTAGGCAGACAAGAGTGAGTGAGATTGTTTCAAAAGAAGAAAGGAAAAAGAAAAGTTCAGAATTTCAAATATGTCAAATGGGGAGAGGATGTCTTATCATAGCCCAGGCTGGCCTCAAATTTACAGCAATCATCCCACTGCTCAGCCTCCTCACTGAAGGTGAGAGCCACCACTCCAGGCCCCAGATCATTTTTTTTTAATTTACTATGTAATTTTCATTGGACCCTTGCTATGTCTCCAGGCTCCAGAGCTGCTTTACACTTAGCTTAGCCAAGTGGCTGAGACCCAGCGGCAGACAGCTGTAAACAGCTGTTTGCAACTGTGCTAAGAAAGCAGAAAGTCTGTTAACGCTCATGCTCAATATAAACTACATTTAAATTCTAAGCGCTTTTACCTGAACCTGTTTCTAAGTGGCTATGCTGCTGTGACTTAGTTCCAATATAAAAATGTAAAAACTGCTCCTGTTCACTGTTTCTCAATAGCACAGTCCTTTCCCAGAAAAGGACAGGACTCCTTCAAGTCCTTTCTTCAAGTCCAACTACTTCAAGAATTCAGAGCTCAAGCTTTTTAGACTGAATGGAACTATCACAAACCAAGTCATTAGAATGATGAAAATCTTTGTGTGTGTGTGTGTGTGTGTGTGTGTGTGTGTGTGTGAATGACAGTTTTAAAACTCCAATTTAGGGAGGCAGAGACAAGCGGATTTCTGAGTTCGAGGCCAGCCTGGTCTACAGAGTGAGTTCCAGGACAGCCAGGGTTACACAGGGAAACACTGTCTCGAAAAACAAAAAACAAACAAAAAAAAAAAACAAAAAAATCCCCTCCAATTTAACCTTTAAAACAGAGGCTAGGCTGGGGGTGTAGCTCAATGGTAAATCACTTGCCTTGCTAACATCAACTCCTAGGGTTCAATCCCCAACAGTCAAAACGAGTAAAATGTTTAAAAACAAAGTCTTGAAACAGTCATAATGAACCAGTCAAGCAGCCCAGTGTACACTGTTAGCAAACATTATACCCAAGCAAGCCACTCTTCAATTACTAAATTGGCTTCTTTTTCAGTGAACAATTATCTTAAAGTGCCTTTAAGAACCCTGCTGGAATGTATCTATTTAAATTACTAAACAAATAACTTTCCATTATACTGTATTCACCTTAGAAATAAAAAAATACAAATCACATTCAAAATTACTTGTCTGTCTTCCAGAGACTATAAAGGTACTTGAAGCCAGGAATCATGGCTACCCATAATAGTAAGTAGTCAATAAAAGTACAGTCAGTACTAGCTCAGCAGAGTAAAACCATTCAAAATGTTCCATCAAGACAGCCAGATTTTATATTAGTAACTAGAGAAATTATTCTAAAACAATGTAAGAAGTTGTCTCTGAGGAATCTTATGATCTCACTGTAAGCTGGTGTTAAGAAACTATGTAATAAGCTGGGCGGTGGTGGCACGCCTTCAATCCCAGCACTTGGGAGGCAGAGGCAGGTGGATTTCTGAGTTCGAGGCCAGCCTGGTCTACAGAGTGAGTTCCAGGACAGCCAGGGCTACACAGAGAAACCCTGTCTCGAAAAAAAACAAAAACAAAAACAAAAAACAAAAACAAAAAAAAACCTATGTAATATAATTAAATGATACAGCTACATAAAAATAAATTTATGCTAACTTCCAAATAACAGGAAAATTAAAGATTTATAACAGGTTCTCTTGCAAGACCAACACTCCTCCCAACAAGTGAAACTTGAAGCTCTATCTCTTCACTTGCATAGCAGGGAAGGAGGATGACATAGAGGCCAGGGCCTTCAGTGTCAATTAGAAATTGTTTATGAGAATAAGCAATTGTGTGTCCACTGTATTCTCCAGCCCAACTCCTGCTGAGGTAAAAATTCAAAATTTAAACAAATTCATTTTTATCTCAAGCATCTACAGCTAATGTTCCACAAGGTGCCAAGAAAATAAATTAGGGATGAATACTGTCTTCAGTAAGCAAACTGGGAAAATCCAACATCCATAAAGAGAAAAATCAAGTTGAAATGCTTTTTCTCACTATATACAAAACAACTCAAAACAGATTAAAGACTTCAGCATAAACTATAAAACTAATACAAGAAAAAAGACTGGGTAAGGGCTTTTGCGATATAACCCTAAAAGCAAAAATAGGTAGCTAGTGTTACATCCAACTAAAAGGCTCTGCAGAACTTCTGTACAGGAAAGAAACAAGATAACGAGAACCTTCTGAATGGAGGAAAAAAGGGTTTTACAAACTGTACTTCTAACAAAGGGTTAATATCCATAATATAAGCAATCCAAACAAACAAAAAATTCAAGAAAAATCTAACTCATAAGTGATTTAAAAAAAAAACCTGCCAGGCAGTGGTGGCATACATCTTTAATCCCAGCACTTGGGAGGCAGAAACAGGTGGATTTCTGAGTTCGAGGCCAGCCTGGTCTACAGAGTGAGTTCCAGGACAGCCAGGGCTACACAGAGAACCCATCTCTCAAAAAAAACAAAAAAAAAAAGAAAAAAAAAAAAAAGAAAAAAAAACCACAATGAGAAGGCTGAAAATGAGGCTAGCTAATTGAGAATGATTGCTTAGCTTTTGCAAGGTCCCGGGTTCAAATGATAAAAATAAAAAGAATAACACCATAGAATCACCTCACCTCAGTCAATGGTTATTACCAAAAAGATAAAATTAAAAATCCCATTAAGCCGAGCAGTGGTGGTGCACGCCTTTAATCTCAGCACTTGAGAGGCAGAAGCAGGCGGATGTCTGAGTTCGAGGCCAGCCTGGTCTACAGAGTGAGATCCAGGACAGCCCAGACTATACAGAAAAACAAAACAAAACAAAACAAAACAAAACAAAACAAAAATCCCATTAAAGCCAAAAATCTCACTGTTGGGTCCACATACAAAGGGAATGAAATCAGTATGTTGAAGAGACACCATCCATGTCAGGATTAGTGGAGACTATTCAAAACAATCAAGACAGGCAATAAACCAAGTGCTCATCAATGATAAATAAAGAACACGTGAGCATCATGCACAATGGAATTCTATTCAGCAACAAAATGGTGAAATCCTGTCACCTACAAAAACATAGACTAAACTGGAAAACATGAAGTTCAATTAAATGAACCCAACACAGAAACACAAAACAAGTAATCCCAGTCACATACAGAACCAAAACTGTGGAACCCAAAACGCTAGGAGGAGACAAAAAGAACTTACTTAATAGTACAAAGTTTCAATTAGGAATAGGATGCCCTACTACATATTAGAGTAAGAGGAATAGTGTAATGTGTTTTTCAAAATATCTAGCTAGAATCATGGATATAGAATAACTTCATTATAAAGAAATTATTGATGTTTTGAGGTGATAGAGCTGTCAATTATCCTCACTCATTCTATAAGCACAACAGTAACATACTATCCCAAAGATATGTAAAACTACCTTGAGTAAAGACAGGAAGGAAGGAAGGAAAGCAATGGAGCTGCCCACGGTGGTCTGTACTTACCTCAGCACTGAGGCTGAGGCAGGAAGACCAAGGCAGCTTGTGTACATTTTGAGACTGTGTTTTGTTTTGCTTTGTTTCAAAGGGGGAGGGGGGAAGGGAAGAGAAAAATAGTAATTGGTTTTTGGTGTTATTGGGGTTTTTGTTGTTGCTATTGAGAGACAGGTTCCCCAGGCTGGCCTAGAATTCAGCAATCTTTCTGCCTCAGATTCCAGAATGTAGGGACTTAACCTTAAAATACAGGGCTGTAGGAATGGCTCTGCACATAAAGGTGCTTGCCACATAAACCTGACAATCTGAAACTGATCCCGGATCCCACTGTAGAATAACAATCCAATCTTGAAAGCAGTAGCCAGACTTCCACTGCATTTACATACAAATGCAGGAACATACAGTAATGATAACAATAATTAAAAGTAAGTAGGGCTGGAGAGATGGGTTCAGTGGTGAAAGCACATGTTGCTCTTGAAGAGGACCTCAGGTAGGTTCCCAGCACCCTAGTCCCTGTAGCTCCATGTTCTAAGGAAGGCATGGAGGTCCTTACGATCACAAATAAGCACTAGGAATCAGGAATGTCAAACACATAGGGTTGTTCCAGCAAAGGAAGGAATACATAACCCTCTTATCTGCCCTGAAGGCTGGGAGTGGAAGTGGGTAACAGCGTCTTTCTGAGAGTTTGTCAATCTTTATCTTTATGAAAGGTGTCATATGTACGAAGAGTTTAGATGCAGTCTTAAACTTTACTGTGCACATGGGACTGAATCAAGCAAAAGGAAACCTTTTGCCAAACTGTGCTGTGCTTAAGTATGTCTAAAATAAACTACTTGAGGCTGGCCGTCAGGTTTAAACCAACACCCACTATTTAGCCCTGTTGAACCAACACACCCTCTTGCCTCCCTCTGCTTGTTACTCTGCTGGCCATGGTAGCTGAAGAGACCCCCAAGAGGTTCAAAGGATTTGACACTCTTTCAGGCTTCTGAGAACACTGTAAAAAACATATGTAATTGCAGGCAAATCACCATATACATAAGATAAAAAGACCTTTTTTTTTTGTTTTTTCGAGACAGGGTTTCTCTGTGTAGCCCTGGCTGTCCTGGAACTCACTCTGTAGACCAGGCTAGCCTCCAACTCTCAAACTCAGAAATCCGCCTGCCTCTGCCTCCCAAGTGCTGGGATTGAAGGCATGCGCCACCAACCGCCCGGCTAAAAAGACCTTTAAAAGTATTTTTAAAATAATATATAAATAAAAATCAGGCTAGCAAGACAGCTCAGCCAGTAAAGGCCTGAGTTTAATCCCTGGAAGGTAGAAGAGAACTGTACTGGCTGGTTTTTGTGTGTCAACTTGACACAAGCTGTTGTTATCACAGAGAAAGAAAATGAAATTTCCTCCATGAAATCCAGCTTTAAGGCATTTTCTCAATTGGTGATCAAGGAGGGAGGGCCATTGTGGGTGGTGCTATCCCTGGGCTGGTAGTCCTAGGTTCTATAAGAAAGCAAGCCAGGGGAAGCCAGTAAGTAACATCCCTCCATGGCTTCTGCATCAGACCTGACCTGCTTGAGTTCTAGTCCTGACTTCTTTTAGTGATAAACAGCAATGTGGAAGTGTAAGTTGAATAAACCCTTTCCTCCCCAACTTGCTTCTTGGTCATGATGTTTGTGCAGGAATAGAAACCCTGACTAAGACAAATTGGTACCAGCATAGTGCGGTATTCCTGACCATGTTTTGGGGAGGAATGTAGAAGGAATTTGGAACTTTGGGCTAGAAGAGCCATTGGATGTTAAGAGCTCTGTGGGAACTTGGAAGATAACGTTGAGAACAGTGCAGAAGATGGAGACAAGGCTTGTGAAATTTCAGAGGGATGCTTAAAGACTCTTATCAGGACTGTTGCTGTTTTGATTGTAAAGACTCTGGTTTTGGTTAACTGTGGCTTTAGAATCAGTTGTGATTAACAAAATACAAGAACTACTAAAGCAAAACCTTTATGTTACGGGGACAATTGATGCTGGTTAGCTGGAGCTAAGAAATTAGCGTTGATTGAAAAAAGACCAGCATCACTGAGGTGAAATCTTCTGAGAAGTGTTTTCTGAGAGCACGAAGGTTCCAGGGATAGCAAAGGTTGTACCTCATGCTGCAGCTGTACGTGGTAATGTGTAAGAGTCACCCTCATGGTACTGGTTTTGAAAGCATGAAGGGGTTATGAAGAGCAGCTGAGGCTGGGCACTGTGAAGAGAACCTATAAGTGGCTGTTAGTAAAGCCTAGTTGCAGTAGAAGACCCCAGTGTTTTGGAGATGCTAGTACCATGGGATGATCACCAAGAACACAGCTGCGTCAGTGGAGTGGATCAACCTGAGCATAGAGTGGTCCAGAGGGCAGAGCTAGAGAAGTGACATCAGCCATTTGGAGGAGCCCAGAAGATCGTGAGTGGATCCCAGACATTGGGGCAGTTAGAGTTTGACTTTGCTTTTGATTGTGACTGTGCCCTGATATTTTTCCCTCTTGAAGGAAGAAAGCATTTTAGTGGAGCCCACAGTTAAGAGACTTTGAATCATAAAAAGACTTTGAATTTTAAAAGAGATTGGATATTTTAAAGGGATGGAAATTTTAATATGTAAGAATCTGTAAAGACTATGGGACTTTTAAAGTTATTTAGATCTTGGGGATCAATAAGAATGTAAGGGTTGAGGATTAACAGTGATGTGTTTGTGTGTCAAGTTGACAAGGGGTCAACGGTACTGGCTGGTTTTGTGTGTCAACTTGACACAAGCTGTTGTTATCAGAGAAAGGAGACTCCCTTGAGGAAATGCCTCCAGGAGATCCAGCTGTAAGGCATCTTCTCAATCAGTGATCAAGCAGGGAAGGCCCATTGTGTCTGGTGCTATCGCTGGGCTGGTAGTCCTGGGTTCTATAAGAAAGCAAGCTGAGCAAGCCAGGGGAAACAAGCCAGTAAGTAACATCCCTCCATGGCCTCTGCATCAGACCTGACCTGCTTAAGTTCCAGTCCTGACTTCCTCTGGTGATGAGCAGCAATGTGGAAGTGTAAGCTGAATAAACCCTTTCCTCCCCAACTTGCTTCTTGGTTATGATGTTTGTACAGGAATAGAAACCCTGACTAAGACAAGAACTAACTCCCACAAGCTTTCCTCTCACCTCTGCATGCTGTCACACATGCACACAGAGACACATACAGACACAAAATAAATGCAAATGTATCAGAACAATCTTAAATAAGCACAAAATTGAGGACTTTAAAATAACTGAACCTCAATGCTGACAGAATATTAGCTCTAAAGTCCAGTGACTGCCAAAAATTTATTTATACTGGCTTTCTTGAAGCATATGGACAGCCCAGGTCTACAGAAGACATAAAAAAGGTTGAACTGTAATTCCAAGGCTAGAAAACAAGACTTAATTTCTAGCTCTTCCTATACCTAACATTAAATTCCATGTTAACTAAGGTAAGTGTCCAGAAAGAATTCTAAAGCTGTCTTGAGTTGGAGCCCAATCCCAACTCTCTCCTCTGTCTTATGCTACAACCTGGGACTATGTAGTCCAGGGTGGCCTTAAACTCTGACCTGCCTGTCTCAGCCTCTCAAATGCAGGATTAGAGATCACTTTTATAATTTATAATTTTGGGGTAGGGAGCATGAATCTGTCTTCAGAGAACAAGCCTCGCACCCAAGAGACACTGGGTTTGGCCCTCAGCATGGAATAACACCCAACATCATAGGACACACCTGGGACACTGGTACTGGTGAGATAGGAACAGGAAAGGCCAAGATTTAAGGTCATCCTTCACTAACTGAGTTTGAGGTCTATATGTCCTCAATATGAATTACTACTTGTAATTTTTGAAAACCACCAATGATTATTTCATTACTATTTGATTTTTATCAGCAAGATAATAAAAAATGATTTATATACTTTAAGACTTATCACTTAATAAACCAATATAGGAAATTACTTTTTTTTTAAACTGTTTTATTCATTAGAAGTAACTTTAAGGCCAGGCAGTGATGGTACATATCGTACATCCCTGTGCTGGGGGGGGGGCAATTTGAGATGGGAGCAGGTAAATCTCTGAGTTCAAGGCCAGACTGGTCTATACAGCAGCCAGGGCTACACACACACACACACACAGAGGAGGGAAGGAGGGAGGGGAGGGAGAGATCCTGTCTTGAAAAAAAACAAAACAATAAACAAACAAAAAAGTAATTTAAAAGCTGGTGATGGTATGTAGCATGCTAGTCACTCAGCTAAATCCCTACTACCATTTTAAACACACACAGAGTGATACTTTTACATCAATCTCAAAAACAAAAGAGATTCTGTGCAGTGGTGGCACACACCTTTGATCCTACCACTTGGGAGGCAGAGGCAGGTGATTTCTGAGTTTGAGGCCAGCCTGGTCTACAGAGTGAGTTCCAGGACAGCCAGGGCTACACAGAGAAACCCTGTCTCGAAAAAACAAAAAAATAAAAAAATTTAAAAAATAAGAATAAATAAATAAATAGATAAACCACATCAGTGGACTCTACTAAAGAATATTCCGAACTGAAGCAGAATTTATTTTTCTCCCACAGATTCAAACACTGACTCCAAACTGGTCACTGTGGCACAAATCTGTAACCCTAGCATTTGGGATGGTGAAGTAAGAGGACTACCCAAAATTCAGTGCCAGCAAGGAGCGCATACTAAGACTGTCTCAAAACAAACATCACTCAGAAAGTCGAGTCCACTTATAAATGAAAGCTTTATTTGTAAATCCTACTAAAATAATTTTTCAGGCTTAAAATCAGTTTTCTGCATATAAAGACATAGTAAGAGATGGTGGGCGATTTCAGGGCAAAGAAAATAGCAAATTTCAAAGATTCTTAATACTAAGGTTTAAAACAATGACTCTGTAATATTGCCTCCAGATCTGTTACCTTACTTGATGAACTTTCTGACTGCATATATTTGTAGACAAGTCATCCTTGATCCTATACATTTTTTAAAAAATAATGCATGAAAATAAAGTACATATAGCAACGGAGATTCTTCTGTATGTGATCAGATACCCTATATCTGACCCTAATAAAGATTTCAGAATCTGGACGCTGTCAAGTGAAAGTGTAACTGTGAAATCCTAAAATGCTCCACCATTGTTCAAATCTTAAGCGTTTCCAAAACAAAATCTCAAGAATGACACATCCATCAGGCTCACTCTTTAGGTAAGAACTGCCTATTTCCTCCTCAACTAGGCAATTTAATCAATGTTCTCCATAGCCAGCAGCAGCTCCTTGGAATTGCCACACGTTAACTGGGGAGTCGTGGTTAAAACCAGGTGTAGATCCAAACTCTGATTTCTGTCATAAGCTAATTTAAAATGTTACTAACATTCTATCTAAATCCTAGTTAGAAGACGTTGCTGAAAACCAATGTCCTTGGGCAAGAATGGAAAGGTCTAAAACTGACCCAAGCACAAATCCCTTGTCAAGCAAAGACACTTAACAGAAAAGAACCCAAGAAATAATGCGGGTGGGGGTGCACGGGGGGCCGGAAATCGTACTCTTCCGGAACGTAAACGCGAAACAGGCACTGGAAAAGCCGCCCCCAAGGGACAACTGACTATGGAACGGTGACAGCTCCTTTGCACCGCGGAAAGCAGCCAGCAGCAACGGCCGCAGCGCAGACGCCGCCGCCACTCCCAGCTTGCAGGTCCGGCGGGATTGGCTCGAGAACATCAACAAAGACCCTACGGTCGCAGCCTAACCCGACAACAAAGGCCGGGCGACTGCGCGCGACGGCCGGGACAGGGGACTGGCGCGCGACGGCCAGCCGGGCGCCCGCGGCGCAGCCCGGGAGCGTGCACGGAGCCCGAGGCCGCCCGGCCCAGGCTGGCCGCCCGAACACAAAGGCGCGGACCGCCCGCGCTCCGGCCGCTGAGGCCCGCGGAGGGGGAGGGGCTCACCTGGCACAGCTGCCGGCAGTAGGCGGCGGCGGCCTCCACCGCGGGCTCCCGGCTCTCGCACAGCCGCCGCTCCAGCTCCTGCAGCCGCTCGCCCAGACGCCGCAGCTCCGCCGCGCAGCCGCCACCGCTCAGGCGCTCCTGCTCGGCCTCATCGTCCGCCATCTTCGCAGCCCGCTCCGTCGCGTACGCACCTGGGTCACGTGATAACACAATGCCACGTTCGGCGGGGTCACGTGCCGGGTGCGCTGGCACGCCTGGGCGCACGTACAAAGGCCGGGTGTGGGGCTGACGACCGCCCGGTGCAGCGCTGCAGCGCTGGGGCTTCTGCGGCCGAGTCTGCGGCCCCAGGCGAGTGCAAGGTCTACGGAACAGCCTGAGGCCAGAGCCGGGTAGAGAGCCGGTGCTTGCCCTGGTTCTTGGCCAACCCGAGAATGCCTCCTGGAAACAAGCGCTCTAGGTGTTGGAGGCCACCAAAAAAAAAAAAAAAAAAAAAAAAACAATTGGGTCACAACAAAATGAGAGGTTCAATTCTCGTTCTGGAAAATCTAGCAGCGAATGCAAGAAGAATAGTGTGGAGAGAATTCAAACAGACCGAAATGACTAATCTCATTGTAATAACCAGGTGGTCTTTAAGATACAAAAGCTTTTCTAAAATAAATCTGGTTATTGTTACAAGCAATCAACACAGAATGTAAGTTCTTGAAAGTAGGTCGAAGAAAAGAACACTATTAAGGATGCTAAAGTAAAAAAGAAACACGGATGTCAATAAAGAAATACCAGTAACAACCCTCCTCTTAGTGCTGCAAAACAGGTGGCCTTCTAAACCATATTTTAAAACAATATTTGCCATTAGACTTGAAGAAGAGAGCTGTGTGTTTGTGCACCATTGTAATCTCAGCACATGGAGGCGAGAGATTCAGAAGTTCATCCCTGGCTACATAATATTTTCTCCGCCAGCCCAAGCCAGAGTCCCTAAACCAAATTGAAAGGGGTGGGGAGCTGGAATAAGAGGTATTCAGGAAATCAATGTGCTTAAATATAAATTTCATAATCAAGCCAATAGCAAAAACCAGTGTTTAAGGGCTGGGGACGTGACTCAGTTGACAGAGTGCTTGGCTAGCTCGGTTCAGTACATTGCACTGCATAAACCAGGCAGAAGGCACGAAGCTGCATGTTTAATCTCAGCACTCCCCTGGTGGAAGTGGGAGTATCAGAAGTTCAGAGACTACACTATATAGCCAGTGTTAGACCAGTAAAAACAAACAAAACACCCCACAACCTAATGTTTATGGAAGGGGCAAGATGTCTGTCTTACAACTGAATTCTTTTAAAACAAACAATAGAGTTAACATACCTGGTCATTTTACTATTGTGTTCTGACTGAACTATATTATTCTAAGTATAATTATCTAAAATAAAAATGCAGCCTGGAGGTTGGTCCAAGCAGAACTGCAGCACAAAGGAAACTGGAACTGAGGGTCTCCTGGTCCAATCCAGCCTGGGCAACATTGTAATACCGGGTCTCAAAAAAGTAATTTCTATTGTGTAGAGTGGCCTTTTCAGGAAATTTATTTAATAAAGCCATATGTAATTCTAGTACTCGGGAGATGAAGAGAGGGGGACATTAAATGAAAAACATTCTCTAAACAGTAAATGTTTTGTAATGCGTGTTTTTTTAAATTATTACATAAGATGAACAAACACAAGCAAACAGCATCGGTATCACATATTAACAAGACAGAATCTTCTAATGTTTGCTTATGCATGAGCCCAGGGGAGCACACTGCAGGGCTGAGGATTTCCTCTACTGGATTGAACAGTGAAGAAGAGGTGAAGAAACAACTGAAGGAAGCTGTTTGGTCTTCGCCTGGTTCCTGTAGATACTCTACCACAGAGCGACTCTGTACCCTCTTATGATTTTTAATTTTGCAGCTTATTTTCCCAAGTTACAGATTTCGAGTATTGAAGTTTAATAAATGTATGCTATTTTAGGATTCCAGTGAACCACATCAAAAGAAAAACGTGACTAGCCAAGGCACCAGTAAATCCAGAGACTGTAACCAATACTAGCTCGCTTTTTCTGCAATTCAACTGTAATGAATTACACCACACTTCCTCTACAGGAAGGGAAGGTGTGTAGAGGCAGGTGTGAACAGTGAAATAGGCTTGAATGGTGATTTTTAAATGATTATGTAGGGCTCCGGTGTAGCTCAATGGTAGAGCACATTCGTAAGATTCTGGTAATTGAGGAGAGTGAGTTACCTAGTAATGTCATTCTGACCTTCAGGCCATAATACCCTGTGGCTAAAGAAACTGGATTAGGAGATGGGGAGATAGGCTCAGTGGTTCAGAGCATTTGCTAGGTTTCCAGAAGACCAGGGTTGGATTTCCCGTATCAGGTGGCTGCTTCACAGCTGTCTGTGAGTTCAGTTCCAGGGAATGACAGCTTCTTCTGACACCAGACATGCACCTGGCGCACAGGCCTCATGCAGGTGTGACACCCATACATATAAAATAAAGTTTTAAAGGAAACTGGAATCATAAATTGACTCTGAGTGCTAGTATGGCTAAATAAATGTGTCTTTACCTTTTGCTTTTTTTCTGGTGTCTGTGACTGTTAAATTTAAGAATTATGAGGAGAAAGACTGACTTAGGGTTTTATTGCTGTGAAGGAGAGACACCGGGACCACAGTAACTCTTTTTTTGTTTGTTTGTTTTGTTTTGTTTGTTTGTTTTTTGAGACAGGGTTTCTCTGGGTAGTCCTGGCTGTCCTGGAACTCACTCTGTAGACTAGGCTGGCCTCGAACTCAGAAATCCACCTGCCTCTGCCTCCCAAGTGCTGGAATTAAAGGTGGGCACCACCACTGCCCAGCCACAGCAACTCTTATAAAGGACAATATTTCGTGGAGGCTGATTTATATGTGGAGAGCTTTGAAGGCTGCTTAGCAGGAATCTGATATTGACCAAGGACAAGAAAATGGGCTTCAGGCTGGAATCTGACATTCGGCCATAACAAAGAAGTAATTTCAGGCAGGAATCTAAATCTTAAACTAGGACAAAGAAGTAGCCTTCAGGCAGGAATATGATTTTGGGCTAAAACAAAGAAGTAGGCTCAGATATTTTGGTCATCCAGATAAGCCCTTAGAAACAGAGATCACAGGACTTTGTTTATTGCCTTGCTTGTTCTTTGACTATTTGTTTTTATTGTCTTGCTTGTTTCTTGACTATTTGCATCTATTGTATTGCTAGTTCATCAACCTAGAACTGACCTTAATACTTGCATGTAATTAAAATGGTATAGAAGCAGATTGGGAAAAAACAAACCCGCCTTAGCCTCAGAACTGGCTGGGGCCATGCTACAATGTTGTCTTTTTTCTTTTTAATCCTCGCTCCTGCGCTGGAGAACCTGTTGGTTGACTGGGCTGGCCTGGTCATTTATAGTTTCAGAGGTTTAGTCCATTATCATCATGGCAGGAAGACATGATGCTGGAGCGGTAGCTATGGGTTCTCCATCTGGGTGGGTCTGCAGGCAGCAGGAAGGACAAGTCACACTAGGCGTGGCTTGAGCATCTCAGATCTTGAAATCTTAGTGCCTTTTGGCTAGACTGAGATCAAGGTGACTTTCCATGACCAGTTTGCTTTTTCCTATTTTTGGGGCAGGTGAGGAAGTGACAAAACATTTACATATAGAAAGAAGTAATGGGAGGCCAGCCTGGTCTACAAAGTGAGTTCCAGGACAGCCAGGGCTACACAGAGAAACCCTGTCTCAAAAAAAAGAAAGAAAGAAAGAAAGAAAGAAGTAATGGGCCACAGAAATGACAATTCCCAATATCCAGTCATGGTACTGCAACTAACAGTTGAAAATACAGAGGCACACCTACACAGCTATTTGATATAACCTCTGTGGGTGCAGGTCATCCTAACCACCCACAGAGAAGACCTTCAACAAGCTCACTGAATATAAATGAGGGCATGATTGTTCCTTGTTATGGTTATCAAAGGAGAGAATAAGAGGCATCCTGGAAGAGAACAGACTTAACATTGCCCTCAGAATAGACCAGACATTAGAGGGACCAAGAGAGTGCACCCAAAATAGCTAAGTTCTATAGGAATCACAAGCTGGGGGAAGAGAAGCAAAGTTCAGGAGCTGGAGAGATTTAGGGTGGGGATTAGGGGTTGAGAAGTGCTAAGAGAAGCCAGGACTCTGGAACAGGTCTTAGCAATGCTGAGAACCTGATGGTCAACGTCAGTTTTTATATAATAGGCCCCTCGGGTAGCCATATGTCCTGAGTTTCTTTGAGACCTAACACACACAAAACTTACCATACCCCTGAGCTTCCTAAGTACCAAACTGTCAGTTCACAGGAACCACTACACACACACACACACACACACACACACACACACACTACTCTGCTGCTCTTAGGAAAAATTGGAGACCCATTCCATAAAGTGGCAATAGGCCATTTGGGCCACAAGCCTCCAGGTTTCTAGGGACAGCATTTTGACACGGCAAGGCAGTTCGTGGGCGTGGTATCACAAGGGCCCTCAAGCAGTAGAGCATTTATTTTCCCCAGCCACCAGTTACACTTCCGGCACTTGGGCTGAGGGAGTCGTGCTTCCGGGTCGCGCCAGCTTCCCCGGTCCTGCGGGCTGCCTCCAAGTCTAGCTAGCACACAGGCTTTTCAGGAATTCCTAGACTGCGGGGCCTGAAGACTGGAAGTGGGGATGCGTGGTGGCTGCTGCACGCTGGCAGCGAAGGTCGCCTGGCTACGGCTGCCACCACGCTGCTCCCCAGCCCTGTTTGCATCCCGAAGCCCGCAGAGCGAGGGCAGGCGCTCTCCGACCGGAGCAGCCGAAGCTTTCCAGACAGCGCTAGCGGTGGAGCCGCCCGGTGGCCGCGGGGCACGGCCCAGCAGCTCCGGACACTGTCGCCTGCGAGCGCGCGGCCTCCAGAACCCGCCCTGAGGAGCAGCCGGGAGGCTCGCCCTGCAGAACTTAGCTGGCTTTCTCCCGGGAGCTGGGCAGCCTTGTGGATGCGAGGACTGGCATCTGCTTGGAGGGCATCCAAGAAGACTCTGGGGATCTGTGTTAAGACCACCGACTCATCTGCTAAAAACATACTGCGTTTTTTTAAGAGAATTTTTTTTTCCCTGAGAGCAACCGAAAAGTGCTGAAAACCTAAGCCAGGCACTGGTCCACTTAAGTCCACAATTCCAAAGAGCCGGAAACACGAAGCTCAGGAGTTAAAAGATTAATTTTAGTCCTTAAGTTCTTTTCGTGGAGGGAAACCGAGGGAAGATGTCCTTATTATCTTTCTGGATGTTTCTTATGAAGAAAAGCCAAATGGAAAATGAGTAATGATATTATAAAGGAAAAAGAAAAAAGAATTGTGTTTTTTGAGATAGTATCACTTTGTAGCCCATGTTTGATTTGAACTCCCTGGTAGAAAAATGACTTGATTTTCTTTTCCTACAGCCCTTCCCCGTCACACTGGTTTTGAGCAGTACTGAGGATCAAACCCAGTGCTTTGTGCATGCGTGGCAAGCATTCTGCCAAGGCAGCCATCGCTAATTATTCTAACTTACCCACAATGAAAGCAGTCATAAAATAAAGCAAGAACAAAACCTTAGAAACAAGCTCTATAGAGTATTGTTGAATTGGTGAGCATCATTTCTCCAAAGAAGCAAAGAGAAATACAGAAAATATTTTTCCTTCTACCCTCCTCCTCTCCCCACACTCTATTAACTAGGGGCTACATTCCCAGCCTTATAGTTATAAATTCTAATCATTGTATATTATTACCTCATCAGGAATATATAATACCACACTGTTGTAGTGTTAGTTTTTTTTTTTAAAGCAATGTTAGGTGAAATGAACTGAGAAATGCACAGGTCTGTCTCTCTTCTTATTTTAGGACATCAACTTAGGGAATTTTGTTGGTTTCCCTGAGTCTTATAGACCAGGGAAAGGGCATCAGATCCCATTACAGATGGTTGTGAGCCACCATGTGGTTGCTGGGAATTGAACTCAACCTCTGGAAGAGCAGTCAGCGCTCATAACACCTGAGCCATCTCTCCAGCCCCCTGTTATAAATCCTAATGTAAATATCTGGTATATGACCCCTGTGAAAGGGCTGTTTGAGTCCCCCCTCTCAAAAGGGAGTCACAACCCATAGATTGAGAACTTCTCTTTTAGACCCTTTCTTCAATACAGAAGCAATAATATGTTAATTGGTACCATTTTGAGTATCCTTGCTCTAATCACAAATTGAACAGGAGTTGGTCCCAACAAGCAGCTTCTATCAGACTTTTTTTTTAAGTTTTATTATTTTACATTATGGATGTTTTACCTGCATTTATGTCGTGTACTATGTGTTTGTAGAGCCTGCAGTGGCTGGGACAGAGCATCAGATCTGGAGTTACAAGTTGTTGTGAACGCAAAGTGGGTGCTAGGAATTGAACCCTGGAAAAATAGCCCGTGCTCTTATCTGCTGAGCTGTCTTTTCAGCCATCATATTTCTTTTTTGTTGCTTCATATTGCTTCCTGTAATAGAGTCTTACTACATAGTGCTAGTTGTCCTGAAGCCTTCCATGTAGACTGTGCTAGCTTCAAAGTAGTTTTGATGGACTTCATACTGTGTTGCAGTCGGGTACCATTTATCATAGTCACTCCACTATAGTTGAACCTCATTCACAAACCCTTAAGCATTTTAATAGTAAAAACTGTATTATGTCCAGTCTACATTGTATAACATCACTTAGCAAGATACTTAGTAGTCAGTATGTATCCATTGAATGGAGTGCAATCCAGTTTGTATTTGACTGTAGTCTGTCATCCTTTTGTTTTGTTTTTTGTTTTGTGTTTTTTTTTTTTTCGAGACAGGGTTTCTCTGTGTAGTTCTGGCTGTTCTGGAACTCACTCTGTAGACCAGGCTGGCCTCGAACTCAGAAATCTACCTGCCTCTGCCTCCCAAGTGCTGGGATTAAAGGCGTGGGCCACCATCGCCCAACTGTCATCCTTTTTCTCATTGTTATAAACGTTTTAGACTCTAGAGAGAGACCATATTCTCTTTTAAACTCCAGAATCTTTCTACAGATGTCCTTAAAATATTTAGGAGACTGTGTTTTATCCATAAACTGACCTATAGTAATAAAACTATGTTCTGGTAGAGGTGCAGCCTAGCACAGACACCGCCTTAGGTTGGATCCCCAGTCACTGAAAACCAGACAAACAAAAGCTACAAGCAGACGCATTTGTAAAAGACAAACCCAGTTGGAGCTGCTCAGTTTGGAGTGCTGGAACTTGATTCCTCTGCGAGGGCAGCAAAAGCCCTTGACTCCTGAACCATCTCTCCAGTCTGATTTTGACATAGTGTCTTACACTGTAGCCCAGGTTGACTATGACTGAAATACACTATGCAGCCAATGTTAATGAATGATATATTAGAGAGAGAGAGAGAGAGAGAGAGAGAGAGAGAGAGAGAGAGAGAGA